>NC_140777.1:32289966-32638954 GCF_044657685.1 Stegodyphus dumicola | reverse complement strand
AAAAAAATCTTCTGCCACACAGGAACACTGCGCGCCTGTATCCAGGAGTGCGGTGGCTGGGATATTATTCACCAACACTTCAATCTTCGGAAGAGTCAAATTTTTCACCATTACTGTATTTAACTTGAAGGAAGAGGGGTTTTCGTGGCCTTCGGATTTCCGCACCCTCTCGTCAGCAGAAATCTGTTTTAGTTTAACTTATTTTTCATTTCCGTGCTTTCCTTCTTTTTCCCCTGGCCTTGAGACTTTTTTTCTGGATTGCTATTGAACTGTCGACGTTCGCCGGCTGTTTTTGAATGCTCGGGTTTCCTTGCCCACTGATTCGCTTTGCTTCCGTAGCCGTGTGCTTGAGTTTGCTGTAGTCTTGGCGCACCAAACTGGTTCCGCTGTTGATATTGGCGTCTTCTTTCAACGTCCGCCGTTCTTCTACTTTCAAACTGGATTGCTAGCTCAAATAGCTTTTCCAGTGTAGTCGGATTTCTTAATTCAATAAAGTCTTGCACTTGGGGCAGTAACCTCGGCAAAATCACTTGAATTATCTCAGGATCCGGACGGTTTCCATAAAAGAGTTTGAAGACGTGAATTTTTCTTAAAATAAAGCTTGAGAGGTTTTTCGATTCTTTGTTGATATATACTAAAAAGTTCCGTTTCTAATTTCGCACGATCCCTTACGACAGGGAAGGCTTTTAGTAGGGCAGTCTTGAAATTCTCGTAAGTATAGGTGGGACTTCCTGCTTGACCCAAGAGACTTCTGCCTATACATTTGAACCAGTTAAGCGCTTGGCCCCTCAAAGCGCTGGTAGCTAAGGTAACTTTTTGAAATTCGTGCACTGGGTAGAGCATGAAGTGGTCATCCAATTTTCCCAAAAAAACTGGTTACCGGTGAGTTTCCATTAAATGTTGCTTCTGGTTTCATCGAAGCGCGCATGGTCTGGACGATGTAACCAAATCCTTCCAGGGCGGCAGCTGGGATTTCTGGATTCTGAGCCGCTTCTGCAGGCAGCACAGGTTCTTCTTGAAACTCGGCAATGGTTATTCTTCTTCGTTGGGCGCCACTATCAGGTTCAATGTTCCGTCTTACCTTCTTCGGGAACATGCAAGGACCTGACTCGGAACAGAGAGCTTACTAAAGCTATGTTCAAAACTGTGGGAAGTAGACAGGATACACAAGAAGGGTATACAAAACCCTTTATTTTTCTCTATTTACAATAATTTCCGTACTTCGGAATACAATGACCCACCACTTGTGGTCTAAACGCAAGAATATAAAAATATAACTAAACTCTAACTTAACTTTAAAATAATAAACGTGGAAGATTGGCCTTATATTAACAGGAAGCCGTATGTAGTACAGAGAACTGTGAACACTACAATACGTTTAAAAATTATCAAGAGGATTAAAACCTCTGGCCTGGAAGGCAACCAGCAACTGCGTAAAACTTCTAAGGTAAGCGGCCTGCTTCGACTCACTGCTTCCTCTCACTCGCTTGGCAAAAAGCCACCACTTAAATAGTTGGCGTTCGCCAGACAAACTTTGCATAAATACTTTAACGCTTATAATTCTGGCCGGAAGTAGAAAATAAGAAGTGATAGTAAAGATTTAAAATAAAATAAAATAAAACTTAAGATCCTTACATACTTCCCGCCAGAGTTAATTAGTTTGAAACTGAGGTCTAAAACGACCTTGTTGAAAACTTTTAGCTCTAGAATCTAACGCGAGGCCAATCTTTTACAAACATTTTTCGCTAGAAACTAGAAATTTAAAAGAAAGAAATTTGTTTTTACAATAGCAGCTCCCAGGACACACAATTTTTTTCATCTGTACTGCATCTAAACAGGAGCTTTTATTCAAATCTGGTTCCTTCCAGAGATCTGGAAGGAAAACTAGTTTAATGAAATGTTACACAATGAAATGGCAAGTAACATGTATAATTATATTTCTCTTAACATTCTTATTTCATTCATAACTATTTTAGTTATCTCTCCCCGTGCTCTCTGACATGTGTTGTAAAAGAACACCAAACACGAATGTGTTTATGTCTATGTGTTCATGTCTATGTGTTCAACACTTCCTCCTACAATCAAAACACTAACGTGTTAAAATTCAACATACCAAGACCCCGTAACACACCCTAATTTCAACTCTAAATCCTGAGGTACTATTCTGAAAGTGGCTAACTCTGAAGTGTAGCGTCAGAGAACCTAACTACATCATTCAACCTTTAACACATATTCACCATGATTTAGTCTTTTTACAGTCACAAGAATAAAAAAAATTTTAACATTACTTTCACTTTTACCATATCACGGTATTTCTTAACATTTAAAATAACAGTTCACATTGTATATAAGAACATATTAACATGCCGTTAATTTTACACAATTGAAAACATACATTAGTAGTACATTGTTAACTTCTATTCTTTTCAAAGCAAGTGCCAATTCTTTCTACATTGAAATAATACATTTCAAAAAGTTTTCAGACTAAAACTTCTTTCTTGCCAGAATGTTTTAAATAATATTTATACAATAACTTTTTACAATATTTAAGTCTTTACCCAACGCTATTATACATCAACTTTAGTTTTACGCGCGAGTAACTGAAAAACATAATACCAAAATCGGTAACAACTCATTTCTCGCCCTTTTGGCGATAAAGGTAGACCTCACATGAGGTAAAACTTCTTGAAATCTGCCACTTGCAGTAAGAATGAAAGATTAACTTAAGTTTGCAAAGTAACATAAAATTTTACTTATCTTTGTGATATTCGGACATTCTTTTCCGGGCCCAGTCCTGAAAGGTAGTGCAGATTGTTGTTTGATTTATCCTCCTTCTTGTATGGGCTCGCCCTTCAGTGCCTTCCTCTAGATGCTTTCTTTTTTCTCCAGTTCGGTCACCCTTGAATACATTCTTTTTCGCTTCTGCCTGTGGTCTTGGTCGTTTGATGGCAGCTGGACTTGGCGGAATCGGGAAACTTCTTTCGTGTTCCTGCTTGGACCTCGTTGCTGGCCGTTCAAATTTTCCTTGTAACTTTTCCTCCGTCGCTGGTGGCCCTTCCGTAGTTCGGCGACATTTGCTGCGGAGAGTCCTGTCGGATGAGTAGATCTTCCGTTTTAGAGCCGGGTTATAGTTGCCGTCATTTCTCCTGGTTCTCTTTGCATACGTCGTCCTTCTCCCTTCTTCATTCTGGGAGTGATCGTGAGCTCTCTTTTCTGGACGGTGGAACGGCTTCTTTTTCTTGCTACCTTCAATTTTTCCGCGGGGAAACTTTCTTTTCACTTGCTCCTGCCTCTTAATGGCTTGCCCTTGTACTTGTCGTTTTTCCACCTCTGGAGCTTGTGCCTGCGGTGTCTGCCGTGCCGGATCCTGCAAAAGATCTGAAAAGATTTGCATTTTATCTGAAAGATCGAAGTAGGGCTTGATTTGATCAATGTTTGGGGAACAGGTTTCACCATTTCTGGCTTTTAACACTACAACAGCGTGAGTTATTTTTTCTATAACATATGGTCCTTCAAATCGTGGAAAACATTTGGCAAATTTATCTTCTGGTGCTGAAGAAAGTGAATGCTTAATTTTTAAAACTTCATCCCCTACTTTATAAGTTACTCCCCGTCGTTTCAAATCATAATATAATTTCTGTTTTCTTTGTGCTACTTCCGTATTCTTTTTTGCTTCTTTTATTAGTTTTTCTATATCACCCATTTTAAATTCTGGGGCTCTTTGTTGCACAAAAAATAGTTTATCGAACGTTGTTATAATCTTTCTGCCTAGAAATAACTCAGCAGGAGTTTTGCCCGTTGTATCATGTTTTGCGGTCCTAAGGGCGAAAGCAAATTCATTGACATAGTTATCCCAGCTTTTATGAAAATTTTTAACATATCTACGGATAATTTTCACTATATTTCTGTTGACCCGTTCCGCTATATTTGATTGCGGCCGATACGGGACCATTTTTAAATGACGTATGCCCAGTTTTTGGCACATGTCTTCAAATATATTACTTACAAATTGAGGACCATTATCCGATATAACTTTTAGGGGCGCCCCGTATTTTAAAATATATTTATTTAAAATAGAATCGGTAACTAATTTCGCGGAGGCTCGTTTTAAGGGAACAATTTCGGTCCATTTACTAAAATGATCAACCATAACAAGGAGATAGCGACTTTTATTTAACTGACTTTTTGGGAAAGGGGCCAATAAATCGATGCCAATTATTTCATTTGGAAATTCGGATTTAATACTATTTAGAAACCCGGCCGGGCGGAAATTAATATAATTAACTGCTTGACATGTTGGGCAGGACTGGACATACGCCCTTGTTAACTTTTGCAGTTCAGGAAAATAGACTGCCTCGCGTACGCGTTGGATAGTTTTCCGAATACCAGCATGAGAAGCTAAAGGGCTGTCATGTAACTCCTGCAGGATATTTAATCTAAGACTAGCTGGGATAACAGGTCAAAATTCGTTGTTGGAATTCGTAGTTTTTTTATAGAATAATAGACCATCTATTAGTTCGTAATGGGCCGCCCTATTTCTTATCGCCACAATATCTTGGTGGCTAAAATTTTCAGGATCCTTTAAATACTCATAAATACTTCCAAACTCAGGATCCTTACCCAGTTCGGTTATTACAGTTTCTCGGGAATTTATTGTACATGCTGTGAGCATTGCCACCTTTACGGTATTACCTTCTTCATCTATTTTAATTCTGGATAGGGCATCTGCTACGATATTTTCCTTTCCGGGGGTATGCTTGATTACCAGATTATATTCTTGTAGCTTGAGTGCCCATCTTATTAACCTTGGGGATAAGTTTTTCCCTGAGTACAATCTAGTTACCGCCGCATGATCAGAGTACACTGTTATTGGCACCTTTCCAAAATAGACTCGGAACTTTTGCACTGCTAACAGAACTGCAAGTGCCTCTCTCTCGGTCGCGGAATAGTTTCTTTGTGTTTGATTTAAAGTTCGGCTAAAAAATGCCACGGGCTGCTGATTTTGTGAAAGTACCGCTCCTACCGCATAATCCGAAGCATCCGCTGAAATTTCTAAATTCTCATCCTTTTCAGGAAATTTCAACACAGGGGCTTGCGTTAATGCTTGTTTTAATTTTTCGAAAGCACTATTGGCTTCGGCCGTCCACGAGAATCTTGCCTTTTTCATTTTTAATTTTAACAATGGCTCAGCGATAGCTGCAAAATCTTTTGTAAAGGACCTATAATATGAACAAAGTCCTAGAAAAGAAGAGAGCTTCTTTGCCGTGTTTGGAGTCGGATACTTTTGTACAGCGATTATTTTTGATTCGTCTGTCTCTATTCCTTTCTGAGATATTTTGTAACCTAAATATTTTAATTGAGGGGCTGCAAATTTGCACTTTTCGACATTAACTTTTAGACCGGCCTCATTTAATAAAGAAAACACCTGTCTTAAATCCTGTACATGTTGGTCGAGATTATCACTAGTAATAATGATATCGTCTAAATAGATAAATGTGGACTTTCCAAGAACAGGTCTTAACACAATGTCCATACATCGCTGAAATGTTGCCGGCGCCCCTGAAAGGCCAAACGGCATACGCAAAAATGCATAAGTGCCAGACTTGGTTATAAAAGCAGTCTTTAGGCACGTCCTCAGGCCTAACCCCTATTTGAAAATAACCAGTCGTTAAGTCTAAAGTCGTCATATATTTGGTGGATGTTATGTTCCTTAGAATTTCTTCAATAATAGGTAACGGATATACCGGATATTTAGTTATGGAGTTTAATTTACGGTAATCAATTCCGAATCTCCACTTTTTTGGATGTGTCAAAGGATAGTCATTATTTTTCTTACATAAAACCACCGGGCTAGCATAACTACTTGAGATGGGCGTTATGATCTTTTTACGTAGCATATCGGTGATATGCCATTCTATAATTTTTTCCTTATTCTTATCATACCGGTATGCTTTATGGCGAACTGGCATTGAATCTCCGGTGTCAATACTATGGTTAGTAACCTGAGTAAATCCTGGAATATCACTAAATAACGAAGCAAATTCACTTACCACTTGTCGGATTCTTCCTTGCTCGTCATTAGGCAGGTGGTCAAGATTTAACATCGGCGGTTCAGCCTTTTCTGCACGAACTGGTTTCATTGTCAGCTTAAGGGACGCTTCATTAAAATCCAGCGTTGCTTGTGCCTCTGAAAGAAAATCTATTCCTAAAATTATATGTGCTTGCAGATTCTTTACTATAAAAAACATCACCTTTACTTGTTCGTCCTTGATACGGACATACAGCGGTACTTTACCTATACACTTACATTTTTCTCCTTGCGCCGCTAACACTGTCGTATTATCCGAATTATATATGCGGTATTTCCGAAAATACTTCCTAAAAAAATCTTCTGCCACACAGGAACACTGCGCGCCTGTATCCAGGAGTGCGGTGGCTGGGATATTATTCACCAACACTTCAATCTTCGGAAGAGTCAAATTTTTCACCATTACTGTATTTAACTTGAAGGAAGAGGGGTTTTCGTGGCCTTCGGATTTCCGCACCCTCTCGTCAGCAGAAATCTGTTTTAGTTTAACTTATTTTTCATTTCCGTGCTTTCCTTCTTTTTCCCCTGGCCTTGAGACTTTTTTTCTGGATTGCTATTGAACTGTCGACGTTCGCCGGCTGTTTTTGAATGCTCGGGTTTCCTTGCCCACTGATTCGCTTTGCTTCCGTAGCCGTGTGCTTGAGTTTGCTGTAGTCTTGGCGCACCAAACTGGTTCCGCTGTTGATATTGGCGTCTTCTTTCAACGTCCGCCGTTCTTCTACTTTCAAACTGGATTGCTAGCTCAAATAGCTTTTCCAGTGTAGTCGGATTTCTTAATTCAATAAAGTCTTGCACTTGGGGCAGTAACCTCGGCAAAATCACTTGAATTATCTCAGGATCCGGACGGTTTCCATAAAAGAGTTTGAAGACGTGAATTTTTCTTAAAATAAAGCTTGAGAGGTTTTTCGATTCTTTGTTGATATATACTAAAAAGTTCCGTTTCTAATTTCGCACGATCCCTTACGACAGGGAAGGCTTTTAGTAGGGCAGTCTTGAAATTCTCGTAAGTATAGGTGGGACTTCCTGCTTGACCCAAGAGACTTCTGCCTATACATTTGAACCAGTTAAGCGCTTGGCCCCTCAAAGCGCTGGTAGCTAAGGTAACTTTTTGAAATTCGTGCACTGGGTAGAGCATGAAGTGGTCATCCAATTTTCCCAAAAAAACTGGTTACCGGTGAGTTTCCATTAAATGTTGCTTCTGGTTTCATCGAAGCGCGCATGGTCTGGACGATGTAACCAAATCCTTCCAGGGCGGCAGCTGGGATTTCTGGATTCTGAGCCGCTTCTGCAGGCAGCACAGGTTCTTCTTGAAACTCGGCAATGGTTATTCTTCTTCGTTGGGCGCCACTATCAGGTTCAATGTTCCGTCTTACCTTCTTCGGGAACATGCAAGGACCTGACTCGGAACAGAGAGCTTACTAAAGCTATGTTCAAAACTGTGGGAAGTAGACAGGATACACAAGAAGGGTATACAAAACCCTTTATTTTTCTCTATTTACAATAATTTCCGTACTTCGGAATACAATGACCCACCACTTGTGGTCTAAACGCAAGAATATAAAAATATAACTAAACTCTAATTTAACTTTAAAATAATAAACGTGGAAGATTGGCCTTATATTAACAGGAAGCCGTATGTAGTACAGAGAACTGTGAACACTACAATACGTTTAAAAATTATCAAGAGGATTAAAACCTCTGGCCTGGAAGGCAACCAGCAACTGCGTAAAACTTCTAAGGTAAGCGGCCTGCTTCGACTCACTGCTTCCTCTCACTCGCTTGGCAAAAAGCCACCACTTAAATAGTTGGCGTTCGCCAGACAAACTTTGCATAAATACTTTAACGCTTATAATTCTGGCCGGAAGTAGAAAATAAGAAGTGATAGTAAAGATTTAAAATAAAATAAAATAAAACTTAAGATCCTTACATACTTCCCGCCAGAGTTAATTAGTTTGAAACTGAGGTCTAAAACGACCTTGTTGAAAACTTTTAGCTCTAGAATCTAACGCGAGGCCAATCTTTTACAAACATTTTTCGCTAGAAACTAGAAATTTAAAAGAAAGAAATTTGTTTTTACAATAGCAGCTCCCAGGACACACAATTTTTTTCATCTGTACTGCATCTAAACAGGAGCTTTTATTCAAATCTGGTTCCTTCCAGAGATCTGGAAGGAAAACTAGTTTAATGAAATGTTACACAATGAAATGGCAAGTAACATGTATAATTATATTTCTCTTAACATTCTTATTTCATTCATAACTATTTTAGTTATCTCTCCCCGTGCTCTCTGACATGTGTTGTAAAAGAACACCAAACACGAATGTGTTTATGTCTATGTGTTCATGTCTATGTGTTCAACACTTCCTCCTACAATCAAAACACTAACGTGTTAAAATTCAACATACCAAGACCCCGTAACACACCCTAATTTCAACTCTAAATCCTGAGGTACTATTCTGAAAGTGGCTAACTCTGAAGTGTAGCGTCAGAGAACCTAACTACATCATTCAACCTTTAACACATATTCACCATGATTTAGTCTTTTTACAGTCACAAGAATAAAAAAAATTTTAACATTACTTTCACTTTTACCATATCACGGTATTTCTTAACATTTAAAATAACAGTTCACATTGTATATAAGAACATATTAACATGCCGTTAATTTTACACAATTGAAAACATACATTAGTAGTACATTGTTAACTTCTATTCTTTTCAAAGCAAGTGCCAATTCTTTCTACATTGAAATAATACATTTCAAAAAGTTTTCAGACTAAAACTTCTTTCTTGCCAGAATGTTTTAAATAATATTTATACAATAACTTTTTACAATATTTAAGTCTTTACCCAACGCTATTATACATCAACTTTAGTTTTACGCGCGAGTAACTGAAAAACATAATACCAAAATCGGTAACAACTCATTTCTCGCCCTTTTGGCGATAAAGGTAGACCTCGCATGAGGTAAAACTTCTTGAAATCTGCCACTTGCAGTAAGAATGAAAGATTAACTTAAGTTTGCAAAGTAACATAAAATTTTACTTATCTTTGTGATATTCGGACATTCTTTTCCGGGCCCAGTCCTGAAAGGTAGTGCAGATTGTTGTTTGATTTATCCTCCTTCTTGTATGGGCTCGCCCTTCAGTGCCTTCCTCTAGATGCTTTCTTTTTTCTCCAGTTCGGTCACCCTTGAATACATTCTTTTTCGCTTCTGCCTGTGGTCTTGGTCGTTTGATGGCAGCTGGACTTGGCGGAATCGGGAAACTTCTTTCGTGTTCCTGCTTGGACCTCGTTGCTGGCCGTTCAAATTTTCCTTGTAACTTTTCCTCCGTCGCTGGTGGCCCTTCCGTAGTTCGGCGACATTTGCTGCGGAGAGTCCTGTCGGATGAGTAGATCTTCCGTTTTAGAGCCGGGTTATAGTTGCCGTCATTTCTCCTGGTTCTCTTTGCATACGTCGTCCTTCTCCCTTCTTCATTCTGGGAGTGATCGTGAGCTCTCTTTTCTGGACGGTGGAACGGCTTCTTTTTCTTGCTACCTTCAATTTTTCCGCGGGGAAACTTTCTTTTCACTTGCTCCTGCCTCTTAATGGCTTGCCCTTGTACTTGTCGTTTTTCCACCTCTGGAGCTTGTGCCTGCGGTGTCTGCCGTGCCGGATCCTGCAAAAGATCTGAAAAGATTTGCATTTTATCTGAAAGATCGAAGTAGGGCTTGATTTGATCAATGTTTGCGGAACAGGTTTCACCATTTCTGGCTTTTAACACTACAACAGCGTGAGTTATTTTTTCTATAACATATGGTCCTTCAAATCGTGGAAAACATTTGGCAAATTTATCTTCTGGTGCTGAAGAAAGTGAATGCTTAATTTTTAAAACTTCATCCCCTACTTTATAAGTTACTCCCCGTCGTTTCAAATCATAATATAATTTCTGTTTTCTTTGTGCTACTTCCGTATTCTTTTTTGCTTCTTTTATTAGTTTTTCTATATCACCCATTTTAAATTCTGGGGCTCTTTGTTGCACAAAAAATAGTTTATCGAACGTTGTTATAATCTTTCTGCCTAGAAATAACTCAGCAGGAGTTTTGCCCGTTGTATCATGTTTTGCGGTCCTAAGGGCGAAAGCAAATTCATTGACATAGTTATCCCAGCTTTTATGAAAATTTTTAACATATCTACGGATAATTTTCACTATATTTCTGTTGACCCGTTCCGCTATATTTGATTGCGGCCGATACGGGACCATTTTTAAATGACGTATGCCCAGTTTTTGGCACATGTCTTCAAATATATTACTTACAAATTGAGGACCATTATCCGATATAACTTTTAGGGGCGCCCCGTATTTTAAAATATATTTATTTAAAATAGAATCGGTAACTAATTTCGCGGAGGCTCGTTTTAAGGGAACAATTTCGGTCCATTTACTAAAATGATCAACCATAACAAGGAGATAGCGACTTTTATTTAACTGACTTTTTGGGAAAGGGGCCAATAAATCGATGCCAATTATTTCATTTGGAAATTCGGATTTAATACTATTTAGAAACCCGGCCGGGCGGAAATTAATATAATTAACTGCTTGACATGTTGGGCAGGACTGGACATACGCCCTTGTTAACTTTTGCAGTTCAGGAAAATAGACTGCCTCGCGTACGCGTTGGATAGTTTTCCGAATACCAGCATGAGAAGCTAAAGGGCTGTCATGTAACTCCTGCAGGATATTTAATCTAAGACTAGCTGGGATAACAGGTCAAAATTCGTTGTTGGAATTCGTAGTTTTTTTATAGAATAATAGACCATCTATTAGTTCGTAATGGGCCGCCCTATTTCTTATCGCCACAATATCTTGGTGGCTAAAATTTTCAGGATCCTTTAAATACTCATAAATACTTCCAAACTCAGGATCCTTACCCAGTTCGGTTATTACAGTTTCTCGGGAATTTATTGTACATGCTGTGAGCATTGCCACCTTTACGGTATTACCTTCTTCATCTATTTTAATTCTGGATAGGGCATCTGCTACGATATTTTCCTTTCCGGGGGTATGCTTGATTACCAGATTATATTCTTGTAGCTTGAGTGCCCATCTTATTAACCTTGGGGATAAGTTTTTCCCTGAGTACAATCTAGTTACCGCCGCATGATCAGAGTACACTGTTATTGGCACCTTTCCAAAATAGACTCGGAACTTTTGCACTGCTAACAGAACTGCAAGTGCCTCTCTCTCGGTCGCGGAATAGTTTCTTTGTGTTTGATTTAAAGTTCGGCTAAAAAATGCCACGGGCTGCTGATTTTGTGAAAGTACCGCTCCTACCGCATAATCCGAAGCATCCGCTGAAATTTCTAAATTCTCATCCTTTTCAGGAAATTTCAACACAGGGGCTTGCGTTAATGCTTGTTTTAATTTTTCGAAAGCACTATTGGCTTCGGCCGTCCACGAGAATCTTGCCTTTTTCATTTTTAATTTTAACAATGGCTCAGCGATAGCTGCAAAATCTTTTGTAAAGGACCTATAATATGAACAAAGTCCTAGAAAAGAAGAGAGCTTCTTTGCCGTGTTTGGAGTCGGATACTTTTGTACAGCGATTATTTTTGATTCGTCTGTCTCTATTCCTTTCTGAGATATTTTGTAACCTAAATATTTTAATTGAGGGGCTGCAAATTTGCACTTTTCGACATTAACTTTTAGACCGGCCTCATTTAATAAAGAAAACACCTGTCTTAAATCCTGTACATGTTGGTCGAGATTATCACTAGTAATAATGATATCGTCTAAATAGATAAATGTGGACTTTCCAAGAACAGGTCTTAACACAATGTCCATACATCGCTGAAATGTTGCCGGCGCCCCTGAAAGGCCAAACGGCATACGCAAAAATGCATAAGTGCCAGACTTGGTTATAAAAGCAGTCTTTAGGCACGTCCTCAGGCCTAACCCCTATTTGAAAATAACCAGTCGTTAAGTCTAAAGTCGTCATATATTTGGTGGATGTTATGTTCCTTAGAATTTCTTCAATAATAGGTAACGGATATACCGGATATTTAGTTATGGAGTTTAATTTACGGTAATCAATTCCGAATCTCCACTTTTTTGGATGTGTCAAAGGATAGTCATTATTTTTCTTACATAAAACCACCGGGCTAGCATAACTACTTGAGATGGGCGTTATGATCTTTTTACGTAGCATATCGGTGATATGCCATTCTATAATTTTTTCCTTATTCTTATCATACCGGTATGCTTTATGGCGAACTGGCATTGAATCTCCGGTGTCAATACTATGGTTAGTAACCTGAGTAAATCCTGGAATATCACTAAATAACGAAGCAAATTCACTTACCACTTGTCGGATTCTTCCTTGCTCGTCATTAGGCAGGTGGTCAAGATTTAACATCGGCGGTTCAGCCTTTTCTGCACGAACTGGTTTCATTGTCAGCTTAAGGGACGCTTCATTAAAATCCAGCGTTGCTTGTGCCTCTGAAAGAAAATCTATTCCTAAAATTATATGTGCTTGCAGATTCTTTACTATAAAAAACATCACCTTTACTTGTTCGTCCTTGATACGGACATACAGCGGTACTTTACCTATACACTTACATTTTTCTCCTTGCGCCGCTAACACTGTCGTATTATCCGAATTATATATGCGGTATTTCCGAAAATACTTCCTAAAAAAATCTTCTGCCACACAGGAACACTGCGCGCCTGTATCCAGGAGTGCGGTGGCTGGGATATTATTCACCAACACTTCAATCTTCGGAAGAGTCAAATTTTTCACCATTACTGTATTTAACTTGAAGGAAGAGGGGTTTTCGTGGCCTTCGGATTTCCGCACCCTCTCGTCAGCAGAAATCTGTTTTAGTTTAACTTATTTTTCATTTCCGTGCTTTCCTTCTTTTTCCCCTGGCCTTGAGACTTTTTTTCTGGATTGCTATTGAACTGTCGACGTTCGCCGGCTGTTTTTGAATGCTCGGGTTTCCTTGCCCACTGATTCGCTTTGCTTCCGTAGCCGTGTGCTTGAGTTTGCTGTAGTCTTGGCGCACCAAACTGGTTCCGCTGTTGATATTGGCGTCTTCTTTCAACGTCCGCCGTTCTTCTACTTTCAAACTGGATTGCTAGCTCAAATAGCTTTTCCAGTGTAGTCGGATTTCTTAATTCAATAAAGTCTTGCACTTGGGGCAGTAACCTCGGCAAAATCACTTGAATTATCTCAGGATCCGGACGGTTTCCATAAAAGAGTTTGAAGACGTGAATTTTTCTTAAAATAAAGCTTGAGAGGTTTTTCGATTCTTTGTTGATATATACTAAAAAGTTCCGTTTCTAATTTCGCACGATCCCTTACGACAGGGAAGGCTTTTAGTAGGGCAGTCTTGAAATTCTCGTAAGTATAGGTGGGACTTCCTGCTTGACCCAAGAGACTTCTGCCTATACATTTGAACCAGTTAAGCGCTTGGCCCCTCAAAGCGCTGGTAGCTAAGGTAACTTTTTGAAATTCGTGCACTGGGTAGAGCATGAAGTGGTCATCCAATTTTCCCAAAAAAACTGGTTACCGGTGAGTTTCCATTAAATGTTGCTTCTGGTTTCATCGAAGCGCGCATGGTCTGGACGATGTAACCAAATCCTTCCAGGGCGGCAGCTGGGATTTCTGGATTCTGAGCCGCTTCTGCAGGCAGCACAGGTTCTTCTTGAAACTCGGCAATGGTTATTCTTCTTCGTTGGGCGCCACTATCAGGTTCAATGTTCCGTCTTACCTTCTTCGGGAACATGCAAGGACCTGACTCGGAACAGAGAGCTTACTAAAGCTATGTTCAAAACTGTGGGAAGTAGACAGGATACACAAGAAGGGTATACAAAACCCTTTATTTTTCTCTATTTACAATAATTTCCGTACTTCGGAATACAATGACCCACCACTTGTGGTCTAAACGCAAGAATATAAAAATATAACTAAACTCTAATTTAACTTTAAAATAATAAACGTGGAAGATTGGCCTTATATTAACAGGAAGCCGTATGTAGTACAGAGAACTGTGAACACTACAATACGTTTAAAAATTATCAAGAGGATTAAAACCTCTGGCCTGGAAGGCAACCAGCAACTGCGTAAAACTTCTAAGGTAAGCGGCCTGCTTCGACTCACTGCTTCCTCTCACTCGCTTGGCAAAAAGCCACCACTTAAATAGTTGGCGTTCGCCAGACAAACTTTGCATAAATACTTTAACGCTTATAATTCTGGCCGGAAGTAGAAAATAAGAAGTGATAGTAAAGATTTAAAATAAAATAAAATAAAACTTAAGATCCTTACATACTTCCCGCCAGAGTTAATTAGTTTGAAACTGAGGTCTAAAACGACCTTGTTGAAAACTTTTAGCTCTAGAATCTAACGCGAGGCCAATCTTTTACAAACATTTTTCGCTAGAAACTAGAAATTTAAAAGAAAGAAATTTGTTTTTACAATAGCAGCTCCCAGGACACACAATTTTTTTCATCTGTACTGCATCTAAACAGGAGCTTTTATTCAAATCTGGTTCCTTCCAGAGATCTGGAAGGAAAACTAGTTTAATGAAATGTTACACAATGAAATGGCAAGTAACATGTATAATTATATTTCTCTTAACATTCTTATTTCATTCATAACTATTTTAGTTATCTCTCCCCGTGCTCTCTGACATGTGTTGTAAAAGAACACCAAACACGAATGTGTTTATGTCTGTGTGTTCATGTCTATGTGTTCAACACTTCCTCCTACAATCAAAACACTAACGTGTTAAAATTCAACATACCAAGACCCCGTAACACACCCTAATTTCAACTCTAAATCCTGAGGTACTATTCTGAAAGTGGCTAACTCTGAAGTGTAGCGTCAGAGAACCTAACTACATCATTCAACCTTTAACACATATTCACCATGATTTAGTCTTTTTACAGTCACAAGAATAAAAAAAATTTTAACATTACTTTCACTTTTACCATATCACGGTATTTCTTAACATTTAAAATAACAGTTCACATTGTATATAAGAACATATTAACATGCCGTTAATTTTACACAATTGAAAACATACATTAGTAGTACATTGTTAACTTCTATTCTTTTCAAAGCAAGTGCCAATTCTTTCTACATTGAAATAATACATTTCAAAAAGTTTTCAGACTAAAACTTCTTTCTTGCCAGAATGTTTTAAATAATATTTATACAATAACTTTTTACAATATTTAAGTCTTTACCCAACGCTATTATACATCAACTTTAGTTTTACGCGCGAGTAACTGAAAAACATAATACCAAAATCGGTAACAACTCATTTCTCGCCCTTTTGGCGATAAAGGTAGACCTCGCATGAGGTAAAACTTCTTGAAATCTGCCACTTGCAGTAAGAATGAAAGATTAACTTAAGTTTGCAAAGTAACATAAAATTTTACTTATCTTTGTGATATTCGGACATTCTTTTCCGGGCCCAGTCCTGAAAGGTAGTGCAGATTGTTGTTTGATTTATCCTCCTTCTTGTATGGGCTCGCCCTTCAGTGCCTTCCTCTAGATGCTTTCTTTTTTCTCCAGTTCGGTCACCCTTGAATACATTCTTTTTCGCTTCTGCCTGTGGTCTTGGTCGTTTGATGGCAGCTGGACTTGGCGGAATCGGGAAACTTCTTTCGTGTTCCTGCTTGGACCTCGTTGCTGGCCGTTCAAATTTTCCTTGTAACTTTTCCTCCGTCGCTGGTGGCCCTTCCGTAGTTCGGCGACATTTGCTGCGGAGAGTCCTGTCGGATGAGTAGATCTTCCGTTTTAGAGCCGGGTTATAGTTGCCGTCATTTCTCCTGGTTCTCTTTGCATACGTCGTCCTTCTCCCTTCTTCATTCTGGGAGTGATCGTGAGCTCTCTTTTCTGGACGGTGGAACGGCTTCTTTTTCTTGCTACCTTCAATTTTTCCGCGGGGAAACTTTCTTTTCACTTGCTCCTGCCTCTTAATGGCTTGCCCTTGTACTTGTCGTTTTTCCACCTCTGGAGCTTGTGCCTGCGGTGTCTGCCGTGCCGGATCCTGCAAAAGATCTGAAAAGATTTGCATTTTATCTGAAAGATCGAAGTAGGGCTTGATTTGATCAATGTTTGCGGAACAGGTTTCACCATTTCTGGCTTTTAACACTACAACAGCGTGAGTTATTTTTTCTATAACATATGGTCCTTCAAATCGTGGAAAACATTTGGCAAATTTATCTTCTGGTGCTGAAGAAAGTGAATGCTTAATTTTTAAAACTTCATCCCCTACTTATAAGTTACTCCCCGTCGTTTCAAATCATAATATAATTTCTGTTTTCTTTGTGCTACTTCCGTATTCTCTTTTTGCTTCTTTTATTAGTTTTTCTATATCACCCATTTTAAATTCTGGGCTCTTTGTTGCACAAAAAATAGTTTATCGAACGTTGTTATAATCTTTCTGCCTAGAAATAACTCAGCAGGAGTTTTGCCCGTTGTATCATGTTTTGCGGTCCTAAGGGCGAAAGCAAATTCATTGACATAGTTATCCCAGCTTTTATGAAAATTTTTAACATAATCTACGGATAATTTTCACTATATTTCTGTTGACCCGTTCCGCTATATTTGATTGCGGCGATACGGGACCATTTTTAAATGACGTATGCCCAGTTTTTGGCACATGTCTTCAAATATATTACTTACAAATTGAGGACCATTATCCGATATAACTTTTAGGGGCGCCCCGTATTTTAAAATATATTTATTTAAAATAGAATCGGTAACTAATTTCGCGGAGGCTCGTTTTAAGGGAACAATTTCGGTCCATTTACTAAAATGATCAACCATAACAAGGAGATAGCGACTTTTATTTAACTGACTTTTTGGGAAAGGGGCCAATAAATCGATGCAATTATTTCATTTGGAAATTCGGATTTAATACTATTTAGAAACCCGGCCGGGCGGAAATTAATATAATTAACTGCTTGACATGTTGGGCAGGACTGGACATACGCCCTTGTTAACTTTTGCAGTTCAGGAAAATAGACTGCCTCGCGTACGCGTTGGATAGTTTTTCCGAATACCAGCATGAGAAGCTAAAGGGCTGTCATGTAACTCCTGCAGGATATTTAATCTAAGACTAGCTGGGATAACAGGTCAAAATTCGTTGTTGGAATTCGTAGTTTTTTTATAGAATAATAGACCATCTATTAGTTCGTAATGGGCCGCCCTATTTCTTATCGCCACAATATCTTGGTGGCTAAAATTTTCAGGATCCTTTAAATACTCATAAATACTTCCAAACTCAGGATCCTTACCCAGTTCGGTTATTACAGTTTCTCGGGAATTTATTGTACATGCTGTGAGCATTGCCACCTTTACGGTATTACCTTCTTCATCTATTTTAATTCTGGATAGGGCATCTGCTACGATATTTTCCTTTCCGGGGGTATGCTTGATTACCAGATTATATTCTTGTAGCTTGAGTGCCCATCTTATTAACCTTGGGGATAAGTTTTTCCCTGAGTACAATCTAGTTACCGCCGCATGATCAGAGTACACTGTTATTGGCACCTTTCCAAAATAGACTCGGAACTTTTGCACTGCTAACAGAACTGCAAGTGCCTCTCTCTCGGTCGCGGAATAGTTTCTTTGTGTTTGATTTAAAGTTCGGCTAAAAAATGCCACGGGCTGCTGATTTTGTGAAAGTACCGCTCCTACCGCATAATCCGAAGCATCCGCTGAAATTTCTAAATTCTCATCACTTTCAGGAAATTTCAACACAGGGGCTTGCGTTAATGCTTGTTTTAATTTTTCGAAAGCACTATTGGCTTCGGCCGTCCACGAGAATCTTGCCTTTTTCATTTTTAATTTTAACAATGGCTCAGCGATAGCTGCAAAATCTTTTGTAAAGGACCTATAATATGAACAAAGTCCTAGAAAAGAAGAGAGCTTCTTTGCCGTGTTTGGAGTCGGATACTTTTGTACAGCGATTATTTTTGATTCGTCTGTCTCTATTCCTTTCTGAGATATTTTGTAACCTAAATATTTTAATTGAGGGGCTGCAAATTTGCACTTTTCGACATTAACTTTTAGACCGGCCTCATTTAATAAAGAAAACACCTGTCTTAAATCCTGTACATGTTGGTCGAGATTATCACTAGTAATAATGATATCGTCTAAATAGATAAATGTGGACTTTCCAAGAACAGGTCTTAACACAATGTCCATACATCGCTGAAATGTTGCCGGCGCCCCTGAAAGGCCAAACGGCATACGCAAAAATGCATAAGTGCCAGACTTGGTTATAAAAGCAGTCTTTAGGCACGTCCTCAGGCCTAACCCCTATTTGAAAATAACCAGTCGTTAAGTCTAAAGTCGTCATATATTTGGTGGATGTTATGTTCCTTAGAATTTCTTCAATAATAGGTAACGGATATACCGGATATTTAGTTATGGAGTTTAATTTACGGTAATCAATTCCGAATCTCCACTTTTTTGGATGTGTCAAAGGATAGTCATTATTTTTCTTACATAAAACCACCGGGCTAGCATAACTACTTGAGATGGGCGTTATGATCTTTTTACGTAGCATATCGGTGATATGCCATTCTATAATTTTTTCCTTATTCTTATCATACCGGTATGCTTTATGGCGAACTGGCATTGAATCTCCGGTGTCAATACTATGGTTAGTAACCTGAGTAAATCCTGGAATATCACTAAATAACGAAGCAAATTCACTTACCACTTGTCGGATTCTTCCTTGCTCGTCATTAGGCAGGTGGTCAAGATTTAACATCGGCGGTTCAGCCTTTTCTGCACGAACTGGTTTCATTGTCAGCTTAAGGGACGCTTCATTAAAATCCATCGTTGCTTGTGCCTCTGAAAGAAAATCTATTCCTAAAATTATATGTGCTTGCAGATTCTTTACTATAAAAAACATCACCTTTACTTGTTCGTCCTTGATACGGACATACAGCGGTACTTTACCTATACACTTACATTTTTCTCCTTGCGCCGCTAACACTGTCGTATTATCCGAATTATATATGCGGTATTTCCGAAAATACTTCCTAAAAAAATCTTCTGCCACACAGGAACACTGCGCGCCTGTATCCAGGAGTGCGGTGGCTGGGATATTATTCACCAACACTTCAATCTTCGGAAGAGTCAAATTTTTCACCATTACTGTATTTAACTTGAAGGAAGAGGGGTTTTCGTGGCCTTCGGATTTCCGCACCCTCTCGTCAGCAGAAATCTGTTTTAGTTTAACTTATTTTTCATTTCCGTGCTTTCCTTCTTTTTCCCCTGGCCTTGAGACTTTTTTTCTGGATTGCTATTGAACTGTCGACGTTCGCCGGCTGTTTTTGAATGCTCGGGTTTCCTTGCCCACTGATTCGCTTTGCTTCCGTAGCCGTGTGCTTGAGTTTGCTGTAGTCTTGGCGCACCAAACTGGTTCCGCTGTTGA
Source organism: Stegodyphus dumicola (assembly GCF_044657685.1). Lineage (NCBI taxonomy): Eukaryota > Metazoa > Arthropoda > Arachnida > Araneae > Eresidae > Stegodyphus > Stegodyphus dumicola. The sequence goes on along the minus strand of NC_140777.1, from coordinate 32,619,422 downwards.
TATTGGCGTCTTCTTTCAACGTCCGCCGTTCTTCTACTTTCAAACTGGATTGCTAGCTCAAATAGCTTTTCCAGTGTAGTCGGATTTCTTAATTCAATAAAGTCTTGCACTTGGGGCAGTAACCTCGGCAAAATCACTTGAATTATCTCAGGATCCGGACGGTTTCCATAAAAGAGTTTGAAGACGTGAATTTTTCTTAAAATAAAGCTTGAGAGGTTTTTCGATTCTTTGTTGATATATACTAAAAAGTTCCGTTTCTAATTTCGCACGATCCCTTACGACAGGGAAGGCTTTTAGTAGGGCAGTCTTGAAATTCTCGTAAGTATAGGTGGGACTTCCTGCTTGACCCAAGAGACTTCTGCCTATACATTTGAACCAGTTAAGCGCTTGGCCCCTCAAAGCGCTGGTAGCTAAGGTAACTTTTTGAAATTCGTGCACTGGGTAGAGCATGAAGTGGTCATCCAATTTTTCCAAAAAAACTGGTTACCGGTGAGTTTCCATTAAATGTTGCTTCTGGTTTCATCGAAGCGCGCATGGTCTGGACGATGTAACCAAATCCTTCCAGGGCGGCAGCTGGGATTTCTGGATTCTGAGCCGCTTCTGCAGGCAGCACAGGTTCTTCTTGAAACTCGGCAATGGTTATTCTTCTTCGTTGGGCGCCACTATCAGGTTCAATGTTCCGTCTTACCTTCTTCGGGAACATGCAAGGACCTGACTCGGAACAGAGAGCTTACTAAAGCTATGTTCAAAACTGTGGGAAGTAGACAGGATACACAAGAAGGGTATACAAAACCCTTTATTTTTCTCTATTTACAATAATTTCCGTACTTCGGAATACAATGACCCACCACTTGTGGTCTAAACGCAAGAATATAAAAATATAACTAAACTCTAATTTAACTTTAAAATAATAAACGTGGAAGATTGGCCTTATATTAACAGGAAGCCGTATGTAGTACAGAGAACTGTGAACACTACAATACGTTTAAAAATTATCAAGAGGATTAAAACCTCTGGCCTGGAAGGCAACCAGCAACTGCGTAAAACTTCTAAGGTAAGCGGCCTGCTTCGACTCACTGCTTCCTCTCACTCGCTTGGCAAAAAGCCACCACTTAAATAGTTGGCGTTCGCCAGACAAACTTTGCATAAATACTTTAACGCTTATAATTCTGGCTGGAAGTAGAAAATAAGAAGTGATAGTAAAGATTTAAAATAAAATAAACGTTAGTAAAACTTAAGATCCTTACACAGTTAACCTGTTGGCTAGAATTCAAGTTCGGATCAAACCACTAGCGTTCAGTAGTCTTATACTTCGGTCAGACCTTGTGAAGCTTAAATAGCATATGTGCATTAACAAGAATTTCTGATCTTTGAAAAGGCCATAATCTATGTTAAATTTATGTAACAATGAGATCTCATGTGTAACAAGAAAAGTGCATTAAGACCATTAAATTTTATTTCTGATACAGACGATAATGTATACAAGATACAGCTGAAAATCTTGTAATCGACTTAATACAGAATATTAGAATTTTGTTAATTATAAGACTCATAATATAAAATAATACTTAAGTAAAATATCGTTAACTGATCCTAATAAAATTACTTTAAGAAAAAGTCATTTTAGCAATGCACTTTTATTATACTGAAGATAAATTAAAGATCTTAAACAACGTCGACTGTCGACGATGTCTACATATGATGGGCAGAAATCAATTGAACTGAAAACAATAAACACCTCTTCTATGTATTAATAATAATATAAAGTGCTGAGTATCTTCTTAATAAAGTTATATTTTGAGTGAAAAATTTCCCCCTCTATCATGCAGCAGTGCCAAAGGTCCGGGGTTCGATTCCCGGGCTGGGCGAGCTCGACTCAGCCTTTCGTCCCTTGGTTTCCATCCCTTGGGCCGATAAAATGAATACCAAGTTCGCTTGGGGACTAAACACTGGGGGTCCTGCGACAAGCTGACCACTTGTCCAGGGCATATACTTACTCACCCCGGGGTCTACGGTCAAGGAAGCAGATTTTGGGCACTGCAGGCCTTGGCCCATTAGGGCTGTTACGCCAATGAGTTTAGTTTAATTTCATTCTCTAACCTACTTTGAAATTTTTTAAACAAATAATTAATTGAATATTAGAAATAAAGTTGCAACTTATAATATGTCTGTATATGATTCATTTCTCATTATAATACAGAGCATATATTATCTTTAAAAAATTTTTAATTACTTCTAGAATAATTGATTGTATATTTCATAAGAAGTCTAAATTTTTGAAAAGTTCCAATTTAATTTATGCCCATTTTAAATTCATAAATTGTCTAACTGATATGTGTCGTAGAATCGGACCATATCTATAAGACAATCAAGAAATTTAAACATAGCAATTAAAAGTATATTCACTTCTTTGGGAAAGAAATCTGCACTACTCACAGCGACTCTTTAGTCGCCCCAAATTAGAATACAATCATTAAAGAAACCTGTGTCGCTGTCTCTCCATGTGAGTCACTTTTAGTATTACAAACATACTATCTCTGAAATGGAAATTACTATTAAATCCACAAACAATTCCTTTGTCTGGTTGTCGCGTCGTGCGACATATTCTTCCAAGGAGAAATTATCCAATTCGTCATTATGTTAGATGTTGTGCCAAATCCCAAAGAAATGGAACAATGTTTGAAACACGCGTACCTATTTTAACAATAGATACTTTAATTGTAATAACTTAGAACATAACTTTACTCTAATCATGCAGATATAAAACTATTGGCTCATTAGGTCACTTACGAGGGCATTATGAGGGACATTGTCATAAAACTAAAAGTTCGTTTTCAATCAACAGCAACGACTGAGTTTAAAGCGGTTATTGTACTTCATTTGTTTAGAAATAAAGTTTGCTGTTCGCACCTGAAATGTAATTAAAGAGATATTTCCTATCTGGGTATTCATATTTTTAATTCTTTTGTGCATCTCAAAGCTATGATAGTTGTGTACAGTTTGAGCTTGCTTTCTAGTTGAATAGAACTGAATCTGAAATTCGAATAAATAAGACATTGACGTATGTTTAGGACCACGAACCATTCAGATATTTAAAAAAATCCAGATAATCTAGGTCGTATACTACAAAGCACAAAAACATTTTCAATATGTTCTAAAGATGTTGGAAATATCCTCAGAGGCCATTCTCAAGACACTTGTAATGTGCCCTTAACTTCCCAAACACGTCCTTCTGAATGTCACATCCTAGTATGTTCTCAGAACATCCTCTTTATATACTTTCGACAAAGTAATCAGACATTGTGAGTACTTAGTCCTATTTACCATCTCTCAAGGAGTGGTATGAATCTGTGAGGATACTGAGGGGGATATCTATGAAGCTGAGTACTTAATAAGTCCTATTTACCACCTCCCAAGGAGTGGTGTGAATCTCTGAGGGTACTGAGGGGGATACCTATTCACTTCGTTAGAAAAGAAGTCTGCACTACTGAGAGCGACTCTTTACTCGGTCCAAATTAGACTACAATCCTTAAAGAAAGTGTTACTGTCTTTTCCTGAGAGTCACTTTCAGTATTACAAACCTTTAGGGTTATTTTTAGGACCTCTTTATATGATCATTTATGGTCACTATAAGACAATAAGAGATGTTGTGAAGATTTGAAGTTGTTTTATATCAGAGATATCCTCAGTTTTTCATTATAATGTCCTACTGAACTCAAGAATTTCAGGTGTTTTTAATGTAAATTTCAGTTTATTTATGCTTGTATACGTATTTAGCGTAACGCAAATGAGTAAAATTTGTTTTTTCGTTTGCAGTATTTTATATCGAGATCACGCATTAAAAATATTTCTGTTACCGTGAAAAAGCGCAAAACACAATTTTTCGGGGGGGGGATTAGGCAAAACATTTTGCTTGGAGAGAGAACTGCCATAATTTCTCAATGTTTGTCTACCTTATTTTAAGGAACACTTTTCAAATGCATTTAAGAACACAATTCCTTGACAAAGCATAACTTATAATGTAACTAAAATACAATAGACTTAGAAACAGTATGCAATTTCAAATTGGAAAAGAAACACGCCAATGTAAAATTTAAAAATAGGCGAAGCTCTGTCCAATTCGAGACCAATCAGATATACATGTCTTTTCTCGTAAGCAGCGAAAATATTTTTGGCATCCGAAGATCAGGAACCTGTGTTTGATTCCCCTCGAAATTGATAACAGTTTTATTCAATAATCTACGCCAAATTTAAGTTGCAGTTTTGTAATTTTAAACAGCATATAGTACCTTTTCTGTTAATGCTCACGGGCTGAGCATTTTTCCAACAATATTTTAGGCCAACGCACATATTTTATACTGTCATCTACATTAATTCAATAGTTTTTTTTTTTTTTTTTTAACTACGTGCTAAATTGTATTATCTTTACATATTGCTGGAATTAAAACACTCATAAATAAATTAACTTGAAAGAAAATGAAAGTCTAATCTCGATAAATGGAGTTTGGATAACAGAAATTCAACTCTCCTCTAACTGGAAAAACACCTCGGATTATCACATAACTCTTATAATCTCATATCGGCGAATTTCGTGTCCTGGCAAAATAAAAAGTACTGCCTTTTGAGGAAGATAATTTTTGCAAGCTTCGCGAGCAAGAAATCCTATAAAATGAATGCTCTTGAATGCATCTTGAATAATTACAATCTTTTCTTTGTAAATAAATGCACAAATCTCTACTTGGAGTTCATTTCAGTTAAAAAATAGTACAGGGGGAAAAACTACTTCGCTTTGCTAATTTGAACAACTTATTTTAAATATAACATTTTCTGTTCTATATTTCTAATTCTTCGGGTATAAATTCTTAAACTGTATGGCCTACCATAATTTCCTAGCTTAAAACTGTTTCAATTCACGTTAAGCTCAATGTTTTAAATATATATATATAATTTTTAACTTTTTAAACTTTAATGGTAAACTCCTTCAGATAGTAGACTCAAATCTAAAATTTTAAGAATGCTAATTCAGAAGTCAAACAACAAAAATCAGCGTTAATTTTCAAAATTTTCACAGAACTAGTTTCGATGGTTTTACCGAACCACCATCCTCAGCTGCAAAACCGCAAAATTGCGGTTTGCAGCTGAAGTAAGGTAAGAGTGTTTAAAATAAAATAAAATAGTGGAATTGGTAATGGTAACACCGTGTGAACTATTACAAAAGTAAAATCTGTAACAAGTAATTAAAATCGATGTATTAAATAAAAACCGCAAAATTGCGGTTTTGCAGCTGAGGATGATGGTTCGGTAAAACCATCGAAACTAGTCCTGTGAAAATTTTGAAAATTAGCGCTGATTTTTGTTGTTTGACTTCTGAATTAGTACTCATTCGGCGTGTTATTGTGTCTTAATTTAAGAATGCTATTGTTTTTTTCTTTTTTCCTTTGCATGTGTGTCTCATCAATTATCACGCTTTTCGCCATTCTAAGAGAAGCTTTGGCATTTAGCAAAAAAATCTCAGCTGGTAGAAAGTAGACTTCATACCAAGCGATAGAGAATGCTTAAGATTAAATGAAACTTCAATTACTTAGTTTGCTTGAAAACATTTTTACAATTTAATTTTCTCTTAAGTACAGAATTAAATTTGTATCCAGGATAACAATAATCAAATAATGTATAGAATAAATTATTTACATTGTATCCAGCAACGTATTTTCTTCATTATCTTAATTAATTTTTAGGGTATTTAATATTTTTAACAGCTGTAACTTATCTTTTTCTTAACTTATCTTCTGTCTTGCCCTCTAGTTATCAATTCCTACTCATATTTGAACCATATTTAACTTGGATGCCTTCGCTTTCTTATTTCTCATTTTAATGCTGCTTAATCTTTATTGATTGTATTTAATTTTAGACGTTATTTTTTAATTTCCTTTATGCATTGTAATCTTTGTAATTTTCAAGATGTCTTAATCGCCTTGAGTTTCGCCCCTTCAATACCTTTAACCATATTAGTTATAATTTCGGACTATAATTGCTCATTTTATATCCATGATCTTTATTTATTATATTATTTTATTATATTTATTATATTAGGTTTTATCAAAATGTAGTCAAAATTTTATCATTCACGGTGAAAGGAATTTTCTTAAATATATGGGTTTTGTAATATATTTTTATACATATACTAATAATACGCATATACTTAACAAAAGTCCTAGTTCAAAATCAATTAAATCAGCGTTGAATGCATTTAAATTGTTGCTGATGGAATACTGAAGTATTGCAAGAGTTGTATGATTAATAATTTTTATGAGCCAGTATACTGATTTGGCTAAATGAAGCGAACTTCAGGCTTTTCCACATTATAATAATTTATAAATTAAAAATAGAAACTGATCTCTAGGCAAATATAATTGTTTTCTGTAGAATATTTTCTTTGACTGGAGAGAAATTCTGTTGAATAACTTTAAATTCAATAAAGTTGCTGCCCTCATTTAGATAAAACTATAAATACTGTAACATTTTAACAATGTCGCATGATTATTTTGTATTTAATTCCTAGAATTATGTTAAGAAAATAGGTCCAAGATAACTATTCTACACTAACGCAGCATGTAATGCAGTAAAATCAGAATGAATCAAATTATCTTTGGCGTTTTCCTTCTGGAAGTTGTAAATAGTGCACATCGTTAAATAAATTACAGTCCTAGAAAGATGCGTAGAAAGTTAGTATAATATAAACAGGCATTTGCTAATTATGAAAACATAGAGCATTATTTATGTGAAAATTTGTATTGAAAAAATATTATTTCATATTAGAGCGGTACGGTCAAGAGATATTTAGTTATTATGATGAATGCTTTTAGAAAAATATTTTTAGATTTTTAGATGAATATTTTTAGAAAAATATATTATCATTAAATTTCTAAATATGGGCGGCAAGAAAGTTAAAATGTTCAAAACTGTGATGTAAATTATGATAATTTATTTCGGTTTTCTTCTTTAGTTCAGTCAGTAAATGAATGTCTAAGAGGTCAGGCACTTTTAATATGTCTAAGAGGTCAGGCACTTTTAATAGACCATAAAATTTCAATTTTATGTTCTATTAAAAGTGCCTGACCTCTTAGATCTGTGTTGTATATATGTGTAATCTCCTTTCACGTTTTATCTGAGAATGGGAGCAAAATACTGGTATGTTTCTTCCTGAAACAAAAATTTTAATTTTATTTTTGAAATCATGTGCACGGTCTGGCTTCCAGAGAGCGAAACCTAGTTTTTAATATATCGTTTTATCGTTTTCAATACATCTCTACCATATACACCTAATTAATTAATTTAATACATCTCTACCTCGTCACTTTAGACATGATATTGCCGATTAACATACATTGATGTGATATTGAAGATGTTGATAGTAATTGCAGATTGCGCATGTTTAGATATTTCAGATAAGGTAAATTCATTTTACGTAAATCTTCTAAAAGGAACATGTGAAAAAAATTACAATACACGAAAAATACTCAGAACAACCTCCAGAGCAGGAATGGATGCTGCTTAAAATCCTGCCATTAATCATTGATTGTTTGACACTGACTGATTGTTTTTGACAGATTGTGCGGAAGTGTCACTTGTCTATGACTGGTTACTCCTGATAGAAAATTTCACGTTCTGCCATTGGTGATGTGCCGAAATGCCACTTGTGCGGAACTGCCACGTGCAGAAATGTCATATCATCTTCTCAGCCCCACGTGTTTGATGGGGGGGGGGGGGGGAAATGGAAGTATTCCTATACTCTTATATTCCTTATCTCATTAATCTCTTATAACACCTAACTCTATTTTCAAACTGCTAGCTTATATTGATATCTACAGTTACCAGTAAATTATTTTTTTTAATTAATTTCCATTCATGATTGTTGAAAGGTTTGTCTTAGCCTTTCTTTCTTAATGTGTGTTCACCGTAGAGAAAACCCGAATTAGACAAAAATTAATAAAACTAAACTAGAATTAGAAGACAGAAAAAATCAGGTCGTTTATTTAATGGGACTTTTTAAGTGCTAAATCAGCAATATATTCCCTGTTCTTATATTTGATTTTTAATTCTGAATTGATAAATAAACAAGCATTTTTACGTAATAAAATTAATGACCACCAATAACCAACCATTTTTTTTTTTTTTTTTTTTTTTTTTTTTTTTAATTCAATTATTTTTGTTGTGTAAACAATGCAAAACCGTGTTTTCATCACAGAATTAATGTATATGACATTGTCCGATAGATTAAATCTAACGATATATTAATGAGATTAATAAATTGAATTAATTAGTGAAATAGAAATTCATACTTGTTTATGATTCGAATTGTGTGAAATCGCGTCGTTATAGAATTTCTTCGTGAAAATTGGTTTTTTCCCCCATTTTGATTGATAAACCATATCTAATTTATCGTATACGTAATTGATTTTTTTCTAATTTAGCTCAAGAAACGAAGAAATAAAAAACTGAATGTAATCGGTAAAATTCCTGTGCATTATTAGGGGGGGGGGGAAATGCGGTACATAACGTTTTGAAGCTTTTTGGATTATTATACCTATCATTTATTGATTTTAATAATGTGAATTCAATTGAAGATTGTATTTATATGCAGAGTTTCTGTCAACGTCTCTCTAAACTATTTCTATTATTTAGGAAGTACTAATTCCGTAGAATCTGAAAAATATTTCAAGGATTCTTCCTCAACAAAGTGGTTTGAGAAAAGCTGGCGTAAATGAATGTGTTCCGGATCATTCGACTCTATTTTAGAACGAGGGTATATATTTTTTATATATAAATACTTATTTACAATATTTATTTGCTATTTTTTGTGAATTACTCGTTAATGTTTAAACTGCAGGTTTAATGTTTTTCATAATGTAGAGCGGTAGAAACTCTTCGAAGTGGAACTACTAGTTAATGCGATAACAAATTACTGCTACTATATAAGCCATCTTTAACAAAAACAGAAAAATTTCTTATTTGAAACGGAGTCTGAAGACGAAACCGGAACTACCATTTAGAATTTCCGTATTTTGGTAGAGATTTTGTTATTCTCATTTGAACAAGCAGTGCGCGTCTTCTGAAAGATTCTCAAAATAATGCATGAAAAATGACATAGTATTATGTCAGTCATGGTGGCATGACATCGTTTTGAGTTCGTACGTATTAAAGTACCATTATATGGAAAACGCAAGCTAATATCTGACGGGCTCCGTACTTTTAATTACAAGACATTTGGAAATACAATTGATTTTCGCAGAAATGTACTTCTCTCTTGAGCTGAACGCCTGGTTCAAGGGAAATTCTAAAACAAAATTTCTAGAAATTTACAAAAGTCTGTATTCTTGCAATTACGTGCATCCGATTCTTTAATATCGTATTTTTTTAATCTTTCCCTAATGACTGATTTTTACATACGCGATATTGGTATTTTTCTGCTGACCCTTTAATGATGGTAATGTCTTTAGACTACACATTCGCCTATGTTAAAATGATTGATAGCCCAGAATGTATAAATTCAATGCGGTATGATAACTCTAAGAAGTTCCAAAAATTATATTTGCTGTTTCCTAAAGTGGTGTAACAAAAAAGTATGTTTTGAGCAATGAATCTCTTTATTAGTGGAAAAGTATATATTGTAGAAAAAGAAAAGTGGAAAAGTATATTTTCTTCATAACTAATTTTCTAACGAAATTTTATTGGGAACGGTGTTTTGAATTGCCTTTTCTCTTTTCATGACCCTAACTTCTTTTTTCCTAGAATAAAAAATAGCAAAAAATCATTTATGTTATATTATAAAATATTGTTAAAAGTAAAACCTGACAGCTGAACTGAATAATCGCTTATTCTACAATCAAAATTTAATGAAATGAGGCAAAGAAGCAGTGCAGTGTTTATCGGTATGTTGCTGCAAAATTCAATTATTTTTAACAAGTTTTATATTTAATGTGAATTTTATTCTATCCGCAAAGAGATTTAGTCACTATTAAAGACTAAATTCTGTTAGAAACTATTTTAATTAATATTTTGCGATGTAAATGCTTACAAAGTAACGGATTTTTACAAATCTCAAAGTTTTGCTTGCAGATAACAATGAAACTAACGCTTGAAATCTAAGATCAAGCAAAAAAGACTCTAAGTAATTTTAATTGTTCATTATAAAGTATGAAAACATTGTTATGTTAATTTTAGCGTATCAATTTTTCACGTAATTTGTTGACCGATGCATAAAATGGTTTTCGAAATTCGCTATTAAAAGAAAATGACCTTTACCTGAGGTATGCAATATATCGCAAAAGTAATATCCTTTTATTAATTATAAGGCAAAAATTAACAATAATCAGTTGGATATATAACCTAAATTTATTTCAAATTTCATCAATTAAATATATTACTACAAAAATAAAATACAGATTTGGGCTTTTATTATTTTTAAATTTCGCAAATGTTCAGCATTTGATATATAATTGAAAGATAAATTAAGAATCTTATGTTTTGAGTACTAACAACACTTTCGAAGCTGCATAGTTGATAAACGAATGGTAGCTTAACGTAATGAAACTTAACAGATTAAAAATGTTGGAAAAGCTCCGCTGATGACACTTCTGACGTTAAAAACTAGTAGTTAGAGGTAATCAAACTATTATTATATACCGATGCTCCTCATGTACGAGTTAAATTAATTACAGTAATCGTGCACTTGTTATTAAAAAACATCACATTCAGTGTATTATAAATCATATGAATTAAAAGTGCATATACTTATATGTGTTACAGATGTTGTCAAACATTAAAATAATGTTATAAATTATTAAGAACTATATTTCTTTTAAGTCTGTCAGTTAGTAAAGCTATATGTATTGTTTTAATTTGAAAACTAAATTAAAGATCGTATGAAATTTCGAATGGCAACTCCTTTCAGAACTGGGAATATGCAGGCACTTGGACGATAAGCACCTAGGTAGCGTAAAGTAACCTAACAATATTTTCAAATGTCAAAAAATGGAAAGAGTAAACTATTCATGTTTCTAATACCAATGATTATATATGTAATATTTTGTATATTATGTAAATATTCGATTTCTTATAAAGTAATCCTATATTTCTTTACAGAAAAAAATATTTAGAGGTTGATAAAACTCTACTAAAACTCCTATAGAAATTCATAGTTAATCCTTTATAGAGATGCTTCTCTATAAAATTCTTAAGAAATTTTATAATTTCAAAATTCTTAAGAAATTTTATAAAGCTTTCACAAATCAGAATTCCGTGGAAACGTTGCTTTACAAAATCAAGTACAAATTTTATAAAGCCTTTATAGAATGGTATTCAATAGAAGACAGCAAATTTTCAAACTGTAATCAAAGCATATTTTCAGCTTTAGATAGGATATAGAACAGTACCGCCTTCCTCCGCCCCCCCGAAAAAAATCATAAGTGTTGAAGAATTTTTAATGGAAATTTTTGGCTTTAGTTTTATAGCATTATTTTTGTTACTTTGTAAACTTATTCAAATTTTGTTCAATTTTCTTAACAGTATTACTTATAAAAAACGAATTTTAAATCTTGGAAAATCGTAAAAGGAATTTAAATCATAAAATTAATTAAAGATTAAACTTATACTGTAAATTACGTATTTTTAATTCCTGAAGTAAATGCTTTTAATTATGGTATATGTAGCCCGGATAACAGAAGTGGCTTCTCAGTTTTAATTAAGCTTAAATATCATTTATGATGTACTTATTTTTAGCTTATTATTACAAAACGATATTGAAATGTTTTATAGGGAATAAAAAATTCACCATCTGTTCCGATCCTCCTCATGTCATAGATCATTTCAAAATTTAGATCTAAAAATTCTATTTAAAATGAAAATTTAATTCATTCCTTTTAATCCTAAAAGGAAATTTTGTTGATTTTATAATGCTTTTAAATACACTCATGTCCATAAATTAAGGATAATGCAAAATCAGGCAAAGGAAGAGTTAGAAGCAAAACAAATTTGACTTATATGTAAAGCTTATTTATTAAACAAAAGGTAAAGAGCAAAAAAAAAGATGCTATAAATTTGATATTATTAAAGAAATTAGCGATTTTTTCTCCCTGGAGCAAATTACAAAAAAAAAAAAAAAAAAAAAAAAAAAAAAAAAAAAAACCTATTTACAAAAAACCAATATTACATGGTTGGTATGATTGTTAATATATTGTATGTCTCCCAGACGATGCAATACAGTCCGTACAACGCCTAGGCATGCTGAGTATCAAATTATCGATCTCATCTTGCTTGATCTGTGTACATATTATTCCCCTTGGAATTGCCGCCAGAGCGGACAACACATTACGGCCTATGAGGAACATTACTGAACAGTCATCGATCTCATCTTGGCGGATATTACAGCACTCAAAAAAGCAATGCTCTCCGAAGTTCCAGTAGACATGTAAGTGGAGGTTGACGGCCTGCAACTCGTCGGCCAAGCATGTCCCACACGTGCTCTACTGGATTCAAGTCCGGTGAGAATGCTGGCCAGTCCATACGGGTGATATCCTCCGATTGAAGGCATTCGCTTTCGATGTTTGCACGGTGAGGACGGGCGTTGTCATCCATAAACACAAATTGTGCAGCCATGGCGCCCCGAAACAAACTTACATGTTGTTCCAGAATGACGTCCCGATAGATTTGGCTTGTCACGGTTCCAATTTGAACATGCAGGTCAGTTCTGGAGCCCAGAATAATTCCACCCCAAACAAGCACTCCTGTACCACCGTAACGGTGTCGTTCATTGATGTTTTCTTGGTGGTAACGGGTACCTGGAGCTCTCCGTATAAAAGTCCGGCGAGAATCAGACTGCAAGCTAAACCTCGACTCGTCGGAAAACATCACACAAGCCCACTGTTGCGGTGTCCACAATCCATGCTCTCTACTCCAGGCTAACCGTAGGCGACAGTGAGTTGCAGTAAGTGGAACGCATCTGACAGGTCTACGAGCATATAGAGCAATCTGCCCTAAGCGTCTGTACACAGTATGCCTTGAAATTGTTATACCAGTGGCTGAAGAGAGCTGACGAGACAGGTCTGAGGCTGGGCTCCGCCTGTTTCTTTTGGCAGTAACTGCCAAATACCGGTCCTCATTCGGCGTTGTAACTCTGGGGCGACCTGTGCTGTAACGTCTACTCACATTACCATCATCTTGGAATCGTTGCCAAAGCCTAGAGATGACACTCTGGGCAATTCCAAGTTCGTCTGATACTTCCAGTTGGGTACGCCCACATTTCAGACGGCCGATAATTCTACCACGTAAAAAATCATCCAAATGCGTCCTTTGTGTCATAACTATTCGGTTATTGCACTGAAATGCTTATAAAGCGCCTGCGAACAATTTTACTTTTTTGCCTCTATTCCTTATATATCACTCTCTTACACTCTCGTCATTGTGACGTACCATCGGTGTCATCTGGTTACTTCCTGAAATTTGCATATGATTCTTAAGATGTGTGTAGTGATTTTACAGGTGATTTATTTATTTTAGAGTTTGATTTCCGCGTGACTCCGAATTATCCTTAATTTATGGACATGAGTGTACTTAAACTATTTTGCAGGAACTTACGCATGAAAAGGGCCCTATGCACCCTCCAAAAATATTTCTTGTACCAAAACATTTATGAAAACTAAAGGTGATATTTGTTTGCTAATTTTTTTATTGAAGAAGTTTTTTTTCAGTTGCCTTATCCTCTAATTTTGCTTAGAAAGTCCTCTACGAAGGCATCACTCCCCTTAGGCAGATAGCCCTAGTGGGCTTTGCCATAATTAAATAAAACAAACCAAACCTATCCTCTAGTTATCTTTTATCGGAAGAGATCACTGATACTAACACTTATCTCTATTATTCACTGAACAATGGAAGAACATGTAGTGATCAGTGTATAAACCAGTGAATGTTGGAGGATGGCTGAATGTGTATAAAGAAGTTACTATTCACTTTGTTAAAAGCGCTTTCCAGAAAGCAATGGAGAAAGGTGTCAATCAGATGATCTAAATTTAAAGAATATTGAAAGACAATGGATAGCCAGCTAGTGTCCTGCTGGTAACCTCTGAGACCAGCATCAAGTCCCACACGAGACGTAGCTTGCCAAGATTGTTCTTGAAAACAAAAGAACTAAGGTTTGGTTTATTTAGTTATGGCAAAGCACTTGAGAACTGTCTGCCTGAAGGATACCTTAGTGGAGGAACTTTCTAAAGGAAACTGGCTCTTACACACATTACGCATACAGAAAAACACGAAAACGCCCATGCAGCCATCCCGTTCGCTGGGATTCAAAGCCCGAACCGAAATACAATGTTCAGCTATAAAAACTTGAGAAATGGACCCTTCCGTTCCTTTAGGATTCCAGACACATTTGCTTCAACAATGCTTCATAATGCGATCATAATATTTCTGAATCTCAAGTAGTAGTTGGCTAAAACGAGCACATTCATTTTACCTTTTCTTAAACTCAGACTCGAACTTTTCTTAGCTTCTAGCGTTAGTGAAGGGTGACGCGATTAAAATATATTAATCGTTATTAATATTATGATCGAGCAATTTATACAGAATAATATAGTCAGGAAATCTGGTTTCAAAATGGATCAGATCAAAAGTTGTCTCTAAATTATATTAAAAATTGTCACGAAGCTTCATTAAAAAATAATGTGCAAGTAAAGAAGTATCGCATACGATGATGAATGAGAGCTCGAGAATGCTAAAACTCAGTAGCAAGCTAAAAGTGAACTCATCCGCAAAATTCTACTTTCATAAATATTTTTGTTTCTAATACGGGCTACCTTTAAGCTGGAGTTAAAACCATCGTTCAAGATGAAAAATGTAATGCATCAAATTTTGTAAATTCGTAAGTTAACTGACGAAAAGAAACTTGATTTTCTTGAAAATACTTAAATTCCATCAGAGAAAAAAAAAGTTTGCAAGTTCTTAATTTGCCAATGAAAATGTAAATAGAAAATTTTAATAAGCATTATTATTTGAATAAATTTGGCTGGCTTATTCTAAAATTAAAGATGGAATGTATTAAAATCAGTGCGTAATATTCGCCCAGGAAATATGCAGGCCAATCAAACAATCAAACTTTGCGACAATTAGCGAACGATACGTTTTTAAATTGGAGAAGATCTAATGAAAAAATCCGTAACAGCCAAGAGAAAATCTTTTCATAAACATCTCTTATTATCTGCTGATACTTCTAAAATATAGTTCTTGTCCACAAGCAATCTGTTATTGCTGCAATTAATAACACCAACTAATATCAAATTAAAGAAAATCGAAAAAAGCTTATTCCTGTAATAAAAACAGTGATCTTCTGTGATGGGAGAAATGGATTTTAATAAGAATTTATCTCTAGGAATGTAAGTGATGATAACGTTGAATCTAATTAAATTAAAGAAACTTCCGTCAGCTCTTCATATTTCGAATGGATGTAGGAGATAACTTATTATAATATTATTTAGAATCCTGCAGTAGTAACTCAACGTATAGTTCACCAAAAATGCAAAATGAAATCATAAATGCTTGCAATAAAATTATTTTTGAAACGATCGTTGAAAAAAGCGAATGCAAACAAATGCTTTTCAGTTATAGCTGATGAAACTACACACATTTCTTCACAAGAACAAATACCTTGCAAGTTTACCCTTTTTTTTACATAACCAGCTATTTTATGATTTAGATCTTCTTATGTCACTTCTCCTTTCCGTTTCCCTACTAGAAAGCAAAAAGCGTATTTCTGCTTCTCGAGGCCACGTTATTAGGCTTTGCTAGCTATGTTAGATTGTATCTTCGGCTTTACATCATAGCTACCGATATTTAAATTATAACCTCGGTGAGAAGTTTGAGCCAACTTCGCGTTAAATCGGTTTTATTTTTTAATTTTTTATTTATTTATTTTTTTTTTTTAATCTTTAGCTACTAGGCTTGGTTTAACTTTTGAAATTGACTGTTACTTTAAGTTACCTCTCCATCAGGGCCCTGTAGTTCTTTATCAGACGAAGCGATAATTCACTTTAAGTCTGTTAGGATTAGCTACGAGTTTATGCTACCAAACAGGACCAAACTCTCTAACCTATCTTTGGCGATATGGAAAGGGGAAGACTATTTTAATAGAGTTATATATATATATATATATATATATATATATATAATTCGTACCTGTAGCGTCGTCATGCGGATGTTCTAGTAATGCTATTATAGATAATTTGATGTCAATAGTTTTAGATTTGAAATACATGGAAAGGCAAAGCTAATGATTTTGCCTCAATCATGTCTGGAATATTTAAAAGCGTACAAGCTAAAATAAGGGAAATATTTCCTTTAGCCCTCTGTGTGCGTTGTGCTTCTCATTTTCTCAGTTTGGCAACTTCTGATGCATGTTACGTTACAAATATTAGTATTTTCATGAGAATGATAGAAAAATGTTATTCTTTTACGAACACTCCAAAAAAAAAAAAGGGGGGGGGAATGTAAGAAAGTATATCAAATTTGTGCCCATCTTCTTTGAAGAGAGACTCTGAAAAAATTTTATCTCACGAGTTAGATAGAAAAACTGGAATCTATTATGGTTATGGTGGAATTATTAAAACCTTTGGCTCACACTAAAAATAACAGAGAAATGATACGATAAAAAAATTATGTTTTGAGGTTCATATACTGTTGAGTTCTTAGAAATATTCTGCTTTTCAGCTGCATTATTTTCAGTCGCAAATATATTTTCACAAACAGGATTTTACAGTTGAAATCGATAGATCCCACTGTAGTAAATCTATTATTTGATAATATTTTAAGAAAACTACTAGAAATCCCTGACGACTCAGAATATGTTTTCAGTGCAATTTATCCAGCGTCGACCACAGTTCTGAAGCAAATCAATGAAGAAGAGTTTGAAATATCTCTTCAGTGACAGACAAGTAAGTAAATATATAGTTTTAATATTACAACCGAATTCGCCGGATCCTATTTTTGAATATCAGTTTTTAATCAATTTTTGGATGGTGTGATCTAGCGCTTGAAAAGAACGTTTTTTTAACTACAAAGAAGTATTAAATTCTCTTAGTATTTTTATTCCCAAAAGCAAAAACTATCTTTCCAGTTTTAATACGAAGAAAAACTCGAAATATTTTTTAGTGTATATTATTCTGATTTGTGGGATTTTAATATTAATATTTTAAATTAGGAGATGCATAGGTATTAGCTTTCCGAAGAATATTGCATGAAGAATAAAATAGCTTAGCTGCAATAGGAGCTTTAGAAGCCTGCATTAAAGAGATCTTTTCTAATAATTACTAACTTTTGAAACTCTTAATAACATTGCCAGTTAGAACATCTGTTGCTGAGAAATTGTTTTCTAAGTATCAGAAAAATTATTTATGAGTTAGTACTGCTAGTTAAATTAAGGAACTGCTTTTTTTAGGAATATTCGGTAAAATAAATGCAAATATTTTTCTATTGTTGACTAGTATTTTGTTAAACTTTCACTACTTAAAATAAAATAATACAAATAGAACTGGATAAATATCATGTGTTTTACTTAAATAGTCTGATATAATTGCAGATATATAATTTTTTGAAATAAATTCAATTTTTTATTAACAAAATTATAAATAACAGGTAATGGTAATTATTTGTTAAATAACAAGCAGTTTTTCGTAATGTTGCATGTAACGTAATTTCGCATATAATATATATTATACTTATTATATTATATGCATATAGTATATTTGTGTAGAATCGGTACTTACTGTCTAGGAATATGATGTTTGTAAACTTACTTCCGATGTGGCTGTCTAGGGGCTAATAAACTAGTCCGATTTATGTAAAACTCGAATATTTAATGAAACATGAATAGTTGCTACAAACTACAAAGTAATTACATACGTATAAGGAAACAGATGAGATTATTTACAGATGAAAGAGAAGGAATTGTATTTTATAAGCAAACACCTTTGAATCGCGTCATCGTCTTAATGGCGGAATCGTCTGACTTCTATCATCGGAAAAGTAAAAGATTTATTTTCACAGCTTGTCGCGTCATCTGATTATAATGAACGATGCCATCCCACAAATGCTCGTCCATCCTGATGGAATGCGGCCTCGCATTCTTGTAGCACCACCATCTCATCTAGGGATCTAAAAAATAAAATTTAAAAAAAAAAAAAAAAGAGATTTTTAGTTACTATTGAGGGAAAAGTCGTCTTAAATGGTTTATTTCAGCCATCTTTTCTCATCATCTTAACATCTTCAGAAATAACGGCGTTAGCTCTTCTTAAATGCTCTTTCAGTGTTCGTTCATCTTGAACAGTCTATCTGAATACATGTATTTTACAAACACGTCTTCCTTGATGTTGTCTGGTACAATTCGTCTGGATTCATCTTTACACAAGTCTTAATATCGTCTGAATGCGTCTTCTTAGATACCGTCTGAATACGTCTTCTGAATGCGTGTTAGATATCTTCAAGATCCGTCATTCGAATGCGTCTTCTTAAAATCGTCTTCTTTAAGCCTTCTTCCTTCATATATTTCATCCTTAGACATCATCTTCAGTCTTCTTAAATTAGTTCACGTCTTTAAAATAATAGTCCAAGTCAAATCGGAAGAAATTTGTCTAGTCGGGAAAAACGTGTAAATCAGGAATCATCAGAATTGGTATTTCAAAGCCTTTTGGTTTTCTTCCTGGATCTTTTGAATCTGCTTTTTCTCTTCTTTTTTCTCACCTTCTTCAGTTTCTTTTGTTCCGCCTTTGCTTTCTGTATCAGCGTCGTTGTCATCAGGTTTTCTGATCGACTTCTCCTTTTCAATCTTCTCCTCTTCTTTGGTTTCTGTAGATTCTTCATCTCCATCGGCTTCTTTTCCTTCTTTGTTGTAAGGTATTTCACTGAAATTGTTCTAGTGGAATTCGCATTTGATTCATCATCTTTAGCAACTGACTCTTCTTTGAGAAAATGCTTCTCTTCAGAATCTCCTTCTGCAGTGGCGTTTCTCCTCGTTGGCTTCGAAGCTAATTGTATTGTGCTTGAGTTTCTTTTTTGCACTAATTCAAATTCATCTTTAATAGCATCATTTTCACTTATATCAGAATCTGCATCACTCGGGACGTCGTCAGAATTCACAATCAGGAAATCATTGCCACTTGCTTTGATTGTGGATGAGGTATCCAGTTTGATCACATTCTGTACTGTAACAGGAACTATACTAACAGGATCAGTTTCCGGTTTTGGAAGTAAAAAATCATAATTAACAACTTTTTCAAATCCTTCTTCAGAACCATTTCCATTGCAGTAAGCATTTTTTTTGCTCTTCAGAATCATTCTCAGATTTCTTGTTTTCTGCGATAAAACAAATATTTGATCTAAATGAAGAACCATCAATTTGGAATTCACCTTCAAATCTCTCTATAGGTTTGTTGCCAAATTCCGTTAACTGTAGCTCTGCCGACTTAAGTTCAGGAGAACTTATCTTCTTATGTATATCTTCTCGGATTAGTGTTACTTGACTGCCAGTATCTATTAAAGCATCAATCTGCAAATTACCCAAATTAACAGTTTTATGCATTTCTTTCTGACAAGTCTGAGTTATTGGAGTAACAGCTTTGGCATCTTGGATATTTTTAGATGATGTTTTCGAACAATCTACGGCTTTGTGTCCAAACAAATCGCATTTAAAACACTTAAATGCTTTACTCTTATTGTTACAAAAATTCGACTTATGGCCTAAACTTCCAGAATTATAACACCTTGGCTCTTTAATCTTACTAGGTACAGCGCGTGTTTTATTTTGTGTGATAGTACTTGAATAACCCTTATTTTTCGTATCTGGAACACGAATTTTCTCAAAAATTTTTAACTTCTCTTTGAATTCAGAAATAGTTTTACACCCGTACAAAACAATTTTGTTACTACTCTGATCTGGTATCCCATTTATTACATAATCAAGAATTGATGAATCATCAACAGAACCGCGACTGGCTATTTCACGCATGGCAATTAAATATTCGGAAAGTGATTCACCAGGTTTTAAGTGTCGTTTCTGTAACAAATTATGAAGTTGTGCACTGTTTATTTTAGAACCAAATTCAGATAAAATATTTTCTTTTAATTTGTCCCATGATATTATATCCTTCAAAGACCTAATAAATACTTTAGCAGAACCAGTAAGCAATTTTTTAGCAAACACAATTTTCTGTAATTCCGATAACTTAAATAATTTAAAAGATTCTTCTAAATCACCAATGAAGGATTCAACTGGATATGTATCAGGGCCATTAAATTCAGAAACAGTTTCTAAGATATCACGAAAATGTAGGGAAATATTGCTAGGCATTATAATGTTTTCATCCACTGAGTTATTTATGGGAGGTGATTCTGACCGAACAGAATTAATATCATCACTTTTATCAGAATCATAAACACTTTCGTTTTCAGATAACTCATCATCGTCATCACTTTCGGATTTTAAGAGCTTAAAATCACAAAGACTATTCAATATTAAATCACAGTTTTTATCAGGATTTGAATCATAATTAAGATGTAACAAATTACACACAGAATAAAATCATTTGCAGTAAGAGTTTTAAGTAATTTTTGTGTTGTTTCTTCAATATTAAAATCAGATGGAAAACCACAAAAGTTACGCAATCTAGCTCTATTTTTTCGATCACCCAAAGTTCCAAACACAATTTGATGTAAAAGTTTAATTGACTTAGTAGGCCCAGTCTTTAAAGAATTTGAAATTCTAGGAATAGAATTTAAGGTAGTCATTTTAATTCACAGTATCATAGAACACTATTCTTAGAAGTAACAATGTGGAAATAATCGAAACAAAACTTACTTCTCTTATTTTGTAATATTCATAATGCTTCTTCCTAGGCTCATCGCGGCCTGAACACCCAAATCTGTAAAATCGGTACTTACTGTCTAGGAATATGATGTTTGTAAACTTACTTCCGATGTGGCTGTCTAGGGGCTAATAAACTAGTCCGATTTATGTAAAACTTGAATATTTAATGAAACATGAATAGTTGCTACAAACTACAAAGTAATTACATACGTATAAGGAAACAGATGAGATTATTTACAGATGAAAGAGAAGGAATCGTATTTTATAAGCAAAGATCTTTGAATCGCGTCATCGTCTTAATGGCGGAATCGTCTGACTTCTATCATCGGAAAAGTAAAAGATTTATTTTCACAGCTTGTCGCGTCATCTGATTATAATGAACGATGCCATCCCACATTTGTTATATATTATATTACATGCATATAACGTAATTCAAAACATGTTGACACGTAAGGTAGTTGCGCGGTGTCAACATTACAATAAGAATCATACACCCTCCTCCCAAATTAAATTCTCGGTACGCCACTGGTTGATTCTATACGTGAAACATTTAGAAAAACCTAGATAAATTTTTATCGAACCCTTGCACAAATCTTTTTTGAACATCCGCAAATATCACAATAGAATCTCTACATTACTCTTTCTGACTTAATTTATAGAAAATTGAACCATAATTCTAAAGGATCCTAAAGAAGTGTAACATTGGATCTTTTGATAGAATTCTGTTAACCACTTTCGAAAGGATTATCATGTTATCAATGTAACTCGAATGCTCATAATTTTATTCTAAATTCTAGTGCCAGCACCTGCATTAAAAAAGAAAGTGCATCACTTACAACACATTCAAGGAGCAAAGATTCAAGTATTTCGGAATATACAGGATACAGAAACCCTCTAACTCTACATCATAAAAATTAAATAGTGATTGTAATTGAGGAAAGATACTTGGTCGGAAAGGAAAATAATTAAAAAGGAAGTCAACATGATTTGAGAAAGTTTAAGGAGATGAAAGAGAAACATTTACGAATTAATAACAGACACATTGCATAGACGGGTTAAATATGATCTTTAGATACGCGCTGATATAAATCGCCTTCAATATCGCTAAACAGCCAAATCCAGCTGACGCTTTCAAGAACTTGAAATGTGTTTTGAAATGCAACCCTAAAGTCTCGGCCGTCGCCTTACGGCAGAGATCCCCGACAATTTCAACTTCTCAGTTGAGCGCCTGTCTCAGAAGGGAAAGACGAAGGGAAAAGTCGCTCGCTGATTTGAGTTTTGGTGTTTTCACTGCAGTGTCCTTTTATTTTGCATTTTAAACTGTGTTTTATCTTCATATGTGTTCATCGGACTAATTTTCATTATGCCTTGGAGAACTGTGATTTTGTCGCAATTGGTGCTGGGAGGTAAGCTGAGAAAGTTTTAAAATATTTTTTTTCCCATAAGCACGTGCAAATTCTTTACTGGACCGTATTCAGTGTTGACAAAATTGTGACACCATCTGTTTTGAAATTCCTTTTTTAAAATATCGGATACTGCTTTTAAATGATATTGCTTGTTTTTTCTGTTAGAATGAACAGTATTAATTTCATTGAAAAATAATTTATTATCTGGAAGATATTATTTTAGGTTTCTGGCGATTTTTTTTTTTTTTTTTTCGTTCTTTTCTTCTCTTATTCGGTAAGGATAATTTATTTTAGGCATTTAACCAAAAATAAAGCCCCAGTTCCAAGATAAAATTATTAACTTTATTTCACATGGCAGATAAATTTTAAAAATAATGAAATAAAACTATATAGCCAAAAGTTATAATATAATTTAGTTTAGTAATAATATACTAAATTTGGCGCCCCATAAAATACAAAGCATCATATGACCATATAAGGTCAATGTTTAATTCATAGTTGTTCTTTATTGCTTATATATTTATGTATAATAAAATTTAGTGTTATGATTACAAATCTTCATTAGAATACAAAAACGCTGCTAAATTACATTTTTAGCCCAAAAAGACTATTTATTAAGTCTTGAAACGCGATTTTGCGTTGTTTCACTTTTCATTCTAATCAATTGTCATTCGGCAAAGAATAAGATAGTTATATTTCAAACTTAATCTGGCCCACCAGCGGCCGAGCGGTAAAGTCGCTGAACACTGGTAGTTCGGTCTGAGGTTCGAATCCTGCGAATGGGGTGGCTGCATGGGTGTTTTCGTGGTTTTCCCCATGTGTAACGTGTATACGAGCCAGTTTCCCTTATAAAGTCCTCTACGAAGGCATCCGTCCCTTTAGGCAGATAGCCTTAGTGTGCTTTGCCGTAATTAAATAAATCAAACCAAACCAAACTTAATCTGTATGCTAGTGATGAACAAACTGAGCTTTTAAAAACAATAGATGCAGTTCTTAAGAATAGTATTTTTTCCTTTTGAATTTGATTTAATTAAATAAAAATGTATTTAATTAATAATATATCGAATTAAAAAATAGAATATTTTTTTTTAGAATTGCTTTATAAATTTTTTAATGTACAGAAGATATAAATAACGTTGCTATAGAGTATTTCGTTATTCCACTTGAGCACTCACTTTTGATAATCTCTGCCAATAAACCATGGCGAACATTAAAATCGGAACCCTTTCAGATTTTTTTAAATATATTGTTTTATTTTAAAATGTTGTATACAAACTGTCAATACCAACTTTTGTATGCTAGTGTTATTGCAAACTTTTCAATGTCATAGACAGAGAGAGATGCAAAATGCATTCTGATGTTTTTGGAGAACTTCGATGGCAACATTTTCCTACTTTTAGTAAGAATCGGTGATGTAATGAATTTCATGTATTCCGAGTGCCTTTAGTGGAAATTTATACACATAATAAAAATTTTAAATTAGCTTATAATGAGGAAGGAAAATGTATAACTGGATCATGTATGTTCTACCGCGTTGAGATGGTAACGAGTGGTTAAAACGATTTAATTTTGGTTTGGTTTTTATTTGATTGCGGCAAAGCAGTCGAGGGCTATCTGCCTAAGGGGAAGAAAGCTTTCGTGGAGGATTTTCTGAGAGAGAATGACTCTTATACACGTCGCACATGGAGGAAACTACGAAGGCGTCCCTGCAGCCAGCCTTTCCCCCCCCCCGGATTCGAACCGCGGAACAAGTTACCAATGTTCAACGACTTTACTACTGTGCCGCTGACGGACCATTTAACCTTGGTAGTTTCGCTTTTTGGGTCCAAATTGACTGCACTGTGTTTTCTTTGGTTTTCTGCATGTGGAATTGTGAAAATATAAGATAAAAACTACTTAAACGTCTTTCCGAGAACATCCATTCCTGAGAGAGAGATGAGATTCTTGCGCTTTGCTGTTACTAAATATTCTCTTAACCTATATAATCTTCAACAAGTTTGCCTTGTCCATTTTCATATAGTTTGCAAGAGATTTCGGGTTTGACACCTGTTTGTATTTATGGAAGTTTGAAATCAAATTAAGAAACAATTTCTGTCTATTTTTTTAATCCTCTCAAGATAATAACAACAAAGAATTAAGCGTTATAATAGAATAAAGAAAATCAAACTGAAGTAAAACTTACCGAAATAAAGACAAATGAGATCAACCCTTAGATGAATGAGATCATCTAAGATCGCTTAGACAAATGAGATAAACGCTTGAAATTGACGCAATTTTTGAGTTCGTGGATTATCTATTGGCTTCACTGTATTAATAACATCTGTAAAATAATGTTTCAAAGATATTTAACCTTAATTAATACTGTTGAAACTAAGCAAAATTAATTTTTAAGAAAATGTTGCAAGCATTTCGAGAGGCTTTGCTCCGGAGGACTTTTAAGGGACAAAAAGAGGCGACTACATTAAACATTCTCGTAAAATGGAATGGAATGTTCAATTTTGTATGATATTGAAGTTCTTTCTGGCATGTTAGGCACTCGTCTAATGTAATTTATATATAATATTACTTTTTAAAAAATGTAGTCTTAAGTTCATGGACAAACGTAAGAAAATCGGAAAGCTTGAAATGTTCAAAAATTGTTAAATTATGTTTGGTTACAATGTAAGGATTCGCATTTAAGGATATTTATAAACTTTAATGTTAAGTGTCTTTTCAGAAAAGATACGAAAAAAATTGTCAAAGATCTTATTATTTGATTCCTTAAGCATAAATATTTAGCTCAGTATTAGCTTCTTCGTTGTAGTGTCTGTTTTTCTCCTTTATTTACGTACGATACATGAAAAGGGAGCGCAGCAACCGCAATTAACAAGAGAGAGGAGTTGCATTGCAAGTTCATGTGATTTCAGTCGCTGTTATGTGCCTATATTTCTGATGAGTTTTGTCCACTACAAAGTGCCCACCAGCGGCCGAGCGGTAAAGACGCTGAACACTGGTAGTTCGGTCTGAGGTTAGAATCCCGCGAACGGGCTGGCTGCATGGGCGTTTTCGTGGTTTTTCCCATGTGTAACGTGTATACGAGCCAGTTTCCCTTAGAAAGTCCTCCACGAAGGCATCCCTCCCTTCAGGCAGATAGCCCTCGTGTGCTTTGCCATAATTGAATAATCCAATCCAATCCACTACAAAGTATTTTTACATACTTAATTTTTCGATCGCAAAACAATGTAATTATTTCGCATCTTCTGTCTTACGTATTTGTAAATGATATATATAATTTACATGAAGTGGTTATAAGACAGAGTTGCTTATTGCGAGGAAGGATAGATATTTGAAATACTGGAAGACAGAAAAAGGTCAATCTATCGATAAATTTAGCAAAACAAAACAAAACAACAAAGACGGCAAAAAAAGGCTTGAACTTGGACTAACATACTTTAATATTGTAATTATCTACATTAATCCCAACATTAGTATTCTTATACCATTAAATATTTTTAACTGTTGTCCTAACCACTATTTGGTTTTACCTTGTCCATAACCATGATCGTAGCATGCTAGGCGAGTGGTTAAGACCGCTCAATTCTGGAAGTTTGATCCAGACAAACGGCCCCTCTGAAGGGTTGCTTTCTTGCAATTTATTTTAAAACGTTATGGTTGTCTTATTTTTGAGAGAGTCTTATTTTTAGACTGAATATGGTATTATATTTAAGAACATTGTAATATTTGTGTAATAAGTTCATTTATTTAATATGAGATTATTTACAGTTATTTTATGGTAGATTGATTAAGTTTGTTTATGTTTTAATGACTTAAATTTTTATTTAGAGCTATTGCCAACAGGGCAGATGATTATGATTATTTCTTAGATGCTTATTATACCTAGTGCTAAACTTTAAATTAAACTCCTTCCTTTTTAAATCTATGATAAATTATTTTTGCCATAAATTTGAAAAATTAGAAAATTTTATTAAATTCAATAAACTTGATTTAACTTAATAAACTTAAAAAATTAGAATTTTTTACAATTAATTACAGATATTATTAAGATCACATATTAACTTAGTTAAATTTATAATTTTAATAGGAATACTCTTGAATTCATATGTAGTGAAATTAATTTTTCTGTTCTTGAAATATTTTTATTTAATTGTAGTAGATTCTTTATTGTGTTAACACATTTTTCGGAAATTGTCGGTAACGAAACATCAGTTTCAGTCTCAATTCCTTATTTTATTTTATTTTTTTCTGTTTTTAGATGAAAATACGTCTAATTCAGCTTTCAAGCTGGACAAACCGGTTAATCTAAATCTTGTCTTTTCAAAAGACACTGATGTCATGTCTTTTGAGTTGCGAACAGATTGCAAATGTCTTTGTTTACTTTTTGTTTACTTTTCAACGAAGGTCACAAATACGCCTTGCTTGTTGTGCCGTCTAATCTAAGTCATGGCTCTAGTAATATTATACAAATAATTAGGAGTTAGATCACTAAATAGTTCAAATTTCATGGTCGTTGAGGTGTTTCTATTTAACTGATCCCGTTTTGTCCAAGGTCTTTAGCCGCTTCTTTCAAAACATGCTTTTGCTGAGGAATCTAGTACAGAGCTTGCCAACAAGTCGATAGTGAGCTTTTTATTACGCTATTAGATTAGTATTTTATAATTTCCCCGTCGTAAGATTGGTTAGATATCTGTGATCTAACAAATTGTGATTATAGAGCTGCTGTCCAGCTGAAAGAATATTATTCTGTTTTCTCAGCAGTCTATTCTTATTTTATAAATAATTCGAAATGATTTAACTTTGTTTTTGATTAACTTTAATTTTGTTTTTAGGAAGCATTTCTTTTCAGAAAATAATTTTAATTTCAGAATAGAATAATTTTGTGACGCTGTGTAGCTAGTACAATGTTAAGATGTCCTTTAATAAAAAGTCCTCCTCGCTACAGATATCAACAGCATAAAGTTTACTTTTTAATCATTACAAAAAAAAAAAAAAAAAAATCCAAGTTCAAATTTATTTAAATTGACCTTGTGATTTTATTAGACAAACTGCGTATTTCAGTAAACTGATAAAATTTTTTGAACAAAAATTATCTTGCTATTTGACGTACGTTTTTATTATTATTATCATTATTATTTTTTTATTTATGTTCATTACGAATGGCAGACAAGTTTGATAATTCCATTGCTCTTTCGTTTTTGTGCTTGACTGGTGTACTTTGTTACGCAATGCTACAAATATTTATTTTGAAGTTATTTAGTTGATGAATTCGAATGAAACAGAAGACAGCAAATTTGTTAATATTTAATTTGCTCATTATGAAGTCATGGTATTCGATGAATTCGAATTAAATTGTAAAAAGAAAAATTGTTTAAATGTTTTATGAAGTTGTATCATTAATTGTACACAATAATTTAAGCTTAGACTATAATTTAAAAATATGTTAATATGTATATATTGCGCTAAAACATTTTGAAGATTATTAAATTAGTTTTGAATATATTTTATAATTTTTAAGACTAATTAATAGCTTTTTTTTTTTTTTTTTTACCTGCTGAATAGAATTTTTTTCTTTTGTTGTCAAAAAATTTTCAAAACAATTTATATTTGCTTTTTAAAAATATTGTTGGCCCTCAGCTTTTAACTTCTAAAAAAGCAATAACGATTTCTTTAAAAAATAATAATTATCTGTAATTTGAGCAAACTGGTAAACTACTGTCAGAATTTTTAAAGCATTTTATTGTTTGTTTTCATTTTTGATCATGATTTCCGCTCATTCTTATCATTAAAAAAATGAGTTCCGTCAAGCTATAACATATTCTAGACTGAATTGATGCAAATATTTAGCAAGCGCTTCGTTTTGTTTCGAATAAGTTAAAGTGCTCGATTTATTTCTTATACTTAAATTTCTTTCGCATTCACAGTCAATATTTTCAAGTGCTGATTTGCACTGGAACCGTAACTGAACAAGCAGGTGGACAGAATCACGATGAGATACCATAGATTTCAAGTTACAGTCACGGCTACGTACCACACCCACAATACATTTTTTCGCCCTTGTAATTTGGAGAAAAAAAAAGGGGGGGGAAAGAATTTCGACTGAAAGTTTTCGCCTTGTTTCTGAACGTCTAATCCTAATGATTTATACATCTATGTGGGTGTTGGCTGGGAGATATAAAGAAAACGAGAAGAAAAGATGGCAGAAATCCGAGGGGTAGGGTCCTGCTAAAAATACCAGCTTTGGAAGGGTGGGACCCTTTTTCTCCGCTTACCGGTAGGTAGCAAAGAAAAGTAGCTATGCCGTTTTGCTACTGTCTACGCCTTAAATTATAGACGCCGAGTTCATCAAATGCCGGCAGCTAAACACTGGGGGGGGGGGACTAGAATGTTTACGGGGGTCTTTAATTTTTGTTTTTATCTTGGGGCTGCCTATTTTTTTAAAATTCAGCTCCTAACCCAGGATGTGGTTTAGCTTTTTGCTTTGAAAGTTAATTCAAGAAAAGCCAAGCCTTCACTCTTGAGTTCTTGCATTGTTTTTTTTTGGGGGGGGGGGTGGAGGAGAAAAGATATCTGAAGTAAAAGGCAGGCGGTAATTATTAGCATTATAAAGAGAATAGAGAGAGACATCTGTTTATAATGATTTTTTAAAGACAATTGATTGGTATTTGCGATAAAAATTGCAAAAATACCGTTGAAGCCAGCAGAATCAAATGCATCTTTTTGCAGCTTCTGTATTCTAATTGGTGTTTCGGAATATGACGTCAGTGCCATGCCAAAAACTACAAATCTGTATTTTTTTTTTTTTTTTTCAGTTATATGTGTTTTCTAGGTTGTTTTAGATTACGAGTCTCTACTGTTTGAGCACTGCACTTTATTAGCGGCTTTTAACCATTTAGTCGGAAAATAAATACGTGTACCTGGATATTAATATCACAAGTAACTGGATATTTTTAGAGAACATGTTAAACTGTTCAGTCATAAAATAAAGTTAATATTCATTTGTGTGTATAAACTAATTATATAATTAAAAAGTAGCATAATTTTAAGCACAATTTTTCTTGTTGGACCATAAGATTCAAAAGCAAATTTCTTTCGCCATGCCAGTTAAAAGTTAAAAATTGGGGGAAAAAATGGATGTTTGTACTGAACTCATAGATACAAATTTCAGTTTCCTGAAGTAGAAAAATTACATCGATATTTAATTAAAAGAATTTTTATATTTCCTTTAATGGAAAGGCTCAGACACAAGAATTATGCCCTCGTGTAGAATATTAGGGAAAATTACAATTACGTCATCGTAGAGATAACATTGAAACGCAGTTTAGCAAACAAGAGTAGTTATATGTTTTTCGCTGACCAAAAATTTGTTTAAAAATATTCATATAACATTTCCTAAGTTGCGCAAGTATTAGAAAACTTGTTTTCGAATGCAATGAATTTTAGATCATTCAATATTTATTTAATTAATATATATATATATATATATATTGTAAATATCCATACACAAAATTTCACATTGGATCTTTTTATTGTTGTTTTTTTTTTTTTTTGTTTTGTTTCATTGCTTATTGTTCAGGCTACTACTTTTGAAGGATTCAGGCCACTAACTTTTTAAAGACTGAAATTTTCTCTCTGTTTAATAAAAAGCAATCCAAATGAAATAGAAATGTTGTCAAATATAAATCTATCTAATGATATATCAATTTTCTGAATTCTAAATTTAAAAGTTAGTTTTAATCAAAATTCCAGTATCATTTTAAGTAGAAAATCATATTGCGTTTTCGCATTTAATTTTATGTTCGTTCGTTTCTCATTCGAAAGCGAAAAACATTCTGCATCTAACTTCCTGTGTACTCTAACGGTTGCTGAAGCCAACGAGTAGAAAAATGAAATGACAAACTGTGGGAACGGGAGATATGAAGACTAATAACTGTGTGTGTACCACGGTGTTTCATGCGTGGCTGCGTACTTCAGCAGGCGTCACGCGTGAAAGCGAGCGTGAATCTTTTTCGGTTGCGCGTGATTGCCAAAAAATCCTAAAATACATATCGCACCCAAGCGGATTACTGCACCTGTTTCGTGATGAACGAATTCCTAACCTTTTTCTTATAGCAGCCATTTACGTAATCGAGATCATCTCCGTTATTATGTCATCCTTTTGGATTTAGTGATGTTAACATAAATACATGAGCAGCATTTATTCAATTGTTAGAGATAGACTTTGCCGGGAAGATGACATGCTTGGTGACTTTTCTAAACATTGTTATAATTGCGTACAAGATATTTTATATGTTAAAGAATACAGTAGATAAATTATAGAATGAATTGCGTGTATTTTTTTATAAGCTTTATGAAGCTAACATACATTTAAGAAAGTTAGCCGATGTTGTGCATTTGTAATTTAACCACAGTAACTCTATCAGATGACCACACTTAGTTCTAGTTGCTTTTGATCTTCCGTAGAAGTGGTCTTTTAAAAGACGTTCAGTGCAGGAGTTTATGTTACCAAAAAGTACTGGTCACTTTCAGAAGTGGTCGCTTTAGGAAGATCGTTGCCATGAGAAGGTGCACTGAATTTGGACATTAAACTCTGATCTGGTTTGATGTTTCCTTAACGTGGCAGTTGAATGAGTCTTGGTTTTTTTACATCCATTACATCTGTATGAACTAATTTACCTCTCAATAAATATTTTTATTTAGTTTTACTTCGTTTTTATAGTTTTGGTAGTTAATTTGTGTAATAAATCATCAGTAACAACTGCCTGTTCGTGGAATGTTTTGTTACTTAGTCTGTAAGCTGGGTACAGTAAAAGTCAGAATTTTATAACAATACTCTTTATACGATGTTAAAGTAAAATATTTTCGGAGAAGGTATTCTTTTTAATTTGAATAGCTCTAGGTATTTTCGTTTATGTTTGCTATTAAGGATTGCGTCAGTTAAAATTTTCAAACATAAATAAACTGAGACTTTTTCTTTTTGGACTGACCATTGACGTTGTCAGGATGAGTTAACAGTTGAGTAGAAAAAGCATTTGCATCCGAAACCACATTATAAATCTCTATCTTTTAATGTCATCTAAATAAAGAACAACGCATAAAAGACCACTTCTATTTAAAGCTCCTTCTGTCCTACGCCCGTTTATTTTTGTCTTGTTTCTCTGGCTAATAAACGGAAGTCCGAAACCTTATAGCCATCCTCTTCACAAGAGTTAAACAAAAATAAAACTTCTGTGAATAAAAGAAACAAAATGGCGGGGAATGGCTAAATCGTCTGCTTCGTCTCATTCCGCCCACTAAAAGATCGTAGGACATCCGTCCGTCGAAAAAAGAAGAGGGAGGGGGAATTTTGGGGTCCTAGAATGGAACTTTTCTTTGTTTCAAAAGTGTCATGGAAAGAAATTCTATACTTGGCTCCCTTTTGGCAGATTTATGAGTATGCTCTACAACCCTTTTTCTAAACGACCGAACGGTTATTTTTCTTAAACAATTTTAAATTATGTATCTGGAGAAAAAATTCATTCGTATGTGGTTTCATAGTTCATTTAATTTAAATGCAACTGCGTATTTTTAACTATTTTTTTATAGTAATATGCTTATCCTGGGAATAGTTGTCACAGTTTCAGCCTTACATGTTTTCATTGTGCTCATTTAACCTTTTGCAGACAAAAAAGGAGCTACTAATTTTTGACTTGTTAATGTACCTCAGTCATAACAAACAATTGTTTTTATGTCTGAAATATAAAGAGATATAATATTAATGATATCCTTTTTAACCATTAGTGGTTTAAATCTTTTGCATTACGAGCATAATAACTCAACACTATGAATCAACAATGGGCGTACTGCTTGGCTGGGTGTATAAATTTATCCTGTTCCGTATCTTGTACAATTGACTTTGTAAATGAAGAGCAGTGTAAAGTCTGTTGCAATATCCGTGGCGTTCAAAACGTAAAAAATAGCCAAACGAAGCTTACGGCTAGAGATAACTCAAGACGCTTTTACGCAACAAATCAGCTATACGGCAGGTTGCTCAAGATTTCCAACTGACCCCGAACATTTTTTAGACCTGTATGAGAAAATAGTTTTGTTGCGTAACAGTAGAAACCCAACAAGTATACGTGTAGGTGTCAAATGAGTCTTGGTAGTCAAGAAATATTAACTTGGTTTCCTATAACAGTCATGCCAATATTCAGTGCCTCTAGGTCAGTGGTTCTCAACCGGTGATAAGCGTACTACTGGTGGTACGCAAGAGAAAAATAGGTGGTACGCAAAGAAGCAAAGTATTTTTAACTATTAAATTCAAAAATTAAAACCCCAACATCCTGATTGAGTTTTTTTCTGTAACACTTGTAAATTTCTGCGATCTGAGCTTTGTTCAAGAGTGGTGGTGGTGGTAGTACTTTGTAGTGGTGGTACTAAAGGTTTTCAGTTTTTGTTTAGATGGTATGCGTTAGTCAAAAGGTTGAGAACCGCTGCTCTAGGTGATTATGCGCAGCACTTTTTGCATGCTAAGGGTCACCGTCATAGGAGGATACTGTCTGGAAGAACTGAAAAACTGCACGATCCGCTATTACTCAGCTAAAATCAGGATCGCTGCTGATCTAAGCCTGAAATTCGCTTTATCCAAGAACATACAGAGCCAGA
Organism: Stegodyphus dumicola; assembly: GCF_044657685.1. NCBI lineage: Eukaryota > Metazoa > Arthropoda > Arachnida > Araneae > Eresidae > Stegodyphus > Stegodyphus dumicola. The sequence continues at coordinate 32,586,476 of NC_140777.1, read as the reverse complement.
GATAGGCTTTTGGCCGCCGGGTGCAATCTTTACGTTTTTTCTAAATTCTGCTGCCTGTTGCCTTCCTAAATTCTAAAATTTTGCTGCCTTTAAATTCTGCCGCCCAGTGTGACCGCACGGGTTGCATTGGTTTTGGCTCCGGCCTTAAGCGTATACCACACAACTTGAGCAGCAAAAATTCACATCTTCTAGGAGTTGTTGATTTAAGGCATGGTTCCAAAAAAGAAGCACAACAGTACAAGTTTGGATATCAAGATCAGTTGAAATTGGTTCTTAGAATCGAATTGTTTTGAAGCGTTAATTATTCGCCTAAACTTCTTATTCCATCTGATAAAATTTGCTAATGCAAACTCTGTCTAAACATATTTTAATGTACTGTTGTAGCAATTTTGTGCCATTTTTATGAGTTTCGTATGATTAAATTCCTCCCTCCATTTAATAAGTATTTATAACTGATTTTGTGAAGGTAACACATTATTATCATATTTCTGAAAGATCTTGTTTGTTATTTGCTCTGTTTTTTTCCTTTGTAACGTTCGACTAGTGAGGAAAAAAAAAAAAAAACATGAAAGTGATTTATTGACCTTAATAGGATTTAAATGAATCGAACGAGCTTAATTCGCAGTGCAGGAATGTGTGAGAAAACCAAAAAAGAGACATATGATATTATTTCATGGATTCGTGATTTTATTATGTATTTGATGAAAAATAATGTAATCAAATAAGTGCACAAAATAAATTACTTTAATGTAAGTATTTCTATATTGACTTCTGTTGGGAAAAGAAATTAGTTTTTTGAAATTTTGTGTTAGCATTTCAGGAATAATTCAGATCGTATGTTATTGATAAATTCAACAGTTAAGATTTAAGGTTTATTACGATTTTCAAACCATGCGTTCCTAGCCTATTTCTTGTAAATAAGCAATAGATCAGCATTCAGATGAGATACTTTTGGTGTTTAGGATTGGTAATATTCTCCATATGTAGCCTGAGTTATGGGCCAGCTTCTCTTAAAAAGTCCTCCAAGAAGGCCCCTTTCCTTGCACTGATGTTTCCATTTCTTATACAGATTGCTATGAAACACAAAGGATTTAGATGAATTTTGATGTTCTGGAGCTATCTCACGCTTTATTAATGAACACTGCATGTAGAGTATGTGTGTTTCCATCTTAACTCCATCCTTTGAGGGTAATTGTTAATATTAGCAATGTACATGAGTACTAGGACTGGTTCTATTAGTAATGTGTATACTGTTGCATCATAAACAATAAGATATGCATACAACTATCTGACAATCACTTGAAAATAATACCTACATGCCAATTCAAAAAATAAAACTGCTAGACGATAAAACTAATGACTTAAGAGAAGACATGTGCAGTTTCTTATAAATAAAATTTAATTAAAAATATGCATATTATTTTTGATGAATGCAATGATTTAAATGTGCAGACTACTTGTTTTCGAAGAGGCCAAATAAAATCCTACTTATAAATATTTGAACAAGTTTTAATTCTGATGTTCATTTATTAAAATGTTCTGGAAATTATGAATTGAATATACTGTAAATACCTATATTCCTCAGCTGTAAGTTTGTTCCATTAAGTGAATGTAAATCTTCACAGAATGCATTTACATTGTTATTATTTTAAATTATGGTTATTACATTATTATTATTTTTAATTATGATTTCTGATTTTTGAAGCCTGTGTTGATTTTCAAGTATAAATCTTTTGAATATCTGAAGTAAACAGGCAGATTTGCATGTGATTATTTTCCAGAGCAATTACTTGCAGCGGAAATCTCCTTGTTTTTCATGATATAATCTAACTGCTGTTGAAGATTAAGTACTCTAGTTTTTTAATGAATTTCTGGAATTGGAACATTCTCAGGTTTCAGCAAATGGGAAATGCTTTCAAATGCCAAAGTTAAAAAAAATTGTGATGAAGAACCCTGTGTTTTTGGTGTTACTTCCTTGACATCTGGGACCTGCGGGGAGGGGGAAAGTGTAGTTAACTGCATGAGGGATACTAGGGGACACCAACATCCCCGAGCAAGGCCCCACTGCACTCTCATTACCGAAGCATCAGGTGCCTTGGAGTTGCAAGTGGTTTAATGGTGCCTCCTTGCCCAAAAAAAGGGAGGGGAATAGAATGAGGCTGACGCCTGGAGATGCGGAATCGAGTGAGGGGGAACTTGTCATCCCTCTTTCATCGGATGTAGGAGAAGTTTACAGCCGCCATTACCCCAAGCATGCGGCCACTGGCCCTGATGATGGGCAGGTGGAAGAAATGTCTGTTACAGCGCCAGAATTTTTCGCCAAGTTTTTAAATCTCGGCATCTGTCCAGAAATTAACAACCATCACGACTTTTGAGCTTTTAAGCATGATAGCTAGCTACTGTGAACATACGATTGGAGGACGGAATTACTTGGTGGATTTTGATTTCTGTTGCATGTAATTCAGCTGCCAACACTTCATTCTTTTTAGAAAATATTTAAAAAAAAAGTCAAACTACTTAAAATTTTATTTTATTTTTTGAGGTATGCAGAGTGTATCATTTTAAGAGGAAATCAAAACAAGGTTATAACAAAACCTTGATAAAATAACAAGATTTATAACCAGATCTTATAAATGCATATATAGTAAAATATGTAGTGTAATGAATATTTTTTAAAGAGTTAGTGTAACGCAGGCAGGAAAATAAATTCTTGCTGAAAATGTGAAGCACAATTTGTTTTAAAAATAGGAGTAATGAATTAGGTGTCAGAGAAACAAAAATATATAAATATGATTTCTTTTCTTGCTGTATAGGAATTCATTCTAATAGAAAAGCTAAAGAGTGGAGTAAAAATTTGCAAATAAATCAAGTGAATTCTACCGTTTATCATAGAAGTATTATTTCTACTGGCGTTTTTTTTTTTTTTTTTTTTTTTTCCAAATTACCGGCCCTTCTGTTATGAAGAGTTTAGTTTTGTTATAGAAAAGCACAAATAATTAAGCATTAAGCCAGAAAGCCTTTAAGGGAAAGCACACCAAAGTTGTCTCTTCTGAAAAGATACATCAGCCGTATGTTTACGGTACACGTAATGGAAAGTTGTGAAAAATCCTATACATTTAACTCCCATTGCACTAAAAATTGAACCATGTGCTTATTTATCAGTTTCATTGGATCAATTGGATTATAAGAAGGCACACATGGGCTACCTGATAGAATGGAGAACTTTTGTAAGGGAAACGGGTTTGCATTCATGTTACATATAGGGAAAACACGAAAACTTGCATGGAGCCATTCCGTATACCCGGATTAGAACCAACACAAACTCAGGCAGAACTATTAGTGTTTAGAGATTTAACCACTCGACAGGTGAAGGAATCTGCATCCAGTGATGGACCTTTCCTTGTTCATATCTAAGTATTGTATAAGATTATAAACCACTGTTTCCTTGCTTTAGATGCATTTTATATTGTATAATGATATCGGAATCGTATGTCTTATAATAATATCTGAAACATACAATTGATGAATGCCTTCTACCCTTTAAAAACAATGGAATTAAAGTTTTCCGTAATATAATACAGAGCTTTTATTCTATATTTTGTTACTGCCAGATTTGGTGAAAATATACATTAAGCGCTTGTAATTCTGAATTTTGCCAATCATCATGCAAGCGACTACGGAATAAATAAGTGCGTTATTAAACTGTAATGCAAACGGTGTATGTAAACTTATCCAAGAGCGCTAAATTCGAGTTAGATGGTCTCAAGCAATATATTTAATTCAACCATTCCAAGCTCTGCGTATGATCTTAAGACTTCACTGGCGCCTACCACTTATAAATGACATTTTTTTAATAAAGAAATTGAAATTAATTTTTTTAAATATTTTGTGAGCAGTCTGTTAGTAATCGAGTAATCTACGAGTTAACAATTTCAGTAGTAATGAAATTTTGATCTAAATTTTGAATGACATATTGAAACATTTTAATTACTGCAGATAACTGTTCTTCGTTTGAAAAGAGAGTTTCAAATTGGTATTTTATATGTCACGTGTCTTTGTTTTGTTGTCTAATTTTAGTAACCGAAGGTGGCAGGATGGCGTCATAGCTTTTACGTGTCGATATATCGCCAGTTGTGGAAGCTGAAAACAACTCATCGAGAAAAAGGAGGGGGTTGGCAGATATCGGTGGGACGAAACGAGTTTCGAAGGGCGAAAAAAGAAATAGGGAAGGCTGATAAACAAAAACAAAAAAATTCCGTTTTCTACCTCCTGGCCTGACACTCAAATTGCAGAGCTCAGCTGAAATTCATTAAATTCGCTCTCGGAAAAAGCAAAACAAAATAAAACATGCGTCTTTTCTGTGGAGTCGTAAACGCCACTTGGGGGCCGACGAGTGAAGAATTTCCAATTTGGAAGACGAGGAGGGGGCTAAAAGTAATATTTTTTCTTTCTTTTTTTTTTTTTTTTTAAGTTTTTCTCTCTTGCGGAGGCGTAGTAAAAAGGCAATTGCTGTCCATTAAAATGGAAGGGCAATTTTACTGACGCCTTTTGTACAGTTGCAGTTACTTAGTTCTCGAGGTTCATTTCTGCCTGAAAAGGAAAAAATAAAAGCGCAGCTGCTCCCCCAGGTGTCTGAAAGGGGAGTCAATAAAAGAACAGAGTAATATTTTCTCTAGGTTTCTTTTTTGATAGAACCGCCTGCATAAACGAGGCTTACGAATTGTGTAGGCACGCGCCGAACACTTAAGCCGTGGGGGGTGAAGTTTAAATTGGGCACATTTACTCTTCCAATAAAAATATCTCTGAATCCACAAAGAAAAAAGCCGCGAAAAATGCCGTTGGATACGTGCTTTTGTTGTGCACCTAAGAGTGTGCTACTTTATAATATTAATAAATTTGTGCGATAATATTCTAATCTCATGAAGCACTTTCTGATTTAAGTTGTGTTGAAGTTTCAGCCCTTTTTGTCGAACTTATGTAAGTTTTTCCAAGCCAATTCTTACCTCACAGTTTATTTTAGGGAAGCACGTATAAATATTTTTTATTTCAGATTTTGATTGGCAAAGATGGTAGTCAGAATTTCTAAAAGTGTTTAAAGTATATTAATACAAAGTGCTTGGAAAAATCCCGATTGGGATGTTGTTAATGTATATTTTAATGTATGTCTCCCCCACTGTTGGCAGTTAAGATAGATTCTGGATAATCAAATGCACATTACAATATATATAAATAATATAATAAGATAAGCAGTACCATATTATTTATGTGCGTACCGTTATAATATGGTGGACAAAGGTGGAGGGGACTGGCTTGCCCGAAGTGTTGGCACCTTTTTGCATATTGGCCATTGTTTGCCAAGACACAAGGGGTGCCCTGCCAGCCCTGCGCTCCTGTTACGGTCAATTTATAGCAAAAAGAATGCAGTCTTCTTGAAAAAGAATGCTGAAAAGGGCATGGGGAAATATAAGTGAATAATCGCCGACTAGCGTATAGGTGCGTTCATCGTCGTGGTCATGAAATCGCCGGGATGGTGGGAAATGAAAATTTCCTCCAAAATTAGAACCATCAATTATGAAATTACTAACACAACAACCTTGAATTTGGCATAGATTTAAATCAAGATCTCAATCAATTTCCAGGGAAAATAGGTACAGCTCCCTTATCATCAGGGAGCTGTACCTGTTCGTCCTCGAAATCGATTGAGATGTTGACTTAAATTTACGCCAAATTCAAGGTTGTTGTGATACTAATATTAAGAAATGTAAATGCTTATATCGCTGTGTGAAAAATGTTGATATTGTGAAAATTGTGACTTCTTCAGCATTTTTAGAATAAAAAAGATAGAACTTATAAAAGCGCCAAAAAATATTTTACAGGAAGAGATTAAAATGCAGTCACCACTGTCTAGGAAATTCCATTAAAAAATTAAAAATAAAGAGTTTAAGCATTTTTAATGCATATCGCTGTATGTAATAAAACCGATAATAGGCATTAACTTCTGCAGAAAACTATACAAAAAAACTTCTGTAGGGCTGAGAGGAAAGGAAAGGACAGTATTATATTTTCTGTTACTTTTATGTAATTTTGTACTCAGTTGAACGACTTTTATGTAATTTTGTACCAGTTTTGTGAACTCAGTAGACCGACCCCGAATTTGGATTTTAGGTAAAGTTTTTATTAGGCGTTTTTACATTTGTTACTGTGTATATGTTTCACTGTACAAAGAAGAAAACATTGCATCTATTGTTTAATGGCTTAACTTTGCTGTATCTCTATACTGGTGGACAAAATTAAGAGATGGAACACTTTTTCCCAATTATCTCGAGAAATATCGAATAGAAATAAATGAAATGAGGTATGGATATAGTTTATGACAATAATGTGTCCAAAATAAGAATTAAAATGCCATGCATGAGCATGAGTTATGGCCGAGAGTCCAATGTGGTCCAAATTTGAGTTTGAAAGAAGGTAGTGAAAATGCGCCAGTAGAGAGTTCAGGAGTCCCAGTGGAAGTTGCACCCACTCTTCCACTAAAGCAGTTTTTAACTCCTGAATGGTTCTGGGTGGGTTGGCATATTACAATAGCTCTCTCAAGAGCATCCCAAGCATTTTTAATCGAACTGAGGTCAGGAGATTTGGCTGGCCACAATTCGGTGAACTCATGGCCAACAGCACCCCTAAAAAGTCGCACATAGGGCTCTTAAGATCTCCTGTCTGTACCTCTCGGCGTTTACGAAACCAGTGTCAAACACATGGAGTGATGTGCAGGTATCTTGCATGATCCCTGCCCAGATCATCCCTCTACCACCACCACATTAGTTTCTTTCCATGATGTTGCTGGGATGGTATCGGGTCTCAGGTTCCCTCGAAATCAATTATCGCCGAGAATGAGGTTGTAGACTGAATCTTTACACATCCGTGAAGAGAACATTAGCCCAAGCTGTGGTGTTGTAAACGCTCTCTTTTGTTAGAGGGAGTGAGTGAGATGCAAATAGCGGACTTTCTGGCATACAGTTCTGTCTCATGGAACAACTGTCTTCCTTTAAATTGTTCCTGTGGCGGTAACGAGGTCAAGAGACAGTTGTGTGGCTGTAGACGTCCTCTGGCGCTTTTCTGAAAGTACCAAATACCGGTCGCCACTGGTCGTTGTGGCTCTCCGCCGACCATGTCCTGGTCTTATGGCCACTGTCCCGCTGTTTCTAAACTGATTTCACAAATTAGAGATGCTACTTGGTGTTACATCGAGTTCTATTGCAACCTGAGCTTGGGACTGCCCTGCCTCAAGTATACTCACGATTCTCCATCTAATACCTTCGTCTAAGCGATGATGTGTACGCATTTCACCCAAACAGCAAAAAGACAAGATTATTCAAGAAAGAAACAAAATTCGTTACCATATTGCAGAAGGAGCTGAGCAGCTGGACGAGGACTTTTATACCTCCTGCTGGCGTAGGAACGTCCTTAAGAATATGAAAAACCTCTATCAGCGCCACAGTGACATTATTTGGTAACCAACTGTCCAGATTTTGTGTGGTATTTTAGGAACAATGTGGGAAAATGTTTTCCATAGTATGTTCGGATCTATTTTTAAAAGTAATGCTCAGATCTTATATATATATTTTTTCCTTTTACCCACGTTCGGAATTGTTAGAATCTTTATAAAACCTCATAACTTTAAAGTTGGTATTAGCTATTTTTGGCAGGAAGCAATATTAAGTTGATTAACCTAGAAACTGTCAAAATTTTTAGAACGTAGCTTTATCAATAAAGAAATTTTATTAATTCAAACAGAAATATTTGTTATTTTGCAAATAACGTTTTACTAGTGGGGTATAAATATTTGAAAGCATGAAGTGTAATCAGGTTCTATAAGCATATAAACCAAATCTCATCTTTTGCGAATGTTTTTCAAATATTCAATTAGTTATTTATAGAAATCATAAAAAATTTTATTGTAAGGTGAAATACACTGAATATTTTCTCTTTTATTGATAAAGTGCCTAAATGCGTATCATATTTCCAAGTAAGTCATCAAGTAAAACATATAATAATCGTGTTCGTAAAGCCTGATCGAATCTAGAATGAAAACTAATGCCTTTAGGAAAGCTGTGCAAAATTGTAGGGACTATATTACATATATTTACATTTGGAAATTTTTATTGAACAACAAAATATTTTATTTGCATTTCTAAACTGCGAAATTTTCAATCAAAGTTAATCGTTACTAATTTTGATAAATTTTCGAATAACATTCAAATAACATATTCTCGTTCACAAAGCACATAATATGACATTAAGAAATTTAGAAGATCCTTTTGCTTTCTGGTTTCCATTAAAATTCAGTGCTTTTCCAGAGCTGAGAAAAAATATAGTTTTCATAAGCTGAGAAAGCAGTCAGTTGGATGACCGTCCATTGTTTAGTCGAGATTATCATCTGCGTAAGAGTCACTGTTGTGTCATTTATTAAGCAGCAGTTTGCTTGTTCACTGGATGGTCGATATTTGAAAGACGTATTAGTAGTAACAATAGAAATCAAATTAGCGATTAAAACGAATTTTGAATGTTATTTCACTCTCTTTCTTTTTTCATTATCCACAGGTGTTTTAAATGGGAAATATTTACTTTTAATCTGATTTTCTTTTATCTGCGAGTTGGTGTTTCAGATTTTAGATGTAAGTCTTAGAACATCTGGAAAATGATGACGATTAATTTATTCAAAGAAACACAAAATTATGCAAATAAAAAATTTATATTAAAAAATTCGCAACGGACAATAGGAGCTATTCTGGGGATAATCTACTCTTCTCTAAAAGAAGGATAGTTTGGTGAAAATGTTCTGCAAAAATTTACGCGATTTGCTATTAGGAAAAATGGGGAAACTCAAGTGATGGAAATTTCGAGAAAATATCCTTTGGTATTTCATTATTCAAAAATGCGAGCTAATATTATGTTAAGATTGTCAAACGTATCAGTAAATTAACTCTTTCACACATATTTTTTCTGTATGAAATACTTAGCGTAAAATTGATATTTTTTTTCGCGCCATTAACTGAAGAATGAAAAGTAATAATAGAGTGCTACCGGAAACCGATGATTCATCTTAAATCGTGCGGCGTCTTCAATTGTACATTTCAAGTAAACGTACTATGCTTTTCTTACTGGCTTATCCACACAACTGGTTAAGCTAGTGCTCCTAATAATATTTTAATCTTCCAGTGTATAGTTCCAAAGTGCTTCGTTGCAGAACAGTACACAGAGATATACTACCCGAATTCTGCATATTGCCTTACTATTTGTAGTTTACTAATTACCTTAACGAAACAAGCACATTTGAATATGCTCCCATACGTGTACTTGCTTAAAAATTCGTTTGAACGTATGTGTATAGCTTGGTGATTAGAGAGCTTTACACTTGCGATAGGATTATCAATAATAAGATAATAATGGATTCTGTTAGCAAATAAAAGGACCAAGACTCCCAAATAAAAATCTAACATTCTTGAATATTTTTACGTGTAATAAATAAATAGATAAAAACCTCTTTCGTCATTGCTTTTTGTCAAATTTTAAAGTAATGCTGATATTTGTAATCTGTCAAAAATTTTAAACTCGTCGAAGCAGTTTTATTAGAATTAAAATTTATTATGGATGGAAAATGTTAATTTTTAAAACGCTTTTATAAATAACAATTTCCTTTTTTTTTCTTCTCTGAAAGTGATAAAGTTTCAACAACAGTTCTTTTTGCTGAGTTTTGGAAGAGTAAATAGTCATTAATTTCAGCATGAAAAAAATAAATAAATAAAAATCTAAAACGTGTATGCTCTTGTGTACGTCTTCCCATACGAAGATTTCAAATCAAGCTGTCAATTAAACTTCTTTTTCTCGTCCGCAAGTGCTCTTCTTTCGACGTTTTGTTTGATTTTTTGTCTTCTCAGATGAAGTGGGCCAAGACTGAAGTTCTTTGTGTTTCAAACCGGAAAATATAGGGGGGATAATCAGTTAAGACGGCTAATGCTGTAAGAAAAAGAAGGGAGGGGGAAAAAGTTGGAAATCAATCTGGAGAAGAATTTTTCTGAAGCATACAGGTGGCTACGCTTTGGCAGCAAACGATAAACAAGTAGTCTTTCGCCCGTCACCTGCTGTACTCGAAGTCAACTGAAGTGTTTCTGACCTCTCTGCATTTCTTTTAAAACCGCCCATATGCTTTTAAATTGGAGCGCAATGAGAGAAGGCCATTCATTTATTCTTCTTTCCCCTCTGTTTTTCTCTTGAAATGTGGCAAACGACTTAAGAAACCGAGGAAATGTTTGACTGCCGCCTGTTTCAGGTGTGTTTGTTCTCTGAAAACGACCAAAGTACATCTTCGTTTTATTGCAATTATTCTGTTAATTTTTATTCAGGAATATCTGTCGGAAAGCGCAAATAAAAAAACATTAAGTTTGTTAATATGTTATAAAATCGATACTAATTTCTTAACGCATTAGCGCCCTTTTATGTTTTTCCCATGCGAAGAAGTATACAAATCAGAATGTGTTCGGAAATTCGTCTGGATAATCATATAATATTTTTACAATAGTTGTTACAGTACTTAAAAATTCATTACGTATAGTCAACAATCACCCGTATGATCAGTTCTACAACTATAGTGGGCTTAGTGATTTGTATTCCAGAAGAAATCTACTTTCTTTTCCTCTATTTATTTAAAAAAAAATTTCTTGATTTTTATTATTATTTCACTTTGAATTATTTTCAGGTTTTATGCTGTTTTAGTTAACAGATTTTTGGCCTATCAGATATACAGAGAACGTTACTTGCACTTTGGAACGTACAGTAACTGGAAATATTTTCTTGAATTTTATACTGCTATTCTAGACTTTGTTTATTTTGAATTATGATTTAATATGCGACTGTTAACTACTCTACGAGTAAACATAATTATAATGTATTGCTGATTCAAATTGGCTGAATGATTTCTAATTATGATTTAATTAAATGTTAATGGTTGTTACGACACCTGTATATGCATATTTACCATGGAACAGTTCTTTGATCTAGCAGAATAAAGGGAAGTAGTGTTATTTATCATAGCTAATTACCTAAACAAAATATGCAGTCAACTTAATCAAATCATTTCAAACCGAACTGACTTCAGTGCTTCTTAAGTGTTGAAAAATCATTATTGAATTTTCTTTCTTATTGGAAGAACAAATTTCCTCATTTTTAATTCTCAAATCTACGAATACCAATCGTCAACTATTAAGAAATAATCCCTTTATGAAAATTTTTCGAACACTTGATCATCATTCCCTTTCCCCTTTTTTCTGAGATTGTAAAAGTGTATCTTTTTTACTACCATTATTACTTTACGAACATCGTAGGAAATGTTAATCCACCATGCTTATTGACCACTAAACTATTCAGAAATAAAATAGCGTCACACTATTAGTTTGTACCAGATCATCGTTTCACAATGAGGAAATGAATATTCGTTATTCCTTGCCTTCCCGCCGTTAATACTTTTTTTCTCTCTGCTGTAGTCCGAAAACCGCTCAACTTAATTCTCAGATAAGATCGCTCGTTGGCTAGAAAAGCTTAAAGGAATGAGTACATAACGGCTAGTACCTGGCGTCGATTGAAGAAGGAAAAAATAAAAAGAAACATATTACTTCTTCTTTCCAGACAGAATCTAGATTACAATAGGTTTAGGGATATCAACCTGAATAGTTTGTATTTTTTAGGGTGTGGTATGTGCAAACTTGAAGCGTGTGGAGTTGATATACTGTGATGTAACCATGCACTGTCAGTTCAAGGTGTTCTTTCCTCATTTGGCGGTTTATCGTCTAAAGGAAATTTGAAATTTAAAAAGTAGCTTTTAGCTCAGCTTTGTTTGCCCTTTTAACTTTTTAGTTTTTGGTTCGTACAGCAACATTGCTTCTGATGCCAATTGCAAATTTTAAATTTTCCTGAAAAGCTGTGATTGATTATACATAAAATATACACCATTTTAAATAATCGTCTTTTCTTCGACGAAAAGAGATCGTTATACGCGGAATACGAGAAAATCCCATTGTGTTCAGAGTTCCGTTCTAATTCCATATAGTATTTTGATTCTAATTAGTGTATATATTGTGAATATTTAAATTTTCCTCAATCAAAAATTTTTAGCTTTAATAGCTTCATTTTAAAGTTAAATAATAATAAAGTTTATCTTTAAAAGCTTCATTTATTGAGACTTTAAGAAATTTTGTTTCCTGTTTCTTAATTGCCGAATGCAAAATGTAAGTTTCTATTAGAATAACACAAAATACAAATTAAAAAACTTTTAGGCTTGCTGTTTCAAATAATAATAGTCTAATACTATCGCATAAGAAATTTTGTTTCTAATCGGAATAATCCACTGACGCACATTTTTTATATCGCCAAAAAAACTCTTTAAATTCAAAAATTTATTGTTCAAAATTGTTGCCATTCATTATGCGACAAAACTTTTTTATTTAAAATTATCATTATGACCATTGAATTAACAAGTTCTAAATGGGCTACTGGGCCAGCTGCCCTATTGCTCCCTGTGTAGCAGTTTAGAAAATTTTAAAATATATGATCAGCATTGATGTAAATTAAAATCCTGGAAATGAATGGAACGGTAAAATTATTGTTTTTATAAGTTTAGAGCAATTTAGTCGAAACAAGAAAACATGAATTCTTTTTCAATCCATATATACATCTCTTTTTTTTGAGTCAACTTTTTTTTAAGAATCACTTTGAAAGTATCTCCTAGGTATAAATATGATTAAAGTATTTAATTTTTAAGAACTCAAGTGTTATCACATTCCTTCTTTAAACGAAAGAAAGCGGAAAGTGTCACAGCATTATTGAAAAAGTGCGCAATGTTTTCTAAAATGCTGTCTTTTAAACCCTGATAAACAGTGTATAATATAACATCCTTCAGTTAAATTTCAATTTATAGCACTACATTATTTATGAGGGTTTAAAAGCTGATTTTAAAGTCTCAATAACAGTGTTCTGTTATCAGGGCAGAATGAAAAAAGTAATATCTGGAAGAGTCATTCGGTGTTAATGCTTTTTATTTTAAATAACATTTAACAGCTGTTTATTTAATTTTTGAATAAATTAAAGGCTTTGGCTAAGTTTCAAAGCGCAGTGATCTGGCGAAAATTTAGAACAAAATGGCAACCATTTTCCCACCTTTAGTATTAAAAAAAAAAAAAAAAAAAAAAAATTGACCCACGCCACGCGACTCCTTCCACGATTTTACACAACCGAGCAATCTGCGCAGCGAAGTCGTGACAATCGTAATATCATTATGCTATTCCTTTCTGTAAGAAGAAAAGGAAAATAATGCTCTCAGTTTTGGGCCGAAGAGTAGAGTAGTATTGTTTATTTCTTGCCTGAGATTTGAAATCGGGGCAAATTATGGTTAAAATAGTAGTTACTACCGCAACTAAGTGACGTCATACATTTTAATTTCTTGCGACCACCGGAAGTGATACATGAATGTGTGGGTTATGGAATGCATGACTGGATTATGTGGTTTCAGGTATTGAGGTGTATTAATAATTTAAAAAAGGTTAAAGTATAAGCAGATGGGGAGTTTGAAGAAGCTTTCGAAATTATAAAAGAATAAAATCTAATTTTTTAGTAAAAATGAACTGGGAAATATTGAAATTCGCATTTTCATTTCATTAAGCAATCAACCGGATTCCTTAAGGTAGAAAGAAGCTTTAAACATAAAATTCATTAAAAAAAACTTTTAAATTAAAAAAAAAACATTTAATCAATAAAAAAGTACGTTTTATTCAAAATTATGTGTTTGTATAAATTGCTCAGACAGGAAAGTGGTTAGTGACTCTGGCTGCCGTACCAAAAGGCCGGGTTCGAATCCTGGAGAAAGCATGGATGTAGTTTGTCCCGTCCCTTCATAGGAGGCAATGGTGGTCCGCCCATATAGATGCCTATACAATAAAGGCCTTTAAAAAGGCTAGAGCCCGCCATTGGGGAGGGGGGATATTTCTATAGAGATTAACCCGAGTTGATAACTGAGGGAGTTTTATTTTCTGTTTTAAAGAATATTGATTTTTTTCTCCAAAGAAGCAATATGCTGTAACAATTTTAAGTCGATAAAGGTTTTCTAAAAATTACGCAGCATCAACTGCACAGATCATTGTAAAACTAACATGTTTGCACCATTTCAGTGAAATCGATGTCAAGATTTTTGTATTGTTTTCGAATATTATTTAAGTGTTGTTTATTTTTATTCTGTTCTTCGAACTGATGAATTCAATTTAGCTAATAATTTTTACACCGTTTTAACTTTCTACCCATCCTACTTTAATGCAGTTGTAAACTTTAAGATATTTTTCTGTTAGACGTAAGGATTTAACCATGACGAGAGATAAATAATTTAGATAACCAAAATATAAAAATAGACATATAGAAAAAATATCAATAAAATAAATTTTATGTTATTGTAACTGCTGGTGCTATGAATTAGAATGTTACTATTATAACATAGTACCTAGTTCATAAGTAAAGCTCTGCTACACATATTCAATAAAAAAGTGTGTAGAACAATAAGTTTTAATTTAAAAAAAAAAAAAAAAAAAAAAAAAAACATTGAAGATTATTTTAGGTTTCTATATGCTGTAAATCTAAAATCTAATTCTAAATATGCTGCTTGTCAAAATATGTTTTGAAAAATTATTTTCATGAATGTCAGTTTTGAAAAAATCTAAGGAAAAGTTCTCCATTATAAATTTACCAACACACACATATATGGATGCTAAATCATATGATTAAAAAAAATAAGAGTAATTTAAGTACCAAAGCAAGTTTTAAAATAGCGTTTTTGAGAGTTCCATCTTTTACGCTCGAACACTGTTGCTCTACATATATAACAATGTGAAATAAAACTGTTGTTATTTACTGGAGCGTTTCGTATACACTAAATTCATACTATTACATTTTAGATTTATGATAAAAAAATCGTATATGTATAAAATTGCGTTTCTAAAAATAAATTTAAAAAGATGAGATTATACTTGGTATTAATATGAAAGAATCCACACAAATAACTATTAACGTAATTTCTCAGACTTTAATACTGAATAACTGTCCAAAAGTACATTTCAAACGCGCATACGGTCATCTATCTGTATTTGATTTGTGTTCTGAAGTTTACGCGCTACGCTTCAGTCGGTTGCAGTGAGAATGACACCAAATAATAATGCGATTTCGTGTAAACTTCCAAATCCAGAAATTGTTAAGTAAATTATTCCCTTTTTTCTCTTTGTTGAATTTTTTTCTTTTGACCGAGTTTTCTTAGCTCATTCGGAAAATTGCGGGATTTGGGTTCCAATGGAAATATTTCTTAGCTTGGTTGGTTCCGTCATTTCCTTTTTCGATATTAAATTTCTACTTTTGGCAAACAGGAAGTTGTAACTCATATTACAGTGATCTGAGTTTAACAGACAGACTTAATGGTTACAAAATAAATTGATGTTTCTTAAAACATAATTTTAATTTTTAGAGCGCAGTTTATACCATTAACGGACAGTTATGGTCAGGTAATTAATGCAACTAGATTTCTTCAGGAAGTTATATTTGAATTTCGTCATTTGTGCATTTAAATGTTTTATCTTAAAATTTTAATTGCAGAATTATTGCATAGTTGGGGACCAGTACTGAAGCTGTGCAAAGAGTGCGGGGCACCTTTACCCAAGCCAGTATTCACCAAGACAGAAATCTTCGCAGCGGCGCTTTGCCATAAAAGTGCCTGTTTCTTTCCTGCTCTATATATCGTTTTTGCAAATTAAATACTGGTTTTATTTGAGGTACTAGCACCTTTAACATGGCGGAGGGCACTCTTTTGGAAATTTCTTAATTGGTGAACACTGCCCGATCTGCATAAGGGGGACAGCCCATAGAGGAGGACAGGATCCTTCGTGAAGACCTGCATTATAAACATCAACCACCATAAAAAGAAAGGATCCTCTCTTAAAATTTACGAAGACTTCATCGGAACTGCATTTCTAGGTTCTAAGTATGTGAAAAAATATTCAGTGGAATCATTCCTAACATTCTTGCCACCATATGTGAAAACTCTAATGTATCTGCTTCGGAGTTAATTTACTTAGTATTGTTTTACTTGTAATTATGTTTAACATTTTCGTAAATAAAAGAATTAGAAAAAATTAATTATAATCAGTATTATTTTGCTTCATGATTACAAATTTGAATTTTATCACACAGTAAGATGGCAAAAAGATGTACAATCTTTGGTTCTTTTTTACATTTTGTTTTCCATTTCTATATGAAACAACAGTTTTTTAATTTTATCATGATTCTTCATGTATAGAATAAATGCGAGTTTCAATAAGAATTGCTCCATAGCTTCTCGTTTAGAACTGGCCAAATTACGTATATTTTCCTTTGATAGCTTCAGCTCCAATTTAGAAAGAACTTTCTTGTTGAATCGCTCCCAGTTATCAAATTTTTTAGCTAAGGACATGCAAGGCGGATAAGCGTTTTCCAGTGCTAATTTGGGAATGTAAAAATTTACTAGTTCTGCAACTAAGCTTGCATCTGAGAATTCCCGTAAGTTCTTCCTGAACTGACGCGAAAATGGCACCGTATCGAGCCAAAGATAGAGATGCTGCAGAAGGTCAGAATTTATTCCATTCATATTTAGTATAATATAGACTTTGCTTTTCTTTAGTACGTTCCTAATTAGAAAACGTTATTTTGTCAGCAACACTAATTTCTATACAATTTAGGAATGAAATAGGTATTTGAAGGAAGATAAAAATATGCAAACTTGCCTTCTTAAAAAACTTGATGTGAGTCAAGGTACTTTTTTCATATTATGCTTTCGATGATGTGAATAAGACTTGACGTAATAGTATTTAATTTTATTGGATAAGTAGACTTGGATAAGACTATTGTATTGTTACTTCACTGTAAAGCATTCTGCTTGTTGTAGTTTTTATTATAAAGGTAAAATTAATTTGATTGTTATGGTATTGTTGCAGGTTTGAAATTGGTCTTTGGTCTTTTGAGTTCCAGCGCCCAAGTCGGAATATTTGTGTTTTCAATTGTAATTAATTAATATTGCTAGTTTCCAAAGAGAATATCGTATTATTTTTTATATAAGAAATCTTTAGTAATTGCTTATTGTTATATGTAAAATAACTACTCATTAAAGGCCGTTATTTGAATAACATATTGGTTTGATATTCTAAGTATTATTTTTGGCTAACGTCTCAAGCCTCTAATTAAAGCTAGCTTTTGCTGCTTTATTTCCTTTATTGTTAAAGTAAATAATGAACTCAAGATAGCTGTTCTGATTGGAAAAGAGAAAATAAACTCCGAGATATAATTAGATCAGGAAAAAACTATGCCATTCTAATTAAGAAATATAAAGGACAAAGATTTGTTTTTTATGGGTTACTTGACCTCTACATCTGATACTGCCAAGTCCAAAAGGGATGGCACTGAAAGGAGAAAATCATCAACGTATATCAACGAAATTAGAAATGATGAAAACTCGTATCGAATTATGTATCTTTTCGCTCACTTTTGGCGTCTTTCTTGTTTATATTTCCATTTAGCTTTTAAGATTCATTCGTGGGCGTTGTTCATATATGTTTGCCCAATCAGCTAAATGGGCGTTTCTTTTTTCCTCGAACATGCTTTTTGCGATTAGTATGTCGCCAAGACGCCGTTAAGTCGTCTGCAACGAAAATGATTCCTTTTATCTTCCACTGCTGTTTCATGTTAAAATTCTTTTTGAAGATCGGAGGGTCGTAAAATTGATTTTACTTTCTGGTCGACGAAGTAGTCAGTTGAGGTGCTCTGCATATACAATACGTTATTAATTTTTTTTTCCACTTCTCTTTCTTTACCTTGTATAGATGATGCAATAGTCTAAACAGATTCCATACTTTGTAACATAGCACAGTAGTCCTTTTTTTCTCTTCTAAATTTTTTTTTTTTTTTAATTTGCAGTGTTCACCTAGTACTAAAATAGATACGTGTATGTATTAAATAATGACTTCTTACCAAACAAATGTGTAACTTGAAAAGTTTAAAAAAAATAATAACAATGCTTAAAAAAAATAATAACAACAGCTGTATTTGTCTATGTTCGGATATTTTACACAATCAAGAATTCATTACATTGAGTGGATTATTTAAAATAAAAGCTGCAGGAAAAAATAGGGAAAAAAATCCTGAAGGGTTTCAAATTTTAACGGTCGCCCTAGAGGGTTTGCTAAGGTTTTTCACTGAGCTCGTGTAATCTCCCGCCTGCTCTTGCACTCACTCCTGCTAACCTTTTTATTTATTTATTGGGTCTTAACTTTTATTAGTAAGAGCCGTTTTCTTCACATTTACGCCACAGACAGTTAAACAAACAAAATCACTAAAAAAAAAAAAAAAAAAAAAAAAAAAAAAAAAAAAAAAAAAGTAGAATATGTTTAGAATTCCCGAAGCAGTGTTAAATACTGGCATTTTTTATATGTTTTTCGCCTGTTTCTCAGTTCATCATATCAGTATTCAGTTGATGGCTAACAAAATTTTTTTTTGTCTTTTTATGATTCAATTTTTATGTGTTAACTTTATTTATTAAATATCATGTTCTTCGTACTTACGCCAGATAAAACTCAGTTCGAAAACAAATTCATAAATATTTTGAAACAGCATATGTTTAGAATTCCCAATAGAGTATTAGAGATTGCCGGACGTATTTTTATAATCGCTATATTATTTCTTTAAAAGCTTACCCATTCGTGTGGCCTAAAATAGTTATAAAAAAAAAAAATGTATACTTTTTTAATGAATCCAGCTAATATAATTTCATAAAAATAATGAATAATTCTTGTTAGCCATCTAACAATGATGTGCTAAGAAATTATTATTTAAATCTGTTCAGCAAATCACTTAAAATCAACTAACAAATCGTAAAAATATAAAAAATTATGTTTTATATTAAATTTTTACATAATATTGGGTATATAATTGAATCTATTCTCAGAAATATATTTCTAATTAAACTAAAGATGTAAATATTAATATCATTAACAAACTAAGTGTATAGGGTTAAATCATTCTGTTTGTAAACGCTGTAGAGTTTAGAGAGATAATAAATATCATATGGGATCGAATGGGAATGCCTCGTGAGATACTACGGATGTAATAAGAAATTATTAAAATTAATCCATATAAACAATCTCCCGTACCGTGTTTATGATCCGAATGAGTACAGACTTATTAATATTGCTAATTTCCCATATGTCATGTTCATGATTCGAATGAACAAAGATTTAAAAGTGTAAAATAAGCTGATGAGAAAAATGAAGGCATCTAAGAATGTTTCCAAGATCAGTATTTTCTTCATTCTTGGCATTTATTTCTTTTCAATCTTGACATTTTCAAATCGAATCCTAAAATTATATTAATATTTTAATGATGAAATATAGAGTTAAAACTTGAGCTTTCCTTATAATTACCCGTAACGAAAATAATTTACAATGCGAAATTTCTGTGGAATAAAGCCTTTATAAATACTTGGTAGGTAATGCATAAACATTCCAGCCAGTTTTGACAGAACAAACAATCGTTCTTGAGGTACGTATATTCTCAAAGTAAAAATTAATGAAATAAATGAAAATCAGTAATCAATATGCTGTTAGACTCATTCCTACAGAAAAAACTTTTTTGTCTTTTTAATTTTATTGTTAAACACCACTTCCCTCGCATTTACATAACATTTCGCAGAAAAATCACAAAATTTTTAAAAACAAATTATCTTTAGAATTCCCGATACAGTAGCCACACTTTTTTTTAGTCCAGAAGGGCTTTTATTCTTGAACATAATTTTTATTGTTCGTTTCACTTTTAAAATAATAAGACTTACTGTTAACGAAGTCTCAGATATTCTATACGTCGCAAAAGTGATTCGACGCTAAAATGAGGATAAGTAGGGTCGGGGGTTCGCTATGGTCGTGGAACTGTAAAGTTACGGGAGATGACTCTGTCTTGAAACGTTGTACATATTGAAAACCCACAACTCTTATAAAAGTTTTTATCCCTCTCCTATGTTATGTTGTCATTGGTTCTTTGCAAATATTTTACGGCGGCAGTTTTCGCTATACGTATATCATCCTAATGCCTTTATGTTCTTTCAGCGCGCTGATGAATTTCCGCAGGAAAAAAGTCGGTATTGCCCCTGAAAAAATTCGAAATTTTTTCCTATATGCGTGAGATCTCTGTTGTTTTACATCATCACAATCTCAAGCGCGTACCTTTAAATAACAATATCTGAAATTTTATTTCGATTGGTTGAGCGGATAATGATGAGCCAATAAGATTCGCCGCTCAACCGAATATATTGGTTAGCGTCGCTGAGTTCCGTGCCGGAGGGCTCGGGTTCGAATTCCGAAGAAGGCATGGATGTTTGTAAATGTGTAGTGTCCGTGCAGCATGGGGGCTCTCTAACTAAATACGTTGCGAGCCGAAAGCCCTCTCGACATGTTGGTGGTAGGGAAAGAGGTGTGGGAGACCCTTGGACCTGTCTCCCTCTGGGGTGCTTTCCATAAAAATTGGGGACTTCTACCAAAATTGGAACTGAGCTAAATCGCACTGTCACCTGTAAGGTGCTGTTGTCAACGGCAGACGTATCTTGCCCTCCTTGCTACAAGGAATTTCATGGGCTGTGGCTGACTATAAGTCAGACAAGTGAGCCTTAGTCAACAACAAAAGCCAACAAGAACCAACAGTTATCAACAGGAAATATTTCTACTACTTCATTCACCTTTCCTGTATTAGTTTTATTGTCCTAAACTTAACCTCTATTAGATTTATTTATTGTCCTAAACTGCGGCTCTAATTCCTTCTTCAGAATGTAACTGTTTCCGGCAGGGAACCAAAATTCTTTTGACACTTATTTGAAAGAGAAGAAGTTAGCTATCCGGAATTTATACTACTCCATTCACCTTTGATGGTTTAGTTTTATTGTTCTCTCCTTCGAGTGTAATTCACTATCCCGAGCGTGCCGTATTCACTCCCGGTCTTAGCCCTATGCCTGCTTTCATCAAAGAGAACAAATGTTAGGATAGTTCTCGGAAGTCCTCTCTGCAGGAAACTCCACTTCATTTTCTTAGCAATGTCCGAACGAAGAAAGAGACATCTGCTCTGAAAATAGAAACCCTCCTGGGGACGTTTGCCTTTTGTCTCAGACACGTGGGTTGTAGTTATCCTGTCAGCCGCAGCACAGTGTATCTCGTATTCATTGACGACTTTCTTACTTCTGTCGCCTGAGAACCGCTGGAGGATGGATTGCCTGGAATGTGTTAGGGGGTGTGGAGATAATAGATAGGGACAACGGCGCCGCTCTTCTGGGCAAGAGGGGTGCTTTACTGTAATAGAAGCCACACGTCTTCAAGAGTTGGAGAAAAACGCGGGAAAATAAAGAGTGGCTTTTAATGAGATAAGAGCCTCCCTATCCTAGAACATGAAGAGCTGAGAATTGTCCTTTGTCCTTGTAAAATATTTCCCTTCTGAGTACTCAGAGAATGTATATTGAAATATTCCTTCAGCAAGTCAGCTTATTCTGGTTTATGGTTTCATAGCGAAAACCATCCGTGGAATTTTCACTTCTGAGGAATTTTTTCAGAGAAGAAGCGAGAACATAATTTCTTACCTGTCTAATTATTTCTTTCTTTCTTTTTCTTCTTTTTTTGTTTGTTTTTGTGTCTGTGTGTCAGATACTTTCAAGAAAGTGAGATGACTTTTATTTTTAGAGGAAAGATGCTTTTTCTAGCCTAATGATATGATTAATTTAGTTTTAATAGATTTTATTTTAGTATTAAAATTTCGGAGGGCAGATATAAAAAATACAAGCCATAGAAAAAAAAGTCTACAGTCTTCCGCCACCCCCCAAAAAGTCATTTTACCAAGAAATATTTCTATGTATTAATAATTTGCGACGCAACAATTACGATGTTCCCAAAACCTTATGAAATAAAATCTGATAACATTTTTGGATGATAGTTTACACTGCAGTTTTAAAAGTCCATTTTTAGATGATACGTGACAGTATGAAAATTTCAATACATTTCGTTCGCCAACACAATAAATTTTAAAAATAATATTTTAACTTAAAACTAACTGAAAATTCTCATTTTTGACCCCAGAAATTTAATAAATAAACAATGTTTAGTAGTAAATGCATGAAATAACTGCGCAAATAATAAAAGAAATTTATTACTTAAATCTGAGACTTGATTTATAATAATAATTATTATTATTAATTTAAAAGTAAGTCCGAAACGTGAAGGGAGTTAGTAAATATGAGTTAATAAATAACAACATACCGTATTTGCCGGCGTATAAGACGCACTTTTTTTCTTTGAAAATAGGTCTGAAAAACGGGGTTTCGTCTTATACGCTGATACTATACGTCGATACGTCGGTTTTGAATGGGCCAAAGCTTCATAGCATGCTGTGAAAAAAGACAGTTGTTAAATCATGTAAGAAGTGTGACATTAGTAGGATGGTACAGAGGACAATTTCTTGTATGAGCACTCAGATGCTGATTCAGAAGACGTTTGTTTTCAAGTGATTCTTCATTTAGCTCTGGAGATCAGTGTCTGGGTTTTGACGAAGGAGATTATTTGCCGTATTTAAATACCGTAAATACGTAGTATATCATGGAAAAGCATGGTTGATTTAATGCAAAATTTAACCTTCACCAGTATTCGAGCCTGAGTTAAACTACCTACGTTCAGCGGTCTTCTCAACTCGATCTTTGGGCTCACGGGAAGAAAAAAAGGAAAACATGATTTTAGCTATTGCACTCATCATCACATATTAAAACATATTCTAAATGTAATTCGAAGATCGAATTTTTGTCGGAAATACATATCTTGATTAAAAAGAAATTTACTTCATGTGAAATGATTTTAACCATTTTCAGTGCTAATAACGTTGTTTTATTCCAGTATAAATTTTTTACGCTTCGTTCCGAGGTTTCGTTTTTTGCTTTCTCGATTCATACATCTTTAAAACTTATTGAGACAATAAATCAGAAAATTTATATCCGAAACATGGCATATTTCATATTTCATTCTAACCCAAAAGACCGACCTGTGGTTGGCTCCTTCCGCGACCGAGCTGCTAAGTGTCTTCTAGTTTGACCCGGGTTTGAATACTATCGAACAGGGTTTGAATACCGGTTGCATGGAAGTTTTGTGGTTTTTCTTCCCCATGTATAACTTGGATATAAGCCACTTGCCTTTTAAACGTTCATCACGAAGACATCCCTTCCCCATGGGTCTCTAATTTGTTTGTGCTTCAACCTAATCTTGTATCTAATTGCGGATATGTGGCAAAGTGTTTAAGACCTCTGAACACTGGTAGTTCGATCTTTATTGAAATTCCTGGGAGCGGGCTGGTTGCACATTTCGTGAATTTTCCTGTATATGTGCAAATAGCAAATAGGTTTGTTTCATATAGAACAGGAATTCTCAAACAGGGGGTAGGGAAATTTCATCATTTATGAATACAAAAAAATGCTTTTATTGAAGTTTTGGTATTTACCAATATTTTCTATAGTTTTGATTGTTAAATTTATAAAATATGTTAGAAATAAATCTAAATCCAAATAAATAATTTATTTAATCCAAATTTGGTATTTTTCGAGTTTTGGAAAGGAGGGTATGGGAATGGTGAAAAGGATGGCACGGGAGAAAAAGGTTCAGAATTGCTACTGAAGAAAGGTCCGTCATGAAAGTATTCCTTCTTTTAGATAGCCCTCAAGTGTTTTGAGCAATTTAAACAAACTAATCTTAAGTTTTTGCAATATCATTTCTGATAATTTGGACTATGAATGAAGAAGGTAGAATTCCATTGAAAGCTTAATGGCTATTTTTACATGAGAAAAGCTTTCATGTTTTCATTAGATGCCTAATGTCAAGATCTTCTCAACATTCAGAATCGTTATATCTAGATTTGCTAATCAGATTTATCCAAGTACAATGATGTTACCACATTTTTAATGCATGAAATAAATATCTGATGCCACTGAATAATTGGCTGTAAACAATTGCGCGTTAGCTACGAATAGCTGCAGGTTAATAGGTGCGAATGTTCTTAATGATATATCACATTATGCCCGAATCATCTCTCCAAAAATACCCGTTTTTTTTGTAGCCGTCAGCATAGGTTGGCATAGAAATGTCTGGTGTCCTTTTTCTCCCTCGCAGCTAAGCTGAGGTCTTCAGGTCGGGTCATCTTCCGAAATATTCCATCTCTTCCGCATCAGAGGGATGAAGGGTCAGAGCAGCCTTTTATCCTCTGCACGTGAGCACAATTTCGGAACTGGTATCATGTCGTGAGGACGATGCCAAGCGATAATATAGTGCTCGATATGTGATAAAATTTAGAATCATTTTTCTCGTTTAACGATGGTAATTCGCTTTGGTATTGTTGAAGATATCGGGAACATTCCCTCCCCCCCTTTAACTCACATAAAAAAGGCTTGCAGTCTTTTACTTTCTTTTATATTGATTATTACTGAAAGGGGAACTTTTGCATAGTAATCAGATTAGTTTTTACATAATAATTAGAAAAATAATTATACCAGAAAATTAAATCTATATTCAGATTAAAATGCTTTATGGTTATATTTATGATTATTTTCAAGTAATGATACAGATTGTTGGTAAACTGCTCATAGATATAATTTCGAAGAGATATCAAACGGTTGTTTTCGGACATTTATTTTCATCAACATTAAAGATCTTTCTCCCCCTCAAAGAAAAAATAAATAAATTTGTAAAAAATGAAAACTTTCACTAGCAACATCGCAATATGAAATTGAAAATATATTTCTGTTTCTCTGAATAACTAAATTTTAAAATGTAAATTTATAAATACATTTAAGTTGTACTTGTACGAACATTGTTAGCGTTTAAAAAGGTGTTAGGGTAAAATTACAAGAGATACAGTTTTTAATTAAGCAATAACTTCATTTTCTAATAATAATTAACATTTTAATAATAACTAATAAGAAATTTTAGTTCACTTCAACTTCCGTTCTATAGAATTTTTTAATTTTTGCAAATAGGTCTAAACACTTAGGAAGTTTTAGTGTACTAAATGTTTATGAATTATACAGTATTTAAAAGCGTTTCCCCTCTCTAAATGAGAATGACTTTAATATAATTTAATCTTATATGAAGAGGGGGAGTGCTTAAGCGTGTCTTGCTTCTATTTTTATTTCTATTCTAATAAAATTTTTATATTATAAATATATCTTCCTATAACAATTAAACTAATAAATACATAAAACATAAGTTTATAAGTTTTAGGCTTGTTAAAAAATTGTATTATATTAATAAATTAAATTTTTACTAAATATTTATTGTAAAACTATAGTTTTAGTTTTCCTAAATTTATCAATCCAAATATATATGTCAAGAAGTGCTTAAGTTTGTAAAATATAAACTTTTACTATTTAGAAGTTCCTGCTAATTGGTCCAACCAAAATGTAACTTTACTATATAACGCTCAAAAGACTTCTTTACTAATTTTAACTTTTTTTTTAAAATTACGGACTGAAAATGAAAAGAAGGAAGTTTTTTTTTTTTTTTTTTTTTTTTTTGTAGTATATATAATGGGCAGAAATATACTTCTATAGATTGTGTAGATTATATAAATACCGTATTAAATAAGAAATACATATTTAATATTAAAAAAGAATATTTCAAAAGCAACGAAATAAGGCCAAGAGAGGCCCCCTTCCAAAAAAAAAAAAAAAAAATACTTGGTTAATAGGCGTATTTATTAGTTGAGAGAAAATGCTATGAATGAATGCTCTACGTTAGGTTTTTGATCTCGACTTTTAAATATATATATATTATATATATCATAGCTTTTCTCTCTCTCTTTATAAAATGGAGCCAAAGACACAATAAAATTTATATCCTCTATTTCATTCTTTTTTCTGAATACCTCTGAGTACCGTCCTGTGAGACTTAACCATTCTCTAAAATCCCTGACATAAATCCCTAAACAGCTCAACCACCGATATATTAATGAATTCTGAAATTTGTGTAACAATAGCTATTAAATAAACCCTCCTTCTTATTTGAACAAGTAGGCAAGAAATCATGTTGTAAGTTTCGTCATCAAGCATTCTGAATTAATCACATCGCTATTGTTCCTTTCTTACAGCTCCATTTCAGACACTTATTTTATCGTTAATTTAATCTACCTTCAAGGCTGTTTCATAGTTTTTGACGATTAATTTAATGTGGGGTTAGTTATAGTCTGTGTATGTTCGTGGATGCTGGTTGAAATCTAGAGGGAAAATGGGTGTGGGTGATACGCATTTTTCTCATTTAATTCAATTGTTTGGGTTACATCATTGAGAAAGCTTTTGTTCCATGTGGTATTAAGAGATCAAAGGTTTAATTTTGATTAATGGGTAATGTTGATTGGGATTTCATGAATTCGTGGCTCATTTGTTAGCAAAATACAAATCGAATATTCTTTGGAATTTTCATTGTATTATATGGGTACTTGAGTATTGCATTTAATCACGATGCTTAGGGTTAGAACCCAAATTTGGTGGATCCTAAAATTTCTCTATAAAAATTTATAGTTTTTCCCCACCATAAAAATAAAAGAAGTGTTTATTAAAAGGCCTTGAGAGAATACTACAGGCTATTTTAACTAGGCGTTGTATGAACAGGGAAGTCCGATATTTTGTTTAACTTCATTGGAATTATTTAAATGTTCACTTTATTTTCTCGCTACGTTTGCTTGAAAACTTAATAATTAAATTTTTAGTACTTTACGAACCAGTGTTGACGTTTTTCCTTCAAAGGGCACAACCATTTCGTCAACCCACCAGCGGTCGAGCTGTAAAAATCGCTAAACACTGGTAGATCGGTCCGAGGTTCGAATCCCGCGAACGGGCTGGCTGCATGAGCGTTTTCGTGGTTTTCCCCTTGTGTAATGTGTATACGAGTCAGTTTCCTTTAGAAAGTCCTCCACGATAGCATCCCTCCCCTTAGGCAGATAGCCCTAGTGTGCTTTGCCATAATTAAATAAACCATTTTCGTTACGTTTGTATGACCGAGACATTGCCAAGCGTCATTGACCGAGACATTACCAAGACATTCCTTTGCACAGAGAACCTCAAAATTGAGCATAATTCGCATTACATTCTTGAAATCATGAAAATTACTAGTACGTAGCCAGGTCGTTGGTAAAAATTTTGGGACAGAACTGCCACAGCAGGCCGATGGTAGACAGCCGCCTGCGGCTTTAAATTCTGCCGTCTTGTGCCTGTTTTAATAATAAAAAAAATTCTGCTCCTTAATTATACCGCTCAGTGCGGCTGCATTGGTTGCACCGGCTCATGCGCCCGGCCCTGTGACAGTGTTTTAACACTATTGCCACAGATGAACACGTAAGAAGACATACAGATGTTAGAAATGATTCTATTGAAAGGTGTTGAATAAATAAGCTTACAAAAAAAAAAAAAAAAAAAAAAAAAAAGCAGGAAAATTAACTTAGTGAAAATTTAGACCTGCATTCTTATAGGATTTTCGTAAATTTGAAGTGTACTTGCAAATAGAAATTGACTTTTAAACATGATACCGTAAGTGGATTTTTAGCTATTGTGGCGCTGCAATTTCAAAGTGTGCTTGAACTTACTGAAAGAAGTTTGGAACTACCACATAAAAATAAACATTTGAAGAATGATTCTAGTTTTTAAAACGTGAGTTCTTCGAATGCCGCACGCGTTGCACGCATTTAAGAAGCCAACTATAAACGAAAGATGTATGTTTTCTTTTAAGTCGAAAACCATCTATAATTTCGTGTTATGAATGTATTTGAAGTCGCGTCTCCCACTTATTATTATTTCTCCCTTATTTACTGTTTACCTCTTCAATAAAAACATCTCGGGACCTTCTGTAAACGGTTCGTGATTTTGATTTCATGTTGATTTTGACCGAAACGTTTCGCCTGCGGAGTTCGTGACTTGAAACGGCGATAACCTTGTTACTTTGCAGATCGTGGGTATTTTTTTTTCTCCTGTTCGAAGAAGATTTTGGCATCAGTGTGTAGAAGCCAATGAATATTAGCTTTCATTAGATTTCGTAGTTTCAGAGAATAGTTATACAATAATTTGGTCTGCATCAAAACTCACAAAGTTCCTATAAATGCTTATCTATAGAAGCTGTTGGTGTTTATCAGAAATTCACTATTCTTGCTTAAAGAGATTTTAAAATTCAGATGGCGCTAACGATTATCCTGCACTCAGATACGGAATGTATGAATTTTTAAATGAGCTTTTGTTAATTGCGGCATTGGTGTAAATGTCTATGATAAAATGTATAAGGTATTATAAATTTCATATATTAAAAAATTACTAAAAAGTAGATATGTACATTATTGAAATTTTTTTAAATCGCTCACTTAATTGATAGTTTAATTATTATTTAAATTGAAAGATAAAATAAAGATCATATTGAATCGCACTGACGTCTCCGATAATTGGGAGTCCGGTATATCATGTATGGCAAAGCGTTACACATGTGAAAAACACAAAAAAGCCCGTGCATCGAGCCCGTTCGCCTGGATTCGAACCCAGGTCGGAAGTACCAGTGTTCAGCGGTTTTATCGCATGGCCACTGATGGGCTGTACGGCATGTGGCTAATAAATAAAATTATTTTGTGTCACGTATAATTTTTCCACTTTCAATATGTATCTGTTAGTTACATTATCTTTATTTTGAAAAAAAATCTGGTTCAAGAGTGTAACAATAACGTATGGATAATATGAAATGGCAGCATCTCTGAGAAATGGTTTGCCAAGTGCATGAATAATAAATGTCCTGGAAACTTAGTACAGTATAAAATCCGTAATCCGGACTCGTCGGGACTTCGGCGATTCCGGGTCAGG
Source organism: Stegodyphus dumicola (assembly GCF_044657685.1). NCBI lineage: Eukaryota > Metazoa > Arthropoda > Arachnida > Araneae > Eresidae > Stegodyphus > Stegodyphus dumicola. Next base: position 32,557,480 of record NC_140777.1, on the reverse strand, counting down.
AGTTTTTCCGGATTCATCAATTTAAAACTGAGATGACATGCAAAAATTATACAATTAAAAATATGAAACCGTAATTTATGAAATAAAGAGCAATTATGATCTAAAGGTATAAAAATTTACTAAAAAAAAGTTTAATATTTATTTGTTTACTTTATTAAACATTTCTTTCAATGTAAGTTGTTTCGTTTTTTTTTTTGTGCTAAAATACTTTCTCTTTAATTCTATAAACAGACATAATTTCTTGTTCAGTTACAAAGTTCCACTGTTCAAGTCCTGTAATTGCTGTGTCGAGAATACCGACTAGCTTGTCAATCGAAATTTTTTCGTTTTCAATAACCTCTCTGTCACTTTCTTCACTATCGGAAGCGGTATATCGGAGGCGGTATCGGAAGCGGTACATCGAAACATGCTTTCGCTTTGTAGATCCTTTGGCAACTCCAGAATTGGAAATTCTTTTTGACGTAATCGAAAGTTCAAGCTTAATTTTTTATAAAATTGCTCTAACAGTCTGCAAAAAGTAATAATCCGGATCCAATTAGAAGATTAAGGAACAGCGCAATCTGCAACATTAACTGAAATGCCTTAGAATCAGTAAAGGTAATTTTAGCGTAGCTTATACCGTCCGTTATGTATTAAACGCGCATGCGTAAAGCATACAAAAAGTTTGTTGCTTTGAAGTCCGGATTATAGATCATTCCGGATAATGGACGTCCGGATTACGGACTTTGTACTATATAAAGATGATGCCCTCTTCCCCCATATAAAAAAAGGGAAAAAAGCCTATAGCTCTTTTTAAGGAAAAGGAAATTAATTTTAAAAAACACTTCACCATAACTCTTATTTCACATCACCTTAACTATCATTTCATCCCAATCAGAGAAGTGAAAACTGGCTATGAAATAATTTTTTATTAAAGAAATAAATTCTTGCCTGCTTTATTCCTCTACAGCAATGGTTCTCAAACTTTTCCCCCATGCACTCCTTTCACCATTTTTAGATCTTTCCCCCTTCTTTCCAAAACTCGAAAAACACACGTGTTTAGATTTAAATGATTTTTTAATGTGTTTTATAAATTAAACAACCATAAATACAGAAATTTTTGATAAATACCTATAAAAGAAGTTTTATATTCATAAATTAATACTTAAAAGGGATATAAATTTTTGAATGCATTCTCTTTTGAAACAATGAAATCCCCCCAGGGATGTTTCCCCTCGTGGTTGAGAACCCCTGCTTTATAGTATAGTGTGACAAAATCGTTCTGACTAGACTTTTCAATTTATTAACTTATGCTGTCTTTGCTTCTTAAGATTTTATATTATATAAAGTAGAGAAATCTTAGTTTCGCCATTTGATGCAAGACAATGGTAACCAATAATTGAACCCTTTCTCACGCAGTGAAATTCTAGAATTGCTACACTTCTAAAACTTAAGAAATAAATCTAGTCCAATAATGCTATTCAGAAATTCAAATCTCACCCCTTTTTTAATTGCAACCCAGGGAGTGTAGATTCATTTATAAATGATAAGTACATTAACTTAAGGAAGAAAATTTTGAACTTTATTAAAAAAAATGTACTATCAACTTGTATTAAAATTCTAATATTTTTCGCAGGAAAATTACTCATTTAAAAAAGCAACTCTAAACAATTCTAAATCTGGATTGTAAAAAGAACATCCGCAGTTATTATTAGATTTGTTACCGGAATGCAAACTACCTTTTCTCAGTCCTCTACGAAGGCATTCCTCCTCTTACGCAGATATTTCCGCGTCTTTGCCGTGTTCAAATAACCTAAAGTTAGTATACCGTAAGTTTACACACAATTAAAGCACACCACACTAAATCCTTGAGAATAGCTTTTTTTAAATATTTGATTTCTTATACTGTGAGATCTCCCCCTCCCCGAATTCCCATTGATATATTTGCTTAACTTTGTGAAGCTACATACAACACTTTCATAATCGCTTATTTGATTATAATGCAGTATTTGACGAATTTTTCATTTTGTAAACTTATATGATCCCTCTTTCCACCACTTAGGCCTTGAAAGCATAACATTTTAAAAATATCGGAATTAAAGTTGTCTTGTTTGGTTCCAGGGTAGTAGCTTCTGTTTCAGTATAAACATTATTCTAACTTTCAACATACAGTTATCTTAGCTTATATATACGCGCGATGAAATCGTTTCAGCAGTTTATGCTTTTTATCTTACGTCTGTCAGTGACGTGTTCTGAGGCTTCTACCACCCGCATTACATTTAAAAAATAATTTCCCTGCACTTTTTGCTTTGTTTTTTTTTTATATATATTCTTCCTCGCGATGGTCGTCCCTTTAATTAAATGTTAACAACTGTGAACATTTTACTGTAGTTACTCTCAATAATATTTTTTGCGCCAACTAAGCCTAAAAAAATAAAACTTTGTTTTTATTTGCTTCAGTGCAATTTTATTTACAAGCCAAAAAATGCAGTTTCAAATGTCAATAACTCACGAATAAAGCTGAATAACTCTGAGACACTGATATCGCTCAATTATCTTCTTTTCGGGACACGATTAAGCCAGTGTGAGGCCCTACTTATAACATTCTTTCAGAGCCATTATTTTGCCCTTGTTTTTGTCGAGCGAAAACAGAATTATGAGGAATCAAGCTGATTTTGGGGCTGTATTTCATGGCCTTTTATAGGCCTAGGCTGTAATTAAACGATATTGTTTTTATTCCTATATCATTCAACGATTAGACGGGCGCAAACAACTTTTTTTGAGATATTTCTAAATTTTGGATATGGAGTTCGATATTAATGGTCACTTTTTCTCATATAAGATAATTTAAGATATTTTAGTCAAATATTATTAAACATCGGTTGCATATTGAATGAGGCAAAAAATATATTAATTTTATTTCCCCGTTTTGCTCCTCATATAGAATGCCTGGTCATTCCTACGTGACTTAATTACTTTTTATTGCATTCATTTAATGTAAATTGAATGAATTTTTTAATGTTTCATTTAATTGCATTTTTATTAGCTATTTATTTACTTAAAATATCAATTTATTTAATTACTTCTATGTACGAAGTAAAGGAAGTATTGTAATCGCGAAAAATTTCGGTTACCATATTTCAACGAAAATATCCATTTTCACCGCTCTCGAACCAATTTGAATGATGTTTTTGCGTGACATCTGCACGTACGGACAGAATAAAGGACTTTTTTTCCAAAGACTGATTGTAAAATGGATTTAAAATGCTGGGTGAAAAACTGCTGGAGTAGTTATTAAATTAAATGCACGTATTAAAAGCCAAATGAACTAAATAAAATAACGTACATTGAGTTCTATTGAATCATCTGGACAAGTCGTTGCCACTTCCTTTTTTTGGCAAACGATAGCTTGTTTGTAGACTAAACAAGAAATGAAATTCCGTGATGCAAATGGTGATACAGTTCGAACTTAATGTGTGTATATGTATGTGATCAGAACACCCTCATATTCAATCTCCTTATAAAAAAACGTTATTTTGAATTTAAGGTGCTTATGATATTGTTTATTTAATATGCTACGAAACAACTAATGTAGTAGCTTGAGGTGAAGTAGTAATTTCTTTTGTATGTCAGTTATTTGCGTCTAAATTTGGAACATTTTTGTATTACCAGTTTGCTTATTGTACCTTATCAATCACGAAAGAATATCACGTTTATAAAAGAAATAATAACAGTTAGATTGATTGCATAACACGTAATTACTAATAAAAATGTTAATACGTTGCATAACAACGTAATCATATTGCATAATTGTAAATTAAAATTGAGTTTTTTTTAAACGGCAAAGACTCATTTTTATCGATTCGCACAAATAGGTATTGTTTTTAGACTATAATCTGAAGTTTGTGTGGTTGCATTTTTTTAAAAATAATAAACAATAAAATGATAAAGACGTTCCTTTCGTGATGTTTAGTGTTTCCAATAAGCGAATTTCGCATCCTGGCAAAAGTATTGCCACATCAGGAAAATATTTGTAGCAAGCAACCCAGTACTCTAAATGTACTGCTACATCTTGGATAATTTAATTTTCTCTTTATTACGTGAATGAACACCTCTCCATGTGACATTAAATTTATGATGAAATATTATCAGCAATTTTTTTCCCCTGCCATTAACTTGGCTATGCAATTTTGACACATTATTTTAAATCTAACATGTTATCTGTTTTAAGAGAAACGCTGTATTGTAAAATTTAAATAATAATAATAATAATAATAATAAAAAAACCTTAGATTTGCATAGATTTTGAATAAAACCTGAAGATGTCTGATTGCTTTTGAAAGTAACACAATTTTATTCAAAATCCAAAATTAATTCTTGAATTTTATTAGCCTAATTTTTTCTTCTTCAGGTTATAAAATAAATTGCTTATTTTATAATAATTCGTTGATTATCACAGGCTAACCCTGAAATTCGAAGTGAGGAAAAATTCAGAATAAGTAAATATACTAAATTTCGCAATAATGCATTATCTCTGAAATTTTGACATCTTAATGAATTAAAAAAAAGTAAATAAATAAAAAAAGTATTAGAAGTTCGAGATAAACCTAATTTATAAAATTATTAATCTATGCACTACATGAATAGAAAAGAAATAGAAGCTAAGAATTGTTTTAAAAAATGAATAATAATTCGGTTGTTAAGATGCTACAGTAATCTTCGGAGAGGAAAAACGTGCAGTATTACTTTAAAATGTTTGTTTATTCTATCCGGTCGAATTATCATCAAATTTCATAAACTCAGCTATCCTCTACAAAAGTTTTTATTTAAATGTTCATGACAAAGTATGCTAAGACGAGAGAGGTGTTACCATGGCAATTAATGATTAAAAAAAAAAAAGTCTTATTTAAAGTCAACGACCTGAACAAGAAAAAAAAAGATGGAGTTCATTGTCGGAGGCAAACAGGTTCGTCTGCCCTAAGGACCTTTTCAACTCATTTCTTTTCCATCGCACGCTATTTGCCAGATTCAACACTTGTGTCCAGTTTAAGCTTATCGTTTGCGTCTCGCAAGGAACTGAAATGGAGAATCATTTTCGCCTCCATTAAATGGCCACTCGAATTATTCATTATTTTGGTTTCTTCCGTATTGATTGGCTATTTGTTCTTTGTGTGGTGCATATTTATAGAAAACTAATGCAGATATCATTTATTGCTTACATTATAGTTAAAAACCGACATATATTTCGAATATTCAATTTAATTTAAAATTAGGGCAATGAATTAGAAGTTAATATTTTTGGCTGAATTTTATTAAATGCGCATAGTGAATTAAAATCAGTTCATTTGTCGGATAATGAAATAGTTAGGTTATGTTGACTAGTAGCTTCGAAATAAATTTTAATGTAATGTTAGTGCCCTAAGAATAAAAAAAGTTTATTAAAATTAGTTATTTATGCATTGAATTTGTATATAATTTCTCTGCAAGAAATGGCTATTTGCGAAACAATTTCTTGTAACAATACAAAACTCCCCTCTTTCCTTGAAAAAAAATGGGAGCTTCTTTTAGAACCAGTCTGATGTACTGTTTCGGAAATTGGGCTGTTCAGATAATCAATCTGTGTTCACCGGTAAAGTAACTATTGAATTAACTCAAATATTTACAAATACTGTAAAGTTATATATACATATATATATAATAATTTATTTACTAAAGAAATATTGATTATATTATCTCCTAATATAAAAACTCTACTTTGGCTATAATCCCATCACTTCACGGAACTACAATTTTGGCCTAACTTAATTTGCAGTTTGGCATTATTATTCTTACTAGAGTAAAAGACGAAACACCTTCGCGTTCATTAATTATTGTTCATTGAACGGGAGTTGGTTTGTTCCCCTTGAAAAGTCGACTAATTTCTATCAATAGCGATAATTACTTGTTTTTCACTTTCTTTTTCAAAGTTTGAAATTTTGTTATTCATAATTTAAATTCAAGTCCCCTTAAAAAGTTTTCTTTTTCATGATTTGCATTCAAATTTCTTTAAACCATAATTTTCGGAATTAAACTTCTTACATATGGGTTCCCTCTTTTTGATACGTTTTACTAGGAGATAATATAATCAATATTTCTTTAGTAAATAAATTATTATTATCTTACTTTGCAGCTATTGCGCAAGTATTAGAAAAACTTGTTTTCGAATTTTAGATCATTATATATATATATATATATATAGTTATATATGTGGTATGATCTTAAATGCATTTAATGCGATAGTTATATAATTATTTCCTAAACAATATTGATTAATTGATTATATTATCTCCTAAGTTTAATTAAAGTATATATATTTACGAATTTGACTAAGTATTCGAGTTCCTTCGGGAAAGTGGTGAAAATTAGAGCTGTTTAACTTACAGACTTGTGTTCGCCATTATTTTGCTCTTGTTCACGAGTCATAGGGCTCTATCGTGTTTCCAAACACCAAAGTGGCTTAAGCGTTCTGTTTTGTTTAGATAGCCTATTTCTTTCTACCGGCTTAATTGGGCTGTCGAAGATTGAAGCGGAACCTGGAATTTAAAACAGTAATCTTAATTCCTTGTACACATATATTAGTAATAGTATTTCAATATTCGAACTCTTTTTCGAATGACCCTCAGAGGTAGCGGCTTGTATGCTACCCATCTCATATCTGTTTAAAAACGTTTACTTAACAAGATAACGTTTGGTACTTCGGCTTTGCAAATAGGTGATATTAATTATCATAGGTCATATTAACTATTCTAGCTATCGAATCGTCAGTTATCAGATATTCTGGGAAGAAATCTTGAAAGCAAATCGCTTGAAGGTCAGTTTAATTCTAAACGTTCTTCAATTTTTATATATCCCAAGATCAGTTAAAATTTTTTTATTGACGATTCTGGTTAGTTCATTTTTGTTTAATAGATCAACCCGGATTTTTTTTTTTTTTTTTTTTTTTACCACAGGAAGATAATTTCATTCGCTTTTGAATTTTTACATGAGAAATAGATTCCGGAAAATTCATTCTTGCAAAATAAAAACAAGCATTTCTGATCAGCACAGTAACCTGTTCTCATTGTGAACCAGATTCGTTTATGGGAAAAGAACTCGAACTTTCAACAAGAAATTATTTTAACCTTTTCGAATTACTCTTCTATCCAGTTAAAAATTTCTGGAGAATTTGTTTCATGTTTCGTATGTAAAGCTGTTCTTTTCCAATGTCTTTTATGCCCGATTAAAATCGTTTGCCCTTCTACAAAAACTTTGACGGCCAAGGTTATGAGAAAGGGCATGGTATCCTCTTGTATGTGGAACGCGACCTGAACATAGGGATGATGGTGGCCGCAGAGGAAAAGAACTGCCACGCTCCCACTTCTCCATGCATTGCCACAAGCGATTGCAACGTAATCGGCTGTAGGTGCGGCAGTATGTGGGCGCGACGCATCGCATATGCTATTCACTCATATAAAACTCTTTAATATCCTTCCTATCGAGGATGTTCTATCTGGAAAACGGTTCAGAAAATGAGCTTCTAAATGAAAAATAATATTAGAACTAATAGCAGAATCTTAACGTGTTTCTGTAAACAGAAATGTAATTGACAAACAGAAACTACATTGTATGGCGATCAATAAGATTGAAATTCAATATACAGAACTGAAGATACAGTCAGTGCATTTCCTAATCGCACATTGTTATCGCAACCGTGGGAGAGGCTTTCTGCATTGGACCAGTGGGTGTTTACAAGTATTGTCTTTGAGAATCAGTTGTTAGGATTTCACCGTTCTATTTCGTTAGAATTTTGCCGCTGATATGTAATCGACGAGAAAATTTTGTTGTTCAATTTTATTTCGAAATAATGAATGTTACAGTTATGTACAGGGCGATTTTATTATCTGATAAGTTGAATTTAGAAAAAATTGCGAATACATGTTTAGATATTCTGCAGAGCTTCAGAAAATAAATTTTTGTTTCCCTTTTTCATGAAGTATCATGTGAGAGCAGATTTTGCAGTTGATGCCCATTGGTCCATTTTAGAAGCTATTCCCCTGGTTGCGAGTGTAAGCTTAGGAATTTCTCATGTGGCAAAGTTCGCTTAAATATACGTTCAAACAGTTGTGCTTTAGAAACTATATTAATGTTCCAGAATTAAAGCACCAATTTTTAAAAAACATCTCTGAGAAAGTCTGTAAGGTGTTTTTTAATTAACAGAGTGTTAAGAATTCAATGTATTGTAAATACGTTCTAGATTGACGTACAATTTACAAAATTTGCGATTCTATGCCATACTAAAGAATTAACTTTTAGCTATTAGCAACACTTTCTATAAGCTGTCGACTACAGGGCTGACGCATGAAGAATGGTTGATAACAGAAATAATTTACTAATTTCTGTGTTGTGCAGCTGTAAAAAATTTATGGGGCACATTTAATATTAAGACCTAAAATAGTTACTTCAAATGTTAGTATTCTTGTAGAAACTTATGTGGGACATTTAATATTAACACCTGAAATACTTACTTCAGACGTTATTGTTCTTGTCACCTGTTAACTTTTATTTTTACCTTTATTAATCCCTAAGATATTCTACACAAATCTGTATTATGTGCCTTTGTGGAATTATAAAGCATTGTTTAATCAATAAATATTCTCATTTAAAGTTTTTCTAATAACTTAAATTACTGGGAAGTATTGAGGAGGGGAAAAAACATGCTCTGTCAGAATAGATACATGTTGCTAATCCATGTTGCGTATTATCTTTTGCTATCTTCAGTTCAACGCAGTGCTTATCAACATAATAAAGTGAGTTATTTATAAACAATGTGAACTGAAATATATTTTACATAACACTTTATTAGCATTAATGCAATTAGTACAGTTAAATAAAAAAAAACACTTACAGCGAAGTATTATCTATTATATAACTCGACTGTAAAATTTCTTTTTAACTCTCCTGTCTGTGCTTCCTCTTTTTCATTAAAGGGGGAGGGAACTAATGATAACTGTCGAATTCTGTAGCAATAAGTAACTGTTCTGCAATCATTTATATATTAGTAGTTTAATCATTTATCCTTGGTAAAGAATTTATTAAATTATATTGTAATACTGAGCATTATTATGATTATTTTTTTAAACAATCTGTTTGCATTATTTTCTGCTCACTTAAATTTCAGTAACAGGAATTTTGTACAATTCGAATTCCTTAAAATTCCTGTTTAGTTTGCATACCATACTTAATGTAAGATTAATAAATAAAAAATCGATTTTTTAAAGCAATTGGCACATTTTACTTTGTAAAGTTTAACAGTTTTTGGCACCTGTTAACTTTTATTTTTACCTTTATTAATCCCTAAGATATTCTACACAAATCTGTATTATGTGCCTTTGTGGAATTATAAAGCATTGTTTAATCAATAAATATTCTCATTTAAAGTTTTTCTAATAACTTAAATTACTGAGAAGAGAAAGTCGTCTCCCGAAAGAACCAAAAGGCAAATACATGTGTTAGCGAACCTGTGGCCGTTTTGAATACTTCTTACCAAAATCCCGTTTAACACAGATGCCAGATTTTTGCTCATTGGCCGCAGTCTAAAAAGACAAAACCTTTATAAGAATGTCCCGACATAAAATTGCCTGCATCTTTATGGAAGATTAGGTTCTAACTCATAAAAAGCATCCTTTATATAAGTGACGTGCCTTTATGCAGGGGTATAAGTAGGGTTTTACTGTGGGGGAAAAAAAAAAAAAACTCTGTGTAGATAGAGACAAAGAAATTCTGCTTGCATAGCCGAAGTTTGATGTAAAGCTGTTAACACAGTATAATGAAGGCTGATTTTTACAAATTAGAAAATGATATTTGAAAAGGGTGAGGGCATTTTTGCGGAAAATCATTTATATGATTTTTTTTTTTTTTTTTTTTTTTTTTTTTTTCTTTTTTCCCGCACGGTGGCCGACTTGTATAAAAGTTTTTGGCACATTGTGAAAGTGTCCTCAAACTTAACAACGTTTTGTCTGTTTTTCTGAATACTTTATTGCATAATGTGATAATGAATTCGGAATCTTTTAAAATGAATTTTAATTTTCTTTCTATATCGTTATGTGTCTTAAACGGCATAATTTTTATAGCCGTTTATTTGTTTAAACCGCGTATTTTGAATTATGGCTTCGTCTAATGAGATATGGCTTTGAGTGTAAAAAGTTTCCGCATCCGAAGCATTATAATCTCGATTTATTGAAAAGAAAACGGTTGTTTTATATTACATATAAAGAAACTGTGGTGTAAATGAAAATTCCAGTAAATAAAATGTTGAATTAATTGTTGAACTGTGGCACTTTTTGAATTCTAGAACAATAATTACCAATATTTATCAACTCATAAAAAACACGGCATAGGAAGTTTTGTTACATAAACTGTGAAAATATTAAGTGCTTTAATCAGGAATTTAGAAATAAATAAGTAAAAATAAAAGGTTAGCTCCGTAAGTGCTTTCGCATAGCAGCTTTCGTATGGAAGTGGAACATCGAATTCAGTCTTTTTTTAAGTGTATGAATAACAAGGATACTAAAATTTTTAAAACGATAAAATCATTTCAGAGTCATAAACAGTTTTTAAATCTTACCAAAACTCGTAATTTGTATTTAATTTATAATGCCCTTTCTTTGATCCTGCAAGATTTTCCCTTCAAGAGTAATAGTTTATAATCTGGTTAAAATGTATGTCATCGGTTGATGCTATTATTATAGACAATTAAACTCGGTTTTAAAATTACGAATGATACTTAAATCCTTTAAAATCATCTGGATTTGTTAACACCGATTTTCATTTCATGCCTTTAGAACTAGCATTTGTTGTGAAAGATGATTGTAAACAATCGTACCGGTTTCTTTCTAAATAAACATGCTAATAATTTTCTTTATCTGTCAAAATCAGTCAAGCTTTGCATGTTTTCCGAAACTGCTGCTGTTTGAAAATTTACTTCGACTTCGGGTCATGCGCCATTTTGTCATCACAACTCATCATCGAAAATCGTCACGCTAGGGGACCGTTGTGGCAAAGTTTGTGTTCCACGTGAATGATGACAGTTCCACTTTTCTCCTGTTTTTTGCAACCTTTAATTTTTACTTTTTTTTTCTTTTACGGTCATTTTTCAGTAATTGTTGGATAATATCCGTCTTCTTTCTTTTGTTCGTAAGTGCAGCCACTTATTCCCGCTACATTCGATGTTTGTATGTTTGGAAGCTGTCTGGAGAAATAAGGATAGCATCATGAATAGCAGCAAGACTTCCAGAATCGCCCTGTTTGACCGTCTTCCAGTTTCATTTTGTTACTTATTCGAGTAATATATAATGCATTTTTTGTTTACGCAGGAACTGAAAACCTCCTTTCGAAAACCCTTCAAATTTGACTTGTAATTATTAAAGCTCCTTTTGCCATTTGCACAATGAATTATGTGTGCTATAAAAGTATTAAATATAATTAATAGAACCTTTTTGTTTTATTAATGATATTTTTTTTCAAAGCTAATGCAGTACAATACAGTTTCGGCCGCAAGAAAGGCGAGGAACTTAATTTAAACGTTATCTTTCCGTTTAAAGAAAAAAAAAAAAAAAAAAAAAAAAGGATTTTTAGGTTTTTTTCAGTTGCTGATGTGTTAAGCCACCCAGACGAAAGGCTGGTTAATAACGCTGACTGCTACACCGAAAGGCTCGGACTCGAAATCCTGGAGAAGGGATGGAAGTTTGTATCTTTACAGTGTTTTTGCGGCAAGGGAACACATGGCATCCTGTCTAGAGGTTAATGGTAGGGGAAGAGGTATTGTCCAGCGAAACCCATGGATACCTCATGATTACTTGGGTGCCTAGCTTCAGCTGTATCTGTATTCGTTATCGAAATACATCGATAATATTGCTATAATTGTTCCTGGTAAAGAGTGTTCAGTTATTAAAATGTTACAGACCAAATCAATAAAATAAACTCATAGACATCTGAATTAAGAATAGAACAAAATAAAACCAAAGCTCTGCAAAGAAAAATGAAAGTACCAAACCAATTTTGAACCAGATAATAATGTAGCAATCTTATGTACACAATGTTAAATGTGAATCTATATGATAACATATCAAGATACCATTGAAGCACACTTTTCTAAAGAATGCTATTCCAAGCGAACCGCTGGCGGTGCTAGGGCCGGTATGTGGAATGGATCAAACGTTTATTCTTTGCGGACTCGAGAGATCGTGTGGAACCGGTCGCGGACACTTAGCCGAAAACCACTTAACCGACACCAGTTAGCCGACAGGGACACTTAGCCGACATGGACATTTAGCCGACACGGACACTTAGCCGACAAGGACACTTAGCCGACATGACATTAAGCCGACAATGAGTTTCGTTCATCCCAATGCTTTTAGATTTCTAATACTCTCACATTTCATTACTACTTTGCTCAACACATCACACTACATTCATTCTCGTATAAAGTCGTTTCGCTCCTCCCACTAATAAAATTTCCTTTCCTTGTCAGGAAGTAGAGTTATTCGCCCTACTCCTCCTAACACTGGAACTACTTTTTTTTTTTTTTTTTTTAATCTAGAATGGTATTTACAGGTTAAGCGTCGCATATTTATTAATCTGGAATAGGGCTCCGGTACGGGAATTCGTACCTCGTGGCCTGCGGCCACCTAACAGAAGTAGGTTTAGTTTATGTAATTACGACAAAGCCAGAGGGCTATCTGCCTAATGCGAGGGATACCTTCGTGGAGGACTTTCTAAGGAAAACTGGCTCGTATACATATTACACATGGAGGAAACCACGAAAACACTCATGCAGCCTATTCGTTCGTGGGATTCGAAATTCAGACCGAATTGCAGTGTTCAGTGACTTTACCGCTCGGCCGTTGCTGGGCCTAACAGAAATAGTGGGACCGTTTTACTTAATATAGAGCCGGTCTCTTCCAATAAAAATTGCCTTTTAAGGCTAGAGCTTTATAAATGCATTCAGGAAAATGGGTACCAAAAATTTCCCTATTACCATGTAGCTAAAACAAAAACGAGAAAGAGAAGGAATGAAAGAAGAAAGAAAAAAAAAAAAAAAAAAAAAGATTAAAATTAATGAAAAGTGAAATGAAAATTTATACATTTTTAACAGATATTGAGAATGTTACATTTTATAAGAAAAATATGAAACAATATAACATATTATATTGAAAATTACATATCGCGGGTTTCAAAACAGAGTACCTAATATTATCTAGTTCCATGACTGATCTAGTTAAATCTAGCATCGATAGATGACACCACATTACGGTGATTTTTCAGGATGTCTCGCTTTGCTCCGCTCTGGTTGGTGCCCCTCCTTCTGCAGATTCCTCCGATTTCTCTTCGGAGATTTTCCCACGTCCGGAATTTCATATCAGCAACGTTTTCGATACATGAAGAGTGAAAAATGTAGTTTTTGCAGAAATGTATTGAGTTCTGAATGAAATAAAACCTTAAAGAATATTTTACTTCTAAATTAAACATAATGCATCAGTTTAATGCTATGAACATTAACTTAAGTAAGTATTTTCAGCGAGAGGCGTGGTCAATAAAATGTTACAGAATTTTTATCTCAAGTATGGTGGCATGAACAGCCCATTATAGAGGTCAATAATTTATACCTTTGCTTGTCTTAAAAATTCATTTTTTTAAACTTGTTTCTAATAACAAAATAATATATATTTCGAAACTAACCCTTCACGACCATATGTTCTCATAAAAAGAATAATTCAAGAATAACAATACTTTTATTGCATTATTCAGATTTTTCATGACAGGGAAAGGAAATTTCATTAGTGGGAGGAGCGAAACGATTTTGTAAGGGAAAGAATGTAACATGATGTATTGAGTAAAATGGTAATCAAACGTAAATGTATTAGAAATTTGAAAGCATTTGGAAGAGCGAGATTGGAAAATTAATATCATTAAGTAAACAAGAAAAGTTATTAATGATGTGAAAGTGTTTTCAAAGGAATCGAGTTGATTAAATGAAGAAGCTTTAAGGATAATTTTTGAAGATCCCAAATGTAATTAAGTGACCGCCGTACTTAGCTAAAAAAATTCTTTTTTCCTTTCGAAATTTAATTCACGAGACCTAATTCCTGACGAGAAATTTCAGCGCTTTTTCAATTTGGCCAATATACACCAAACAGCACGATACATATCAAAAAATGCTAAATTATCCCAAATGATTAAAAGCACATATGAGATCTTTAAGAATTGAAAAATGAATTTTACTGATAGGTGGAAAAATAACTTAAATATTGAACTTATGGATAAGTCCAGAAATTTTGTAATTCATAGTAAGTTTAAATAATTATTGGGTACGTGTCAGCTAAACGGCACTGTCGGCTTAGTGTTCTGTTGACTAAATGTCTTGACAGTTAAGTGTCCCATAGCTAAATGTCCTGACAGCTAACTCTCTGTGTCGGCCAAATGTCCTGTCGGCTAAATGTCCCGTCGGCTAACTGTCAGTGTCGGCTAAATGTTCTGTCGGTTAAGTGTTCCGTCGGCTAAGTGTCACGAACCCGTCTGAAGCTGTGTTGGGTGCTGGTGTTTCTAAATAGTTAGTATACGGGGACAATACCTGCTTTACCGTTTGATAAATAAATGGTTTTCCCCTATACTTATGTTTATATCTATTAATGGTACTCATACGTAAGAAAGATGATAACTGTCATTATAAGTAAACTTCTATCTCCATTTCTTTAAATTTTTGTTCATATTTGGATACTCATGTAATATTTCAGTTATTTCATGTCTTTTTGAAAGAAACGTGTCTTTTAATAACGTAATTATAGTCGATTATTCTTAGTCATTAATAACTGATTATTCATCAAAATATTTGCTTTGGAAAATAAATTTTCCTCCAGAAATGGTCCATTAAAATTTTTTCAGGTGATTTACATTATCTATTTTCCAGGTATGAAATGCAACGCCGAAGAGAAATAAGAGATTCTTTCTGTAAGAGAAGGATTGATATGCGTATCGAGCCATAATTTCTAACTTTTTTTTTGTTTGTTTTTATTTTTAGATGTACTGATGAAAGATGCTTAATTGATCTTTATGGAAATTTAATCTAAATGATGGATTTTGAAAATTTTTATTATGAATGTCTATAAAATATTAATTCCAATATTACCGCTTTAATTTATCAGTATGTATGGATATATTGTCTAAATTGTTTAAAATTATTAAAACATTTCTTAATACACTTTTCGTGTAATCTGTCTGATCTTTTCTGAATAAAAAGTTAAGTTTACTAATAAAAATCTTACGAAGTTATAAAATTTATTTTTCGTGTTATTGTTGATTATTTTTGGCTTGATATTACAAGTAAACGTATGTTTGTCTGTCTTAGCAATGTGTTGTTACTTAATTTGGCTCTTGGTCTTCTCTTACAGAACAGTTAACGCATAACCATAATCTGGCCGGTTCTAGGAAAATTGAAACTATGGGGGAAATGTTTCTGCAAGCCCTTTTTACAAACAGTTGACGCAATCTTCCAAAAAGCTGCCGGTCGCTTCTATCCGATTATCAAAATTTTAAGGGGGAGGCATGATTGAAGATGGAGAAAAAAATAACGATGGGTACGTAATCGAGGGGATGAAAATAGCAGTAAGAAAAAAGCTTTATTACGTGCCCCAAGACTTTTGGCCTATGAGGCCGCAGTTAATGGTTGGTGAGTCCGGTTGTAGAAACCTGTCTGACTGGCAGAAAAACCCGTTGCAGCGGTCGGGCGTGGTCACCCTTGGCTTAATTGCGATAGCGCGCAATTTTAGGGGGTTGGTCCCATATAAGCGAAGTTTTACTGTGCAGGGTCCCCTCAAGAATCTTGGTTTACAACAGTGTAGCTTTTTCCCATTTGTTATGCTCATTTTGGATAATGTGATTATTTCTTACTGAGACAATTTCTGCAGACTTAGCTATACATATCGCTTAGGAGAAAATAAGCACAGCTTATTAAATTCACCGAGTGAGTCCAGAGTTGAAATAATCATAGATATATTACTTACAAAAATGGAAGAAGAGACTTCAAATGATAGCTTCCGTTTCAGCTTTCGAAGTACTTTTTTCCCCCTCTGTTGCAAGTTAACATATTTAAGAAACTTTTACTTGAATTATTGGTGCATTTCTTCCTTACAGAAAACAATATTTTTTAATCAACAATGGACTGAAATTTTCAGTTTTCTTAAAAATAGGTATACTTGAGTATTAAAAAATAATGGAAAGTTACAGTTACGTGTTTCTTGACTTAACAATGATTTATGATGACTTCCATGACTTACAATTTAACAAGCAATTTAAAAAATAAATAAGGATCACCGCTACTTTTGATTTTTAGCTATGCCTTGAAGATATACCTGTAAACAATATTTATTTTGCTTAGTCTTGCAAATGCGCATAAAAATTACGAACATAACTTAAATAAGTATAAATTGTTAAAAAAGGATTCTGTTTTTAAAATTAAAAAAGTCAGAGACATATAATCGCACTAATAAAAATGCTAACTAAAACTTAAAAAAATTATAGCCCTAATAGTAGATATTTTCATTACTCACTTACGTCATTACTAATAGAATTTTATCGACATATGTATCAGAAAAATTACACTTATCGTTCTGTTTTATCTACATATTGAGCAAAATTTCCTTTTTTGGGAATCTAATAACAAAAAACTAAGTCATTCACATTCACGCTTTTCGTTAGTTATTTGAACTCGCATTTAAACGTCCCTGAGCTATGTTTTATTTACACGAATTTAAATCTATATAATGTATAAGTTTCATTTCATATAACTTGTATGTACATCAGGTGAAAAGTCATCATCCCTTATGTAACTTGTATGTAAGGTACTTTCTCTCGCCTTTTGCCGTGTGTCCTGGTGGTGTACTGGCAAGCATATCCTGCTAGCGATCGGAAGGCCCGGAGTCCCGGCGAAGGCATTCACATTTTTCAGGTTTGGTGCTCCGAAATAAAATACTGCAGTCTCTACAAATTTATATATAATAATAATAAAATACTAGATTAGTACAATTTGTTTCAATATGTAATAAAATATTGTAAGTACGTAGAATTAGAAGAATGAGATCAGATTTTCCTACAGTGTATGCTAAACAAAAATCTGACTTCAAATTATTGCAGAAATTGTGTTAGTACTGTGTTTTAAAATAATACACAATTCGTTTGTTGCAAATAATAAAATATTATACCATTAATAAGGTTGGCTTTTAAGAAAGTAAAACTTGCCATGTTTAGAAAAACACTTATTTCCCTTGGTAAAACAAAAAGTGTGAAAATGTTTAGTTATTTTTCAGTTTTTGAAAAAAGATATAACATTAAATGTTACCATATTTCAAAACTTTAACAATTATTTTCTGAATATTGTTTGCTTAGGCATCAAGTATGCTTATTAATTAAGTATCCCCAGTCTTCTCTAAATTCGTAGTTATCTTAGTTAGTTTTAGATTACCTTGCGAACAGAGAAATGCGAACTGTTACTTTTGAAAATAGCAAAATTGCCGAATTTAATTATGAAATATGTGAAGCAAGGAAAGCATAAATAAATAAAGAATGAATATATATAGTGATAAAAGAATAAATAATACTCACGAAATGTGTGAAGGATTTTCCAGGTGAAAGTGTTGATTTATCTACTTATTTATATATAATATTAGTTAACACCTTAAGTTACTGCACCAGTATAGGTCGAAATGAGTCATATTAGCGGTAGGAATACATATCCAAATTTTAAAAACGTTTAAGCTAGAAAAGCGAAAATTTGCTTAAAAGTTTTGAACTTCACAGCTAGATATAGTAACGGAAACCACACTGGTCAAAATTATTAGTTAAACCTTTAAAGCATTTTGTTATAATTTTTTTTTTTTCACTAAAGCTATTAAGAGAAGAATGTTCTTTTGATTTTGAACTACCGGATTCTTCAGTTCTGTGAAGCACTGACTTAATACCCATGAGCAGTCGCAGTAATTGAGTTGAGCTATTTGATCCTTTCGCAATAATTCTACGATCCCTATGGCCCATGGTGACAGGGTCAGAAAAAAAGTGCTTACCTGAAAAACATTTTAGAGATAGGTATAAAACAGTCTCCTCCTGATTAGGCCTCGTCCCTGGAGAACGATGAACTTGCTGATTGAAAAAAAGTCGTGACCAATGTGTTCTGCTCACGGCTGTGTCATAATGGGAAGAAAAAAAGGGAAATGATGGCCTTTCTCTTTTTTTCCCCCATTTATAGATATATATATTTACGCACTTTTGATACAATTTGAGCAGATACACGTGCTTTGAAAAGTCTACAGGAATTCTACCTCCCCTTCCCAATTATATAATATTTAGTGTCGTGTAGTTTGCTGCATATTTCATAACGGTGAATTTCCATTATTTTATACTTTCGTGTCAAGCGATTTTTACCAGCTGATTTTAGATGCGATGTTGGTAATTTAATGCTTTTCAGTGCCCTTCGATAAAATTTTAGTGCGTGCATATATTAGAATCTGTCAATTTTCTAGTTTTTTTCAACATGTTTCCATTTCTTAAATGACAAGTTTACGAACCATGGTCTCGAAACAGTGCAACTGAGAATTTTTCCATTTGTGCTTTTTAGTTACATGCAGGGGAACCGCTTCTTAATGATGCCATGTCGTAGAGGTGTCTGCATGTTAATGCAAGTTAGTCACTGTTCGAAAAGCCAGAAAACATTCATTTCGGAGCGCAGTTACGAATGCCTCTTCATGCAGTATATAAAAATGTATAGCACAGTTCTATTTCTTTGAAATACGTCATATGTGATGGAATATATACCACAGAGGTAGGTTAAAATCTGATGAGTGCCGCCTAGGGAAATTATCCATCCGCATAATGTTTGGAAAATTCATAACTCGCATCGGAGTGCATTTCCATTTTGTACTTGTTTTTTTTAACTAAGAGTGGATTGCGAACTCTTATATTACTGCAATCAGTTTTAAAACAGCCTCTCTGCGTAAACTAAAAGTTTAACGTATTAAATTAATTTTCAGGGGCATACAAAAATCTGTATCGATTATTATGTTCATTGTCTGTAATGATTAAGAACTGTTTATTGTGCAGTAAGATAAGGGAATATGAAGTGAGAATTTGAACTTGAATCCAAAATATCAGTGTTTTGAAGTTTGAATTTCAAGAATTAACAAAAGAAGTAGCTCTTTAAGGCGAAAATAGGTATTCCCCTTAAAGAGCTACTTCCCTTCCTCTATACCTTTTAGAGGGGCAAATTTTTTGTGGATTTTTGGATCATAATTAAAAAAAAATTATTAAGCTTGCTTGAAGATTTTATTCCACTCATGTTCGTATATGCGTATATTTTAATGTGTTCTTCTAAAGCAGGATTTTTGCTAAAAGAACTCGATATTAAAACACCGTATTTTTAGTTATCTATATTATCTTCTTTTCATGCAAAATTATTCCTAGAAGACCTCAATACTAAAACACTATTTTTAATCATCTCATTTTCTAAAGTTTTATGTTAAGTTTTGTTAAGCTTGTTAAATTTATTTAATTTTTTTTAATTATCACAAACTACAATCTAAGGAGAGATACTTTTTATATCACTTATCTTACACTGAATGAAGACAGCGGAGTTATACGATTATTGAACATATTATCAGCTGCAGTACAACATTGCTATCAACTTATTTAGAGACTTAATGGTAAATTCGGAATACAGTACGTCTGCCTATCAAAAGCAACCATCCAATGAATGCACGCATTTCTAATTGGTCAGTTAAGCTGCACTTTAGTACCTTGTAACAATGCTGAGTAGATCTTACTCTCTATCTGAATTAGTTACGTCAGTGTGAGTAGAATAAAAGTGAAAACAAAATCCATGATCTCTAAATAATCTCATCTTTGAAATATTCGTTAATTCTACACGGTTGTGGCAGATACATGCCGAGCCATTCAAATACCATGTCATACATGGGCGGTAATGTTGAACACTTTCTGAATCGCAAATGCAAAGAAAATATGTGCCTTTGCTTTAAGTTTTCAAGAATGGATTTTTCTTTTGTCCAGAGATTCCACTTTCTTTTTTTCAACGTAGGCTTCCATTCCTAACGGATTAAGCTTCATGGTGGTTATAGAAGAATGGAACATGTTAAGGCTCTGAGAGAATTTTATTGTTTGACTGCTGTCAGTCATACAGATGGATTAGAATTGCAGGTTTAAAGGAACACGTGGCTGGAGTAAATGGAGGATTACTGTAGCTTGCTCTGAGACCAAATAGGCGGAACTACGTTGGGTTTGTGTCACACCCATTTTGATTGTTTGCATTAAGCAAACGACTGCTTTTAAAGGCACCAGCTGAACTAAAAATGATTGCTGTATTTCAAAATGTATTTATTGTTTTATCATTTCTAACTGCAGCAGAAAATAGCTTTTTTATATTTATTTATTATTCCTTTGTTTACTTTGCTTTAGTTAAATATTTTGCAGTTTGAATACTCATTAGTTTGGTGATTAGTGTTTCTGTGGTCTGGTGAAGTGTCAATAAAATTTTCATCGAAAACATTTAGGGGAGTAAAAGAAATTCCTTTTAAAATAAAAATGATATTTCTATAAAACAAGAAGGGACGAACTACAGTTCTCTAACTTGGAGATCTAGTTTTACATAGATCATTCTGTTCATATATTTTCATCAGTTATCTTTGGTTTAAGTATGAAATATATAGAAATATATGTAAAAATGATTATTTCAATTTTGTGAAAGAACGCGAAGAAAACTTTAAACGTAACTAATTTAAAACGTAATTAATATTTTGTATATTTATTTACAGTAAGAACATTAAAACATGTGGATTTAACGTAAATGAATAAATTAAATGTGTACTTATAATTATAAATAAAGGTCGTATGTCTCTAATCTGGCACTCTGGTTGTCTGTCAATTCTCATGATCTGGCACACTTTGAAATTGTCGCTATTAATTTGTGAATCTGCCACAAAAACAGCGGTATTCAGAAATAAATCGGCTTACATTCGTGTTTCAGGTTTTTGTTTTCAAGTTATGTTAATTTATTATATTAAGCTTTTAAGTTCTTCAGAATTAAGCTTCAGAATGTCAGCCAAGAGATGAAAATAAAATAGTGCAAATACCAATGAACACATGCAATAGTAATTATTTTTCCTGCTCTTAAAAACATGGAATTATTAAAAAAACTAATAAAAGAAATACTTTGAGTACTATACGACCAGATTATTATTTATATATGAGTCAAGAAAATTTTCAACTTTTATTTTGCTTGAAATTGAAAGCTTGAAGAGTTTAAAATTCTGCAATTCTATTTAAAAGCATTAATGAATGTATTTTTACTTGCTTTAATCGTTATTCTACTTTTGATGTTAAAGCGATACATATATATGCATGAAATGAGCTGTCAAACTTGGAAGATGGATATTTATTTATATGTTGACTTTTTTCGTTATTTTCTGTCGTTCTTCAAATGCTTAAGACCCCAGAATACCAAATTAAGATGTGCTGCCCGTATTATATAAATAATATTATATACATTTATTGTTTTAATATAGTTTAATATAAAACGTGTTATCTGTTTATTTAGTTTTCAAACTTTAAATTATCTTAATTTTTAATGTTTTTAGTTTTTAGCTTGCTATTTATCAAAATTTTATTGTAATTAATATTACATTAATATTTTTCTATCATATGGTTTATTAAATAAACTGGTGATAAAAATTTTAATTTCAATATCAATAAATTGTTACCACTAAATTTTTAATAATCATGTACTAATAATTAAAAATTTATTTAGGACCATTTTGAAAAATACGGCGGGGTAATAATATATAGTTGTTTTTCTTTTCAATAGAACACTCTCGCTGAGCTTTTTAAGTTTACTACAAACCGAGATTTAAAAATCAGTTTTAAGAAACAATCGATTCCAACAGCTATTTTATTGAAACTCGTAAGTCTAATCTGGTGATATATCAGTTAGTAATAATAAGCTTTTAAAGGCTGGGAAACAGATGTGATGTGAAAGTATACTTTTTTGAAGAAGCGTGTATCCGTTTATTTATGCGCAACGCAGACTTCAGAAATTGTGTTTAAAAACGTTGTTAACACAGGATGTTGTCAACTTTCATAATGGTTTCCCATGAAATGGTATACTCTAATTACATCCTATCGTAGGATGTCTCATTATCCACCAAACAAAGTGTCAAAAATTGTCTTGGAAGGACCATTTGTGATGAATGAAAGTTTTCCCCATTGATACCTATCTTCTAAGATGTCGCGCTTTGTCAACAAAGGAAAATAGCCGCTGGAGGAAGTGCGACAGCATGAAACCGTGAGGCGTTGCCATCCGCTTCTCGTATATTAATTCCACCGTGACACTGACTTTTATTCTCCTTTCTTTTTCTGTCTTCTAGCTGCATTTTTCCTGGTTGTGACGGAACTCTGCCTGTGTGATGTTTATAAATCTGAATTTTAGAATAAAAACAAGCCAGGCAAATATATGAAATACTTATCTCATCTATTTTTATGTATGTTCTAAGTCGTAAAAAAATTTGATTTGTTCTCCCTATTTTCCAGGAAAAAATGTGCGTTAATTTCGTGCGAAGCCATAAAAAAAAATTTGAGAAATTTGAAAAATGAATTGAGTGACAAATGCTTATGAAGTTATTCGTCTGATTTTTTTATACAGATATATTTCTATAAGCAATAATCAGCGACACAATGTTTTTATACTCCTACGTTAGATTGCATGAAATATAATGAAAGTTATTTCGTAGCATTACTTATTATTATTCGTCATAATTCTTTCAATTTCTTGCATAATATTTTTTTTAGATTTCAGGGGGGGGGAGGAACGTAGAAATAAATTAGTTCCACTTCATGCAGTTTGAATAAAAGCATACCACTCTAATATAGTACCTTTACGCAGTCTTACTCTCCTTTCCATATTTTAACTGCGAATAATTTGAGAACTGCACTTGCAGAGTATTAAAATAAATATTATTTCAATTTTAAATTATCGAAAAGGAAAAGAATTCCACAGCAGTCCTAGTGGTAGGTCATAATTTAGGATCCTCCACCATTATATGGGTCATGACGAAGACCAAAACAACGTGGTCAGCCGAATCGGGTCGACTGATATGCAGCATCTGATATAGATTTCAAAATTGCGCCCACTAAATGTTTTATAAATCACTTTCACATTAGTATTTAATTAATGACATCTGAATTTGTGGCTCCTT
Source organism: Stegodyphus dumicola (assembly GCF_044657685.1). Taxonomy (NCBI): domain Eukaryota; kingdom Metazoa; phylum Arthropoda; class Arachnida; order Araneae; family Eresidae; genus Stegodyphus; species Stegodyphus dumicola. Next base: position 32,534,177 of record NC_140777.1, on the reverse strand, counting down.
TTATTATTTACTTGAGACGATATTCCATGCTACCCGTCTTTAGCACGGCTTTTATGGTCAGCACTGAGCCTATCGTTTTTGCCTACTGTTTTCTAACTCATCCAGATCGCCATAACTAGAATGAGTATCGAAACTTGTGTAAAGTTTTTTAAATATCAAAGTCAATATTTCTATAGACCAGTGTACTAGACAATATCATCGGAGCAGGTTGGTTTAACCTTTATCTAGCTAATGATTAAATCATTTTACGATTTAGCTACTGTAAAATAATTAATTACAATTTATTGATTGGTCGAAATTCTGATTTCCCTAAATCGTAAAACTTTTTGACGATTTTTTATTTATTTAGTTATTTATTTTTATTTTCGAAGTTTTTTTCTTTCCCTCTTTTTGTATTTAACATTACAAGTGATCCCGTCTCCAATAGAAACTTTTTCGCAAATACGCGACCATGGTTGGTTTTTGGCAATCTTGTTTTACCATCGAATTACAAGGGGGGGGGGAAAGAGTCCTGTGAATTGGTGCATGACGTATGGTTGAAATCTTTTCCATATGTTGCCAACTTTTTTTTTTTTTTTTTTCATTATGATCTCTGCTTTTTGTCACCAGACTATCTATTTTCACTGTGGTACGTCGAGTTAACTTGCTGAGTGACAAGCGACCTTGGCAAAATGGTGGAAAAAATCCCATAATCTTTCAAAATAATCACCCTTCCATTTCTAGCGTGCAAAAATTTTAGTCATTTAAAAGCGACCCATGTCTCGAGTCCGCTCATTCCTTTTCCATGCATCAATTAATTTCATGCGTCGCAGTTCTTCCGCTTGTTCTTAACTAATGCATCCGTGTTTCTGAGAATTTGACAAAAATGCTTTAGATAGAAGGATATCATTAAGAATGTTTATTTGCTTTTTATTCACAACGGTATAGCTTGCATGATGAGCAACTCTGCTTCTAACTTCGTAATGAATTTTTCTGAAAATGTCAGTTTGGGACAGAGGTTAAGTATGATTATGGTGATGATGTATTTGACACGCATGTGATTATGTAGCAGTAACGGAAGACGAAAAGCATTACTTTGTATTACCAAAGATGTTTTCCTCTTTGCGCAATTTGTTATGAATAATTAAAACTGCAGAATTTTTATTTTGTAACATTTTCTAATGAATATTATTAAAAAAGTTCTGAAAGCATTGCACATGAGTATATTAGATACCTGTTCCTGCACTTATCGTTATACGTGAATGAAGTTGCTAATCTTTTGCAGACTTTAGAATATACATTATAACATCAGACCTTGATTACCGCCGGGGCCTACACGGCCTAGGTTTAGGACCTAAATTGTCCGAGCCCTCAGAATCATGCTGTAACTCTATTAAATTTAATAGTTTGTATACTGTGTGAAAATAAAAAACAACCAATCGTATTTTCTCCTTCCGCTGTTTTGTTTATTTAACTTCCGTTTTTAAGCAGGAATGCAAAATCGATATGAGAACCGATATATGGGAATTCCTAATTGATATAATAAGAACTGATATATCGATAGTCATAACTGACGTAATAAGAACAAAAGTCTATTCAAATTCAAAGGCACACAGTGCAGATTACAAAACATTCGGTTTTTGTTTCTTAATTCCTAATATTTCCTTCTAGGAAATAGTAAAAAGTTCTCTTGCCTTTGAAGAATTTGTTGAAAACTATGCAGTTTCTTCCTCTTTTATCTGAAAAATCAGGTCATGTTTGGCAAGATCCGTCGGAAGTCTGTCGCCTAGCCTAATTCAATTCCGGACACTTACTTGCAACTTGTTGCTACAAGTGCTAGGAACAACCTGTTCATTTCTTACCACAAACTGACCGATTTTACTACATTCCTGAAACGAGTCGCTGAAGAAATATAAAGCAGATTTTACTTCACTTGGAATTTCGAAAGTTCTTAAAAAATTATAATGTCTGCCAGTCGGTTTTGAATTTAAAATTAAGAAATGTAAAATAAAACTAATATTAAATAAATAAATAAACATTGCAATCTATATGTGTTGTATAAAAAGCTCTTAACTTACTTCCTTTTTTAATCAATAATACTATTTTTTCCTGGATTAAATTCATGGTGACTTGACTGCAGGACGTTTTAGTTGTCTTTCCATTTATAACGTATATCAGAATTAACTTCTTCAGAAAGTCCATCTTGAAGGCATTCGTTTGCAGGCATTGACAGCAAACGTATTTTACCGTAAGCAAACAATTAATTTGATAGATTGCTATGATTAACCTTATCCCGTGGGCTCGAAAACAGTTGTGTACCTTCACTGGGGGCTCTTGGCTCAGCGGTTATGGAAAGGGGGGGGGGAATTATCGAATCGAGTCTTGACGACTAGGTGATTAATGCTCTTTTGTCGGGCAAGCAGGGAAACAGTTGGATTTCCTTTCAGTCCAGTTCCAATGCTCTAGGAAGGCCCACCAGCGGACAAGCGGTAAAGTCGCTGAACACTGGTAGTTCGGTCCGAGGTTCGAATCCCGCGAACGGGCTGGCTGCATGGGTGTTTTCGTGGATTTCCCCATGTGTAACGTGTATACGAGTCAGTTTCCTTAGAAAGTCCTCCACGAAGGCATCCCTTCCCTTAGGCAGGTAGCTCTAGTGTGCTTTGCCATAATTAAATACCCCACATCCAATCCTCTAGGCGTTAAGAATGCGGGATGCACTCTAATCACTTTCACACTGCAGGTAGATGAATGCAGTTTTCCCATGGAGGTAGGAAAGGGAGGAGGGGCCAACCCGCGCTAAAAGTGAAGCACTGCTTTGAAGCTTGGGTCACCAGATGGGGTGTTCTTTGTTTACATTCAGAAGCTCGCTTGACAAGATTCTGATAGTATTTCGACATACGACAGTTCCATAGAAATCGAAAAAGGGACACTTTCGCATGAAAGAAACATTCATTAGTGTGATGGATAATGGCAATTTGTATAGTTTAGTGACATTTACGCAAAAATCACATCTTGGTTTTTTTTCGATAACTAACAACAGCGATTTTGATTATGAATTTGTTTTATAAAATTATGAGCTGTTGCACTACAAAAATATAGATTTTAAGAAAAATGTTATGCTTAAAGAATGAAAAATACCTTACGGTACATTTAAAATTGTATACGTCTTTCGATACCCTTGATAGAGTATTCGCTACTTTTATTTTCCAAACGTCAAAATGTTTTAAATAAAACAAATTTTTTTTATCACATCCATATATTATTGTAACATGTACCTTTTAAAATTTCTTAGAGGAGAGGCTTTACTGCAGCTCATTTTAAACCCATCGTTTTAATTTTATATATCTGAAAAATAATCACTTTGGGCTTACACGTTTTATAAATATAAAATTATGTATGTTAAAATATTTGTAATTAGACACATAGGTCAGATTAAGTTTTTATTAAATAGAGTAACGCATGCAAGGGCTATCTGCCTAAAGAGAGAGATGCCATCGTGGAGGAATTTTGAAGAAAAACTGACGTTTGAGTGGGTATTAAAAATAATACTTACAATTTTGATTCAAATTATATTCATATATATTTTTTATGTAAAAATTTTGGGTGTATGCTAAATTAGTGTAAATTACTTTACACGAAAAATATACTGAATGCACAGAAATTAAAGATTTGCACATGCCGGAAATGAAAAATCGGAAATATGTATGGGTATTTATGCATGTGCTTGCAAAAAGCATGTATCTGCCTTTGACAAAATACTTAAATATTAATTAAATTATTTATAAATGTATTTGAAATGAAGAATTTATTCACTTATAAACAACTGTGAAAGTACTGTGAAGAAATCTAATTATTAAATGTATCTAATTTATAATGATTATAAATGTTATCTAAATATATAATGACCTTAATATTGAATTGTAAACATAAATTGAAACCCTGTTGACAAATACGTTATAAAACTATTTAAGCAAGAATTCTTCGTATTGGAAAGCAATCTGTTAAAAGGTATTGTAAAGCAAATGCTATGAGATGCGCACTTAAGAACGTAATAAAGAGTTTTGGAATATGTACTGTTGAAAATGAAGAGTAATAAAAAAAAATTGATAAGTATAATTAAAAGAATTATTCCCCTTACATTTTATAATAACTCAGTTACAAGTTTTAAATAAGACTAAAAAAAAAAAAAAAAAAAACTTATTTGATTCCCCTTCAGAAATGTTCAGAGAAAGTCAAGTACTATTTAATACCTATTTAATTATTACGAATTAGCGAAATACTTATTTAAAGTATTTCGCTAATTCCTAATAATTCTCTAATTTAAAATGAACCGAATAGAGCATTAATTATAAATTGACTTACATTTTTCGATTTAAAACATGCCTCAGAAGCCAAAAAATCATTTCATATTTAAGAAAGTATTTTAGGAAGAAGCTCTATAAATAGAAAAGAAATAATGCATAATTTTAATATTAATAATACAATAAACTTTGATCTTAATTTTTGTACCTTAACCGAATAAAATCGAATTACCTTAATTTAATTAACGAAAACTTGAGAAAATATTTCATTCAAATTAAACGATTCTGAGAAAACTGTCTTATGAAAAGTATAGCATTTAATTCCGTTCAGAATGAAATGTTGTTTAAAAATATGTTGTTTTCACATACTTAGGATTCTGAAGTGTTGTAGAAAAAGAAAATATATACATTTATATGTATATTTACGACGCAATTACAAAATATTTACATCCGAACGCGTCAAATCCCATAGAACTCAATGGTAAATGACCCAATGTTTTGGTCAACACGTAGGGATCGCCGGTTCTTCAGAGCAGGGTACGGAAGAAACTTGTTTAGGGCGACTCCATCTTACTTCCTACCTCCATGAGTTTTCCCAAGGGGAAAAAATCAATTCTTCAGATGAAATGTATGCTACAACTAGAAAATTTTGTTCTAAAAAGTGTTCCATTTTATGATTAAAATAGTTTTTTAAACTTGCACGTAGATTATGTACTAAAAAATAAGCGAAGCAATCGAAGTACCAGAGTTGATCTGCCTTTACATATTAGATGTTTAATTTTTTTTAAAACGCTTGATAGTTTTTGGTTCAAGAAAATGCAAACCCTGGAGCTTTAGAAAATAAAATCCTTGTTGAGTTTTAATGTATTCAGTAACAAAAATTTAGTTTTTTCACTTAGCGGTATAAGATATTACTTTGTTGATAGATATTACTTTGTATGATAGTTATACTGTTACACCATTTTTTCTTTGAATGCGAAATTGCATATACAGGAACGCATTGATATTTCAGAAAGTTAAACGTCTTTGCCGAATAAGAGAAATATGTTTTCAATTTTTTATGATCTACATTTTCAGAATGCTAAAATCACCTTTGAGATATCAAACTGTTATGCGAAATTTTCAGATCTCAAGCTATTTGCAGTTGCTTTCTTTGGGAGTAATGAAGCTGGGAATGAGAATTCGTACTGAGTTTGATGAATATTAATGAAGATTCGCACTGAGAATTAAATTTAGGGAACTAAAAAAGTGGTACACATCGGAATTCCTGTATACATGCTTAGTATTCCAATATCTTATTTCATTCCCTGCAAAACACAATTATCATGTAAAATTAATTACTTTCTGAACACGACTAGCAACTGAGTGGTTAAGGCCGCTGAATGTTGTTAGTTCGACGTCAGGCGATCGAGCTGGCCGCATGGTAGGTTTTCGTTGTTGCCCCCATGTGAAATGTGAATACGAGCCAATTCCTTTAAAAGATCTCCACGAAGGCATCTTTTTCTTTAGGTAGGCAGCCTTCGTGTGCTTTCCCATATTCAATTAACATAAACGGTGTCTAAATTCTGAACGAATTGATATTGATATGACATTATAGACGCAAACATATAACAACGGATAAATTAATAAGTTTTCAAACTTTTTTTAAATTTTGAATTAGAAAATGTTCCATGATAATTGCTTTAGTAAAAAATTTGTATTTCTTTTGTCGCACAATTAAAATTCATTTTGTCATCAAAATTATTCATAAAAGGAAGGGTTTCTAAACATAGTTATAAAACGCTCATAAGTTTATCTTTCTTATTTCGATGGCGATAAATTGTTAGAAATTAGTGAATCTTTTTCGTGATCTTGACTTCTGTAGTAAGTTATTGTAAAGGATAATGGTTATCTTTAGTCTATATAATTTAAAGGCATTCTCTAACTTTATTTCAAGAAGAACATCTGATTTTAAAATTATGCCTTATTAACTATATTCCACATTTGCCCATATGAACATTCTGGGAATATAATGTTCTGTTAACAAAAGTGTGCATTGAAGAAACTCTAATAATTAAACAGTTTGAATCTTAAAACATACAATAGATCTGTATTGAATTTTGTATCAAAACTTAACCTTCTTATAATATAGTAGATTAATATCTTGCATGCAAGTAAGAAGAAGTGTTCCTATTATTTTATATGATACGTTAAAGAAGGAAGTGAATAATAGGCACCGACTTTCAGTATACGTGTGCGAGAATTAAATAATGGTTTTAAAGGTAACAGTAGCTTAAAGAAACTCTTATTCCTTAACAGTTGCTGACCCAGCAGGATATGTTTTATTTCTTTCCTTATTACACAAAGAGCCTAGAACAAATTACGAAGACCGAGCCGCCATTTTATAAAAGCGTGCCTTATTAGGCTAAATCGGGCCAAACGCAATCGGTAGCAAAGGATCTTATTGGCTCAAACTCCGTCACGTGATATGCCGTGGTGCAAATTCTAAACGAAAACAATCGCTTCGTCTGATTATGACGCTGTCCGATAGCATCGCTTTTTCCACAGTCCAGTGAGTCTCTTACAATAGGTACTGCCCCTTGCAATTAGACCTTTGTGTTCCTTAGTTACTAAAGGAGTTACTAAGGGGGTGCTATTGTCCTTGAGGCTAAATTGCACCCAAAACGATAGTTCTCGAGGTTAACAAACATATTCCGAAGTCTTTAGACATATTTCATGTATAAGAAGGTGTTCACATGCTGTTCTAGGCAGTTTCTAATGCATGCTACGTATGCTACAGAGAACAGGATTGAAATTACAGTACACTGATTGGCAACAGTTGTTTGAAGCATATTATCGAGCATATTATCATTTACAACGAGCAAACGAAACGCAAATAAGTCCTATTTTGTAGCAGAATCGTTGAGTTATTTTTAAGAGTGCTTTGTTAAGCGGAAATTAAAGCAGTTTTTTGTATATAAAAATTTAGCTTAATTTTGACTTAAAATTTAACTAATTTCATATTTTCAATTCTGAATTCTGTCAATTCAATTTCATATTTTTCAATTCTGATTTCTGTTTTAAACATTTCACCTGTTTACATGCGATCTAAAATGTTCTGGAGTAAATGAACGCCAATTTTTGGCTTCCTTCCCATCCGTTGGTGAAAGGTAACAGTGCTAATTCAGTTCTTTTTTTTATCTTTAATGCACGTTTGTCTGCAACTAAAATAATTGTTCATATATTAAATCCTAATCCCGAGGGGACACCCAAGCCGCAGGTGGAACAGCAGCAATGTCTTATGAAGACAGAATCTAGCTATTATTGTATTCTTCATGGCATGAGTCATCCGTTCCGAAATGAATCACGGATTAGCGCGCAATAAATTGGTGTCATAATGAAGCATTGTTATTTCTGCTATAACTTCTTGTTAAAAGAATGAGGTTCTTTTTTAAACACTAGGTCTTCGTGCATTTTAAAACCGTTTTCATCCAGAGATGCTTGTAACTGTTGTAACAAATGATAAATCTTGAGGTAATTATGGCGCATTAAAGGAAGTTATGTCTGTTTTTTATGTTTGAAATTAGCAGTGTCTTAACAGCATTTTTATTAAAATATAACTGTAGTCTTCCACAGAATGGGAAAAGCGTTCTTAGTTTCAATAGGTAATCAAAGCCGAAGAAATATGATATTTTCTTTCAATACCTTTAATCGTTTAGAATTCAGAAATTTAGAAGTCAAAAAGGATATTTTTTCCCCCAATGGCAGATTGTGAACAGTTGCAGTTGTAACAGAGTCCATTATTCTAAACTAAGGCTAAGGGACGGACAGTTACAGCCACGACTTTCCCCGAGATTCGAACCTAGGTCGAATCCAGGAAGTTAATTTGCTTAGAAAAGTTGTAGAATTATCAACAATTTAAAAGTTTTTCAAGTGGTACTAAACCTAACGAAGCTGCTATTTGTTTATATTTGAAACTCTTAGTAGAATAGTGAATTAAGTGAGTTTGTGCATCAACTTTAGTGTCTTTTTGCCGAGTGGGATGAAAAGCAAATTTTCAGTTTTGTGCGCCGAAAAATCTGTCTACTTACATGCTAGCCGAATTGCTTGTTTCTGCGTAGAAACTCTAATTTTTTCTTGTAAAGATTGCTTTTTTTTTTTTTAACTGTTTTGAACTGTATTTAGTGTTTCATGTTTTCCTGTATGTTGCAATTTTTAATAAAGCTGTTTTGAGTTTTTATGCATTTTTGCCGTGCCGCGAAGAGAGAACTGAATTAATTGAATGAGAAATATAATCTGTGAAATTCGACGATATAAGTTTAAATGAAGTGCAGCAAAATACGTGTATAATTTAATAGGCCGTACAAGGAAGCTATGTGATCAGATATTTTTTTTAAATTGATTTGCTTCTGCGGGTCTTTTATTTTTTGTTCGTAAATTGGCAACATATTCCATGCAGTGCGCTATCGTTCTTTAAATAGTAGATTTTTACATTTTTTGAGAATAATATTTCATAAAAAAAGCTGACATGTTTAAGTAACAAATGCAATTGAATTAGGTGGAAATTTGCTTTTACTGTCGTTATTGTTTATCCATTAAAACATTTTTAAAATTTTGTTGATCCACAGAATAAGAAACCGCTTTTTAGTTTCATTAAGATAATTAGTCCAGGAATGCCTAATACTTTCTCAGTTTTTAAAATTATTTAACATTAAATATCGCCTTAGATGAAAGAATGGGAAGAATAAATTTTTTTCAATTATGTTTTAATATAAATACTGCAAAGCCATTTTCTTGTATTCGTAAATTTGGTGAGTTTTTGAATGTTAATTATAAGTATGAAATCTTGATCCCTTATTTAAAATTAGATTTTGATGCTTTATTAAAGATTTCAGATTTGGCTTATTCAGATTTGACTTGCAAGCCATTTGAATGATACTTTTTATTTAAAGTCTTGCAAAAAGAATGCATCTTAACAAGAAAATAAGATAAAATTTTAAAACGTATTTTTGTTTTCATGTTTTATTAAGATTTATTATTTTATTAAGATTTCATGTTTTATTAAGACAAGATTATATACCTTTGATAAATTTCATACTAACACCAGTAGAGGATGATAATATAACATCCTAAACACGGTTAATTCTGGCATAAATTAGTACATTGTTTGCCTAGCAGTTGTAACATTTAATCTGTATTAACTTCTGAAAAATCTATTCGTTTGTTTAAAATTTGTTCAGATTCTCACCCCCGTAAATATTTTCTTTTTTAATAACTAATTTTTATCTGAAGGAACCTGTAATTTTCTTAAATGCTGCCATATCTTGGCATTAACTCCTGCTGATTTTAATTGGACAATGTGGGATTCGCTCATCGGTCTTCCTTATGAAGTAAAAACATTTCCTTTTCAGCCACAGGAAAGACTGCAGGTGAAAACGACTTTTTAATCGATAACGAGGAAGATGGATGCGGGTGATAATTTTATACGGGTACCCTGTTGCTAGTCTTACCACATTCGAATTTTTAAAACACCGTATCTTGGAAATCGGAGTGGTTGGAACTCGAGAACCCTTATGTATAACCTTGAGAAGGGAGGCAATGAAGCAGAATTGTACATTTAAAACTTGAAGAATTAAAATTTAACCAAACAGCGTGTGGCATCTATTGTCATAGTCTTGGCTAGCTGAATGAGTAACATTTTCTTATATATTTCACAACGATTCTTATGTATTTTTTGTATGCGAAATAAATACTGTCGAACTTAAAAAAACTAAAACTGAAAGGACCATGAAAAAATTCGAATTATTGAAAATTTGATTTATGGAGAAAAATATTGGGTTCTATAATTTTAACTAGTTGGAGCTTGAATAATCGAGTTTTACCGCATACACCACAGTTACACGCCACAGCATTTCCCTACATAATTACTTTTGTATTAAAGATCTCCTGAGAATACTTGATCAACAGTTTGTAAAATAAAGCAGTGTATTTATCTTTAAAACGTAATCCTGTAATTTGTTTAAGGAGGGCTTACTCAATGATTATTATAAATTGAAAATATTGTTTCAAAGTAACCTAGTAATTGATAGCTCGGATTTGCACGAGTGGTATATTTCTTGTCAAACAGAATTTTGTGTTCCATTATTTTCATGAATTTTAAATATATTGTTATTTTTTAGTATGTTTATTTCACGAGAGAAAAATAAAGGACTGTTGTTTAAAAGCTATTTTAAAAAGGGAGGGGAAGGGGGGAATGGCTTACGAAAACAACTTAAAACGTAAGTTGATTATATGAATTAAGTAAAAAAAGCAATGTGTAGAGAAATCTGAAATTTAAAATTCAGTTAAGTTTCAGAGTAATTGGAATATTTAAGTTACGTAAATTAGTAAGTAATTGCAACCGTAATTGCATTTGCAAAAGAAAGCCGAACGTTGTCGAAATAAGTGCCTAACGATTTTGATATGTCCCTGTATCATACTTGGTTTGGATTTACGATGATGGCATAAATCGTTTTTAAATGTGAACGTAATATTATTTATAATACATAAAAGTAGAAAAGTCTTAATATTTAGCAACATACAAAATTATTCCGAATGGCTTGCTCTAACTTTTAAATAGGACGCTTCTAAAGCAATCATTGCCATCGGAGCTGATACATTCATCTAGCTGTATCGTCTGCTATTATATAAAGCAGCTACAATGGAATTTCTTTTCAGATATTTTTTAAAAAATAAATCAGTAGTTATTTAAACCGATCAGCGGTGGAAGCGACATCTATTTATTATCCGAATAATCAAGGCTAAGAAGTTTTTTTTTCCTTTCTTTTGATCGTTCAAACGATATCAGTATCCCTCGATTATGATTCTAAAGCCAATTATAGTGTTTTGATAGACATAAAAGAGCTCCAGGCTACGCCGTTTCTCCTCTAAAGGGCTGTTTTTGTTTAATGGAAGAAAGGATCTTATTCAATATCTTGACGATCCTGATTCCAGGTGAGAATTCTTTCATGTGATATTTGAGTTGCCTAGAGATTGTACTGACTTTTCTTTAATTAGAATACTTTTGTATCCATGTTTCTTTGATGTGATATTAATTTATGTCGTGAATATGATCTGATTTAACAAAAATTAGTAGAGGAAAGTAAAGTAAACTAATAAATATGATTTGAATAACTTCTGAATTCCTTTCATAACAATGTAATCTATCTTTACTAGTATAATAGTTTAAGTTTCTATGTTTAGAACAATCCAGAATAGCACAAATTAACAAATGGATGTTTGAAACTACAGGTGAAACCTCTCATGCATTTGTTGTTCTTTTATTTTTTGTTTGTTTATTAATCAATTAATTTATTTTAAATATCTAGTTTTAAAAATTTTCTTTGATATTTAATTAAAACCTATTAGTTACAAGTTACATTAAATAATCCAATAACTTTTTTAATTATTATTTCTCTTTATTTTGCCCACATCTTTAAAGTGAATTTTTACTTCAAAGTTCAGGTCTTTCTTCCTAATTTTTAGTTATATTTTGTTATTCTATCTAACATGCCCGCCATAAATTTCTTTCGCATTAGAAGAGGGAATAAATGGAGACTCAAAAGAACAAGTTCTTTTTAGTCCAAAGGAGTAATTTGCCCATAAGGACTATTAATTTCGTTTTGGCATTTTGCGTTGATTCACTATAAACGTTGATTCACTTTCAAATTGTTGCCACCAAATATTAGAGCCTTGTATTATATTTAAAGAAATTAAATAATGAAGAATCTGCATAAATGTATGTATGTGTTCTCGCATTGTGCTTAAACAACGGTGCCTAGAGCCATCCAATTTTGAGTAACTTACGTTTCCACCCGAATATGGGCATCTAGAAGCCCAAATTTGAAATTTCGCATTTGTTTTATTATCTATATCATATTTTGTAAAACTTGAACGAATTTTTGATAACAAACTCAGCGATTTCAAAGCGAGCAATGGCAACATTGTACGGGGTAAAAAACATTTTTATCTCCAACGCGCGAGACTGTGTATCGGAAATTCTAAAGATTGTAGAGACACTAAGTAATTTTTGAAACAGGAGAGATAAAATATGAGCAAACGTCTTCGCCGGGAATCGAATCACGGACCTCTGGAATACCGGTTCAGCGTGCAGACCACCACACCACGAAGGCAGGCTAGGAAGATGGGAGAAATACCTTATATACTACCCATTTTAAAGGGCGACTGGGCTTTTTAGGGGACCCAATCGCCAAATCCTGGCGTCCGGAGAATCATCATCCAACACCCTTTTAGTTCGAGCGCTAGTGTAGACACATTAGGCAATTTTTGAAATTTTTTTTGATGAAAAATGAGCAAATGCCTTCGCAGGGAATCGAACCACGGACCTCTGGAATACCGGCTCAGCGTGCAGACCACCAGACCACGAAGACGCGCTAGGAAGGCGGGAAAAATACCTTATGCTCATTATAAAATTATTTTGCAGTATAGCTGTTGAACTGAATTTTATGGTTTAAGTGCAAAAAACATGATATGTAATAAATAAAGGTAACACAAAACGCTAAAAAAACGCCCCTTTCGGCTTAATGTAAAATCTGAAGGCTTTCAGATTTTATTTTATCTAATTTTTATTATGTTTATTTATGTTTTTCTTTCTTAAATTAACCTAAAACCCAGACTTTTGTTGTAGGTTTCATCCAAAATAGAATTTAGTTTCTCTACGTCTAAACTAAATGAATGACTTGCTTTTCAACCGGTACCTGCTACGAAACTTTCAGCGCATCCTCAACTCTGAATTTTTTTTTTTCTTTGTAATTCTATTCTTTGTTTTTGCATAGTACTTGTTCTTTCGAATGTTTAAAACCTTAAGCATGTATAGGCAGTGGAATTTTTTTCTAAATGGTTTCTTTACAGTCAACTTCTAAAATATTTTTACTGTCTTTTTAAATTACCAGAAAGTAAGGTGATAGTAAGGAGAACTACTTAACATGTATACTTTTTAGCTACCAAATGGACATGTCTATAACTGAAATGTATGAAGCAAAGGGAACGTAAAATTAATTTTTTGGTTTTTTTCTGTATTGTAAGACTGTCACTTCATTATTTCCACTTAATTCTATTTTGTTGCAATATTCACCACTGTAAAGGAACAGTGGAGTTTTAATAGCAAGTTTACATTTTCTCCTTAAACTTTCTCAAATCATGTTTTCTTTCTTATTTATTTTCCTTAACGATTTTCATGTATCATTTCTCAATTCTGCTCATTATTATTTTTATGACGTGGAGGCAGAGGCTACTAAACCCTAGGCACTCGTAAAAATTAATCTTTGGATTCTTGGGTATCATGGAAGAACGAAACTTAGTGTACGCGCATGCGTATATATATTGGGACTGTGTGAAAATCCCCCGCCGCTATGGCAACGGAAGCAAAGAGTGTCACGAGAGAAGTTCTCAAGAAGCCGGCAATGCTGTCTGTATTCGCTATGCATCAGAGAGAAAGACGCGAAGCACTGAAGCATGTCCTGCCATCTGACCGAACCCATTGTCCTTCGTATTATACTAGTGCCCCCTACTCGCCATTTCATTATTTCAACGCATCTCTCTCTCACCTACCCCTTCCCAGCAAGGAGAGGTTACTCTTATTTTATTCCATGGTCAAGTTCGACTTTGTCTTTGTTAAGTGTTAGGGAAAATAGTCCCCATCTGATGGTTTCGAATTTGGAAATTGTTCAATAAGTACTCACGCAGGAAGACTGCTATTCTTCTACGATAAGGATCACGGCGGGTGAAATTTCAGCAAAAGTCAGTGAAGAATGGAAATGTTTGATAGAAAGTAGTAAAAGTTTTCCTATTGTTATTGACCCTTCTGCATTTGAAGTTTTTTGGGAGGTTATAGGATTTGAAAGGAGATGAAAGTCGTCACATTTATTTTAAGGCTGATGAAAAATATCTGATTGAATGCATTTTTCTCTCAGTTCTCGGTCTTGTATACCTTAGAAGGAAAGAAATGCTTCAATTTCTAATTTTCCCTCTATTTAGAAAACATTTGTTATCCTTGAATCTTAGAATGCCATTTCTTACTAAGAAATATTTTTTTCAGTTCTTAGTTACAATTTTCTTTCAAATCCGAATGTGTTGATATATATTATTGAAATAAGCTCTGTTATTTCAAATGATCTCATATTTAAATGCTAATTGCTGGAAAAAAAAAAAAAAAGTCGCTTCACTGAAAGAATGAATCGTCTTTCGAAGTGCTCCAGCTATGGTTTTTCATTTATCAAATGCAACCAGGATACTTCATTTCAGTTGTTTAATTTTAAATAATTGAAAGAATAGGTTTAAATTAATTATTATGATTTACGAAAGTATGCAATCGTCTCGACAGCTTACCATGAAAATATGGCATTTGAAAAGTACTTGTGATGTGAGAAAGAGAGAGGAGTACCATCCCTTAATATTTATTTTTAAACCAAGCTTCAAAGTTTACTTAATGTATTCTTGGTTCGAAATATGAGATTCAGAAAATGAATGAATAACATTCACTTCTGGATATAATTTATCGATTCAATCTGTGAAAGCTGCTTGGGTAAATAAAAGGCGCAGAAGACCCTGGACTGAAATGCCAGCACGAAACATACACCCCGAAGGCTGCATTCTGCAAAGAAAGAATTCATCTTCTGTGCCTGAACTTCCTGACTCGCAAAAGCCGGTCGAACTGGTGTTTACTGAATGTCAAACCCTATCCCAAAGCCAAACACAGCTGTGGTCCAAAAAGTTTTGTCGTTTTACACGTCTCTGACCTAAGCCTGATGTTCTTAAGCTTTTCCCAGCCCTAGGCGAGAAAAAAGGGCTTTTTTTTTCATTCTTTGAATCTCTTTATTGCTATTTTATTGTTATAAATCCTCATCTGCCGTGCCTCTGGTGGGAAATGCTTGTTTGGTAGCTTTTGAATAAATATTTTAATCTGATTTTAGTATGATTTCAGAAATAACATAACTCAACATTATGCTTACGGTAGTAAGACGATTATATAGTATTATTATATAATTGTTTATCACAACTTTTTATTTGCGATGTTTATGAAAGGAAAAAAAGTATTGAATAAAAAAGTTTCATAATTAATTTTTTTCCAAGGTTATACACGAGAAATGAAATAACTTCTGTTATTCGCCTCTACTCTTAAATATGTTTGGTAATTATTATGACTGTAATGCTTTGCCATATAAAATATCTTTTTAATAAATAAGATCCACTGACGAATTTGAATTATTTTAATACAATTAAAATATGAAACGAAATATGCCTTGCTTTATATAAGATAAATGTTTTCCTATGTTTCATATTTGCATTTCTGTAGCTAGTCAATTTCATTAGCAATAAAACTTTCTTTCAGTCTTTTTTGCCCTGGGCTCCACGAATATGGATTAGCAAATCTGCTGTTATTCTTGGGGAGAGGAGTGCATTAACAGCATCAAATTGTTACAAAATCTGTTACTGATTTTTTATCAGCTTTGAAATTTAAAATATTAAGCATCTGTTATATTTAAGCTTAAATTATGAACAAGAATAACTTTTTTGACTCCATTTGCAAATATTGTGGTTTTTCATAAATCTTAAAAGCAATCTTGCACATCGAGTCATTAGAGTGACTCAGTTTTGCCAATCGAATTTGCTTGCTTTATATCATGTGTTTTAACGATATCTATTGTTAACATGGTATATTTTACGAATCTTTTTCTTTCCCCCCTCCCCTCAGGTACTATATTATTTCTAGTTTACTCATTTAATATATAAGATTTTAATTTTTATAACATTT
The DNA here is from genome assembly GCF_044657685.1 of Stegodyphus dumicola. Lineage (NCBI taxonomy): Eukaryota > Metazoa > Arthropoda > Arachnida > Araneae > Eresidae > Stegodyphus > Stegodyphus dumicola. Next base: position 32,518,106 of record NC_140777.1, on the reverse strand, counting down.
AAAATTTCTGTCACTAGTATTATATTGAACTTAAACTATTAATAAGTGTGCAAATGCCATTAAATACCTTAGTTAAAAAATTTGGCATACACCCCCTTTGAAGTCAAAAGCAAAAGATAATTAATGTTAAACACATAAACTTATCAAATGATAAATCAGGCCAAAAATTAGGCTTCTTGCGTCAGGCAGGTAGTCGAGTTGCAGAACAAAGTGAATTATTCTTTAAGAATGAAGGAAATTAATTTTTAACGTTGTTAAGTATTCTTGAAGACTGAACGAAGTTAAAACTAATTTTTAACTTTTTTCAGTTTTTTATTTGTATTTGTTTAAGTTAAAAATTAATACTGAGTGATAATAAAAGGGCAAACAGATAATATTGAAAATCTAAAAATAACTTTTGTGCACATTAGGAAACCATGTAACCATATTGCGATATTTCTTTAGTATGGTATACTAGACTCGACCTTGCAATATCTCGAACATTAACGCTAGAAATGTTACTTAATTGTATTACAGAGCTAGATTTAGACTTGATAAAGCTCTATGCTATTTGAGATATGGGGCCCTTTATAAGTCTGTTATAATATATTTTAATACTATTTATACTATATTTTAATTTTTTGGAGGACCCTAAGCTATAGCTTGTGTAGCTTATACGTAAATCCGGCCCTGGTTACTTAATCACTTTATAAAGTATTTCTCCCGCCTTGCCCTGGTTACTTAATCACTTTATAAGGTATTTCTCCCGCCTTATATATATAGCCAGGGCCGGATTTACGTATAAGCTACACAAGCTATAGCTTAGGGTCCTAACAGAGAATTGAGACTAATAAATTTTCTAAGACAATTCGTCTATTTAATTAAAATTTGTAACGCAAAAGTTTCAATTGTCTGTTTCGGCGAAACGCGTAATGGAGTTAGCTTAATTCGACGTTCAGCTAGAAATTTCCCTTTAAAAGCCAGGTTGAACTTCGGGTTAAGCTAATTTACCATTTTCCGCTTTGTATTTTTATATGTTTATGTTTGTTTTATGTTTCACTTGTACCATCGATTGTTTTTTTTTTATGTTTTAACTTTACACTTGTCACATCGATTGGTATTTACTGTATTTTTGCCGTTACTAGTTTCCAAAGATTAGTATTTTACTGTGTTTAATTTAACGTGTAGCATAATTTTTCACCCCTCAATGACATTGTTTTTTTTAAAAGTGTGTTGAACTTTTCTTGGAGCCACAGCTCCTGGTAACTTTTTGGCGAGCTTTCTACAATTTCTCATATCTTTAATTTTGCAGCATATTGCGCAAACAAATTATTTAGACCAAATTGGTCTTACGGTATTGTACTACCTTGCTTGTTAATTATATATATATATATATAATGCTGTATGATCTTAAATCCATTTAGTGCGAATTAAAAAAAACTAATGACTGTACAGTGGTGCCCGATATGAAAAGGTTGGTGAATAATGATTCCCCACCCCAGGATTTGGCGATTGGGTCCCCTAATCCCCAGTCGCCCTTTAAAAGGGGTGAGTATATAAGGTATTTTTCTCCCTTCTTTCGGCATGTCTTCGTGGTGTCACGGTCAGCACGATCGGCTCGTATTCGAGAGGTCCGAGGTTCTAGTGTCGATGAGGGCATTGCTCATTTTTCACCTCTCCTGCTTCAAAATAACCTAACATCTCTACAGCTCTACCCGACGAGACGGCTCCTGATCTAAGCTGTCCTGTAGGACAACGAACAGGATGATGCCATCCCACGGAAGGAAGAAACCACTATCAGCGTACCACAGCGAAGGGCCGGGTGGCGGATCAGATGTGGTAAATTGAACGATAATCATAAGGAAATGAAAGTTTTTGTTTTAAAGACTATTGTGCATTGTGCAGTAGGTGCATAGTACGATTAGAAAAAGAAAAATGATTTTGGATGGAAACTATGTCTTGAAGGGAAAATGTAAAAAGCATTGATATGAAAGTTAGGCATGGTTATTGGAAATTTGGACTGAATTAATACTGAGTGATAATTAAGATTTTTGATAAGATTTTTGATTTAAAGAACTAGGATATACACCACAACCAAAGAGCACATGATTTTGACAAAATTTTCGTAAAGGAACTAATAGTAAAGAGAAGCTATTTTAACATATCCTAGCAAAGTTACAGAACTCTGATGTTAAAATTAGAATAATAATAATAAGAAAAATAATTTAAAAAAAAGTAAAGTACAGTGCTATTGTTAAGCAGTTAAAAAGAAAAAACATTGAACGTTAAAGAGAAGAATAGATTCTGCATCTGGCTATGGGAAACAGTAAGTGTTGAAGATCTGCAGTGTGAAATTATTTTGTCTAGTTGGCTGAGGCTTGTTTTATATTTTATTAAATTATTGAACCACTGTGGCCAAAATTGTTTGGATGGAACTTTTAGAAGATATTGCGCATGATGAGTACAATTGGAAACGATATGATCGGGATCGGCAATATTTCCACACTCAACAAAGATTATCTGAGCTTAATCCAAAGCGATGAAGGTAGCTCTTGAAATGCCATGTCTTGTGGCAAACCAGGTAACTGAGATAGAGATTGAATATAATTTTGATGAGACTTTAGGAATAAATTTATATGTTCTTCTTCGACCAGTTGTACCAGAAATCCATTCTTGTAGCCACTTTATCAAAAGAATTTTCCATGTAAATTTTTTAACATAAGAAGAAGGAAGAAGATAAACATAGATAGGACGTTCTACTTGCCTGAGCTGCCGCTTTGGCTTGTTGATCCGCTAGTTCATTACCTAAGATACCTCGATGTGCTTTGACCCAGACGAGGTTCGGACGTTGGGAAGCAGGAAGGCGTAGTAAAAGTTGTTGTATTTCTTGAACTAACGCATTTTTATTAAATAAATCTATTATTGCTTCTAATATCTCTACAGTGGTGCTCGAACTAAAAAAAGTGGTTGATGATGATTCTCCACCACTAAGATTTGACGACTGGGTCCCCTAATCCCCATTCACCCTTTAAAAGGGGGTATATAAGATATTTCTCCCGCATTCTTAGCATGCCTTCGTGGTGTAATGGTCAGCACACTCGGCGCGTTTTCGAAAGGTCCGAGATTCGAGTGCCAGCGGGGGCATTCCTCATTTTTCATGTCTATTGTTTCGAAATAACATAATGTCTCTACAACTAAATTATGTTAATGTTACTTAATATTAATTTGCATATTTCGTGCCTTACAATTAATTAAGTGTGATTCTTTTTAAATGTTATTCTTGTGCACTTATTCATGTATTGTGTTTCTCTTTTTCAGCCATCATTTGCGTTTTTGGCGAACAGCTCGAAAACGTTGATGTAGTCCAAGGTAAGAGCGTACGTCTTCCATGTCGTTTCGGCTCCAGAACACTATCAAAAGATCAAATCTTCTGGGTTCTTATGTCTGATGATAATAAGCCCGACCTCATTCATGCTGCTGGGGTGTTTTTCAGTCATGATTCTTATTCCGTTGATGCTTCAACTGAAGAAGGACGATTTGATCTCATAATACTCCAAGCAGAATATGCAAAGCATAATTCTTTGTATCGCTGTAGATCATCCCTTCCACATAGCGGCTATAAAGAAATTGCTTTCTACTCGGTAACTGTTTTAAGTAAGTACTTTTTTTAAAATGCTTTCCTGATTTCCTTTTCTTTTCTTTTTTTTTAGAAAATATTTCCAACAGTTTTTAAGCAAAGTTACATAGTTCTCATCCCTCTTTCTTTGCCACAATATATGTATTTTGACTGTTTCTGAATCTAGTTTTGATAGCAGATCTCATTTAAAGTGTGTTGCCTAATCAAGGAGATAATGAACTAGAAAGCAGTATTTTATATTAAGATTTTTAGTCCAAAGCGGCAATTCGCCCAGAAGGACTATTAATTTCGTTTTTGCATAGTGTGTTGATTTACTAAAAGCGTTGCTTCACTTTTGAAATTGTTGCCACCAAATATTATCGTCCTGTATTATATTTAAAGAAATTAAATAATGAAGAATCTGCATAAATGTATGTATGTTGCTCGCATTGTGATAAAACAACGGTACCTAGAGCCATCAAAATTTGAATAACGTAATTCTCCTGCGAATATGGACATCTGGAAGCTCAGATTTGAAATTTGTTTTATTATCGTTTTCATATTTTGTAAAAGATTAACAAACTGAAGGATTTCAAAGCGAGCAATGGCAACGTTGTACAAAAAAAAAAAAAAAAAAAAAAAAAAAAAATTATCTCCAGCGTGCGAGACTGTGCGTCGCAAAATCTAAATAAATGCTCATTTTAAAATTATTTTGCGATATTGCTGTTGAATTGAATCTCAAATCTTTCAGATTTTTTAAAAATTTCTTTTAAATTCTATGAATAGATTATAACTTATGTCGTTATGACGTATGAATGTCTTTCATTTAGTAATTCAGAAACCCGCTATTTTCAATACATTGAAATTCGTCAACGAAAACATAGCAGAAAAACTCGTAGTTAGGTGGCCGCGCCGCAGGCGATTAAATTGCACTAAGGTTCCGTTAAGGTAATATACGAGTATTTGTTAGAAACACTTTTTTTAACGACCCAAATAATTGTAAAGACGCTTTTAAAAATTATTAACTAGTTATATTATTAATTACTTGAATTAGACGTATTAAAATTTCATCCGAGATATTAAGAAATAAAATAAAGATATACATTATTGAGTAAGTATATATATATTTTTTTAAAATTTTTTCGGAGAACCTTAAAAGCAATGCATTTTTTTAACTTGAAAGCCAAATTAAGGATCTTGGAAGACTTTAATTAGTAATATTTCTTAGGGGTTTTATGAGGTTTCGTGGATGAACAATTAAAATCTAATGCGTCATGGAATACCAGTACAGTAGATCTTCTACTAACCGTGTTCTATCAATTGAGTTCTCTACAGTGGGGCAAGGGGGGACATCTGTCCTCGGGCGCAGCATCCAAGGGGCACCAAATTCATACTAGGAAATTTTTTAATGAAATATTTTCCATTTCTGGCACACAGAAAGGGGCGCAAATTTTTTAGTTGTCCCCGGGCTCTAGAAACTCTAGCTACGCCCCTGGTTCTCTATTAACAGAGCTAAAAGTTTACAGAAATCACTTGGAAAATGTGGTAAGAGTAAAAACGAAAATCAATAACATTCGCAAGTCTTGATTTTTTGGCCTCCACTTTAAAATAAATCAGTATTGGGTTATGTGATGGTCTTCCTATCGTGCATAACGATAAACGACTAGTTTACACATAAGAGGAATTCACAAGGCTAACAGTCAGACACCAACTGACAATGGATTCGTATGTGCGCTTCAAAATGGGTAAATGTAGAAAACAGAAAACCTAGTTTATAATTGAGTGGGCTATGAGTTAGCAGTTGACTGGACAAATTTATCATTCGCCTAGTAGATAATAAAAATTGCAGTGATGAGCTTGATGGTGACGATAACATTGAAACTGCGTTTCAGTTTTTATGAATACTTTGTGACGAAATAAAATGTTGTGTGGATTATTTGTTTAAATGAAAGAAAGTAATTTTATTTATTAATAAAGGTGTTTGTTTAAAAAAAATCTTGTTGAAAGAAAAACTGGCCTGATTTAAAATTGAGTCTGTATCAAACGAGTTTTCGATTAACCGAGGTGGTTACAATCTCAGTTACCTTGAATAATCTCAAATCTCGATGTTTTACCAAAAATATAAGTAGAAGAAAGCAAGCTCTCGGAAATATAATGTAAAACAGTCTCGATCGCCTCAAGAGACTTTCAAATCAAAGCCAATATGCGGTGAAGCAAACACCGCAGGTGCCGCCGAAATTCATTCGCGGAGAATCACTCCTACCATTCTAAACGCTAGTGAAGTACAAAGCGTAAATCTGGTATTTGAAACTTAGTTTTTGTTGTTATTTATATCTTAAATTTTTATTCTGCAGTATGCTTTGCATAAGATTGCTTTCAATTCACAATTAATCATTTTCGTACCTTAATATTTGATACATGGTTACTACTATTTGAATATGTCTAATGTAATACTATATTAAATTATGCTTTGATTTTAAATGTATGTATTATATTTTCATAAATAAATCCCTAAATATAGCATTTATTATTATTAAAAAACAGCGCGGAGATTAAAAAGCACAACTGACAGTGTTAACTGCTTAGGTGAACGGCTAGGAATTCGGTTTTTAACTCTAGGCTGGCGGAGTGCTAGGAAGAAAATCAAACGTAGGTTTATTTTGGGTATAGACGTCATAGACTGCCCTGCCGCAAAGGGCCCGGGCTCGAATCGCAGAGAAGGCATGGATGTTTGTAAATGTATAGTGTCGGTGCGTCATGGCGGTACTTCAAATATGCGGCGAGCCGAAAGTAACATCAATTAAAAAAAAAAATCTGATGTATACACCTCATGACTTCCTCCTACGGAATATTAAATTATACACATTTTTACTGCATTTCATTTAAACTTCTTTCTCGGATTTCATTAGAGATATATTTCTCATTCAATTAATTAAATTCTCACTTGAAAACTTGCGGAAAGGCTTAAAATACATGAAACTTCAAAATATCTTTATTAAAAATTGAAAAAATATAGAAAAATATAAAGCACCAAATATAGTTAAAACAATTAAAAAAAAATTTATAAGTAAAATTAGTTTCTACGCAAAAACAAGTAATTCGTCCAGCGGGCAAGAAGGCAGGTTTTTCGGTGCACAAAACTGAAAGTTTACTTTTGGTCCTATTTGGCAAAAAGACACTGAAAGTGCAGAAACTGACTTAATTCACTGTTCTGTTAAGTTTCAAATTGGAATTTAAACAGTAACAGCATAGTCTGTTTTAAATAGCATGCTAATTATGAATTATTTTGTTGCTCTTTTTACATGGCATACTTATAAATTTTTTTTAAATTACAGTTCCTCCTGGCATACCACAAATCACACCCCCCAAACCAATGGGAGTAGAAGGTAAAACTTTTGCTTTAACTTGCATGAGTCAAGGTGGAAGTCCTGATCCATTAATTCAATGGTATAAAGGACAGAGAGCACTCCAAGGCCAGCTTCAAAAAGGAGGCTCACCAGACCGACCAACAACTAGTGTTCTATCTATTGATCCCCGTATGGAGGATGATAATGCCACCTATCGATGTTCTGTTTGGAATCGAGCTGTGGATGAAAACAGGAAACTAGAAGCATCAGTTTTATTAAGAGTTCAATGTAAGTTGTGCAACATGATTTTTAAAATGGTTTAGTGGTTTTTTTTTTTTTTTTTTTTTCTGTTCATTATTCTTAAAATCTACATTTAGGAAAATACATTTACTTATTGTTTCTGTTAACATGTCTAGTAAAATATTGTAATTCCTTAGTAGTTTGAAAAGCTTATAATAGACATCAAAATTTAGTTCCAGTTTGCATTTCATTTTAAGCACTTAATGAAAATAAAATTTGATATGTTAAATATTTTATATACATGCTCCTGTAATATTTTGAAGTTTGGTCAATAAGTAATAACGTAAGCACTTGATTTAATATTACTTTTGTGTACATTTACTTATAACAAAGGTTTTGTATACAGTGCATCGACTGAAAAACATTTAAGCAGGGCTAAATGTGCCCTAATATTATGTTTGGGGTTTCATATTACTGATGAATGAATACTGCAGTGTTGGTGGAATATAAGGAGAAAATTATCCACAGTCCAAAACTTTGTCTAAATCTAGGAATTCTTGTCTACTAACTAAAACTTAGGGACCAGTGGAACAAAAGAGCATTTTTGCTCAAAGAACAAAAAAGGGATGTGTTTTCATGTATTATTATGCAGTTTTCCACTTTATTATTTTAACATGGTATGCAGTTGTTGCAATTTCTGTTGCGTCAGTGGGTATATGCAGACCTACTTGAGTTGAGATCTGGAGGTGCTGGATACATTTGTTTCAATTAGTGGGAGGAAGCAGTGATCACATCTGGGTCATCACTTTGGTGCATACAATCCACAGTGAACATGTGCAGTGTTTTACATGGCCATGTGTTAAAAGTGATCTTTATGATCTTTAATTCCAACTTACCAGCTAAAAGATAGACCAAGGAATTAGTGCTCAACTTGACTAAAGGTACCCTTTTGAATTCAAGCAAGTCTGGGATCTGTTTTCCACATGTTGCTACATTACACATTGCATATTTGTCTACATTTATATGACATTTGCCAGAAACATATCCTGTAATCTGAAAAGAGTCAATATGCAGGATAAAATAAATTTATATTGTGCCCTGAGGACTTGATAATGTAACATGGAGAAGTGAATAAATTCAAAATGCATGTTAAAATTTGCATCTGAAAATAAATAAATAAAAAAGAGAATGAAAAAGTTATATCTTCAGAACTTAATTATATCTTAATTATATTATAATCTTCAGAACTTAATCAATTTGTAAGTGATGGAGAGAAGTGTTTATTAGTATTAAGTGGAGGTAAAATTTTATTTGGATTAGAAAAGCTTTCAAAATGTATGCATTTTGAGATAATAACTTTGCAGAAATATTTTATTCTGGGCATCAAAACTATTACTGTATATGAACTGATATGCATTCAAGGAATATTTTGTTTATCAAATGCTTTTCATAACTGTGTTTTTTATTTAAACTTTATAAACTTCATTTTATTTACAGATGCTCCTAGAATTACAGTTGGCCCCTATAATCCTTTGAGAGTGCTGAGTGGCAATGATGCTACTCTTGCTTGTTTAGTTTTGGCAAATCCACCAGCACGATCGGTGCGATGGTTAAAATCAGGCCAACTTTTGTCACATACTGCAAATCATACTATTCCTTCTGTTCATCCAGATGACAGTGGTACATATACTTGTGTGGCAGAAAATGGAATTGGTGAAGCCCAAATAAATTTAGAACTTTCTGTTTTACGTAAGTATTATCGAAATACTTGCAAAGTGCTTTTGATCTATAAATTTATGCCCTAAAGAATTTTTGTGTAAATTAAAAAAAAAAAAAAAAAAACTGTGAAATTAAATCTGCTGTAATTTAATGTACTGGTATGCAAGGCTAGAATTTTTGGGAATAATTTAACTTCTTGTATTTTTACAAATATTTTCATACTACAATACATTATTTATCAATTAAGTAATATTTCTAAAAAGAAGAAAAGTTTTAAATGATTTCATGGCAAATATATGTTTGATGAAAGTCTGTAAAGAGTTACTTAAGGAAAGTATTGCTAACAAAAACAACTTTTGTCTTTCAGAAATTATCCACTTTTTTAAATGAATTAGGTTGTTAATTTAACTTCTTTGAAAGACGTAGATAAAATTCATGTGAGGTGAATTTTTAAACATTCCTTAAAAAGAAGATTCCAAGTAGCAAATAACTATTTATCCTGTTAAAAACAGGTCTTTAAAATGCATTAACTGAGACACATGCACACACACACACTTCACACAATTATTTGTATTAAACTATTTTTGCTGATGAGAAGCTATTAAATTGAAATATGGAAATAGGAAATTCTTAATTTTAGTGTTTTAGACACATTCTTAATTTAGTGTTTTAGACAGAATTCATGTTTATATTCATGTCATATACACATATTCATGTTTGGTTTGAAAAAGCTTTGAAATTTTTAAAAGGTTACCTACATTGTTTTCTTTGACAATGTTTGTAAAATGCCTATTTTACAAACATGTGTTCTGAGTAATTTTTGTTGTATCAAAACAATTTTTTTCAAATAGTTTAGCAATGAAATTAATTTATCCTATTGCAGTTTCTTGCTGTATAGGTCACATGAAAAAAAAAAAAAAAAAAAAAAAACTTTTTGTATAGCTTTATTAAAGTGCATCAAATGAATAAAATTATTGCATTCTGAAAGCCTACTTTATCTCATTTGTTCGTTAAACTGAATCCATATATTTATGACCCACTGCTACATATGGCTCTCTCTCTCTCTCTATATATATATAAAATACAGTCAAAAGTCGTTAATTCGGACACCCGTAATCCGGACCTCAAAGCTAAAATCTTTCTGCGCATGTGCCGCGTTGACGCATGCGCATAGGCGTTTACGCGTGCGCGCAAGACCTTTACGACTGCGCATATGCGTGTGCGTAAGCGCAGAATACATTTTCGCGTGCGCGTGTAATGTATAACGGACGGTATAAGCTAAGCTAAAATTATCTATTTCAGTTAATGTTGATGATTGCGTTGTTCCTTAATCTTCGAATTGGATCCGGCTTATTATTTTTTGCAGACTGTAAGAGCAATTTTATAAAAGTAAGCTTGAACTTTCGATTATGTCAAATAGAATTTCCGTTGCTGAAGCTCCCAAAGGATCTACAAAACGAAAGTATGTTTCGATGTCCATCAAACAAAAAAAAAAAAAAAAAAAAAAAAAGGAATTGTTACAAAAAATGGATAAAGGCATATCCTTTGTTTATCTAACCGTTCTGAAATCTGTTTATCAATTTCACGCTGCTCTGTGCGGGGGGGGGGGGACGTCGCGGTGCGCAATGAACTGGAAGTTGATCTGTCAGCACTATCGTTATCTTCAGAGCAGATGTTTTTATTTTATTCGGCTTATAATTCCTTACTAAATGTAGTATTTCATCTCAATGTACTCCGTCTTTGATATGATTTAAATCAAATTCCTCATCATTATAAATATCACAAATACACATCAAATAGTTTTCTGGTTGCAATTTTCTAATTTCGGATATGCGTAATGTATGCTTTACGCATGCGCGCGTTGAAAGAAATGTTTAATAAAGTAAACAAATAAATTTTAAGCTTCTTTTTTTGTTAAATTTGATACCCTTTAGATCATAATTGCTCATTATTTTATAAATTACGGTTTCATATTTTTAATTTTATAATTTCTGCATGCCATCTTACCAGATTTAAACTGATGATCTATAATCCAGAAAAATCGATAATCCGGAATCGCCGAAGTCCCGACGAGTCCGGATTAAAGACTTTTGACTGTATAGAGACACACAAACATACAGGGCAATTCACTATCCACTGTATACACTTCTAAAAGGAGTAGATTAATTAGTGATGAATCAGAATCACATAGTAATGCAAAGGAAAATGAATACTGTTGTGTTACTTTAAATTTATGTTCTGTAGAATGGTAATGGAAATATTGTTTACTTGGAATATCATCATCATCTCCTCCTTCTTCTTCTTTTTTTTAAAGCATTTAAGTTTTAAATGTTGAATAAAGATGCAAACTTGTTTTAGCTATGTTTCATATTTATTTTATAGCCAAACACAATAGTATTTAAAATCAGTAAGATGGAATTTTATTACTTCCAAGGCTATTTTGCCACACCTAGGATACTGTTTGCAATGCTAAATGCTTTTAAATTTTGTCCACAACTGTGCTACTCACACATAGATGTCAAAAACTAAAATTGGATTAAGAGTGTTTTCTTGTTTCTAAATGCAACTTGAGTCTGAGTGTATGGAGTAAGGCATGAGCAGGAGCTTAATGAATCATAGAAAGCAGTTGTTTAATAAATTTTGGAGAATTCACGTGTAATGACATCATTATTGCATCTCTGAAAAAGTTCCGTGTTGAGTCTGAGTGTATGGAGTAAGGCATGAGCAGGAGCTTAATGAATCATAGAAAGCAGTTGTTTAATAAATTTTGGAGAATTCACGTGTAATGACATCATTATTGCATCTCTGAAAAAGTTCCGTGTCATATTCTGAAAATATTGAAATTCCAGTTTTTTTCTAGCCACTTTGTTGTAAGTGATGAAACCACTTAGCCACAAGTGATGAAACTATTATGATAGACATTAAAATGAGAAATGTTGATGTCGAAGATTCTTCTTCTGATGCTGATAAAAATTTTGAAAAAATGCAACAAACAAAAAGCGAATTAATTCCCTACCACATCACATATTAAAAGAGTAATGTGTACCTAATAAATTTAATTAATGTACTCTGTAGAATAAAAAAAAACAATGGAATCTTTCAATTTTTGGACAAAAATATAGATAACATGTTTGAACAATGTGTATTATGCTAGCATACAATTATGGATTATTTTTGCATTCATAAATTAAATAAAAGTTAAAGGTAAATTCATCAGCATTTTTCTGCTATTCCTTTTCAGTGTTTTTATATTTTTATGGATAAAATAGTTTTTCATTATTATAAATATGTGTTTTAATTAGAATTGTGTAATTGGGAAGATAGGTATAAACCATGAATTAATGCTAAGTAATTTATTGTGTAAATTATTACTCTATGGTGAAACTTTGGGAGAGGGAATAAATTTAGTAATTGCATGCAGTAGTAATTGTAATTAACCTATTATATGATTATTTTGAAACTAAAATTTCAAAAAATTATATTATTGTTGCTGACTGATATTATCTTTTTGGGAGATCTTAATTAGCCTTTTTTTTGTGATTCATCAATTAATTTATACACTATTTTGTGATATGATCCATTCCCCTCCCCTGCATCCAGTTTGATCCTTCATGTTCTTTATACGGTCTTTTTTTCCGAAAATAAGACACTGTCTTACTTTCTTTTTTGGTCCAAAATACGTGCTAGGGCTTATTTTCGGGGAAGGGCAAAAATAAAAGTATCTATATTTTTATTTAATATTTATTTTACACAGAATACAGAAATTTAAATTTATTTAATTACAGTCATGTCATCTTCTTCTGGAACATCGTCATAAATAAAATTCTGAATTATATTCTGATTTTCTTCCAAATCCATTTCCTGTTGAATCATTGGTCCGAATCTCTCATGTCTTGCGATATAGCTATCGTTAAATGAATACTTCTTGTCTAAGTAGCCTGTTCATAGTGCATTGGAGACATCACTATCAGTTATTTTGTCTAACGGATGACAATGCCTTTCCTGTGAACGTATCTCTCTCGGGGCAAATGGGGAACTGGTTAAGATAAATTCCAAGACTTAATTTGAAACGAACTGTAGAGGTAAACAATTAATTTCTCAGAATATTTTGTTTCAAACATTTCTCTGAAATACGAGTATTAAGAAAGCTAAACATATTATTACTTATACTTAATAAATCAACAGCATTTTTCAACGAATTCTTTTTGTCACATTCTTTTAACTAAGGATTATTTTCGGGGGGATGTCTTATTTTACAAAAAGTTTCGAAAATCACGATAGGGCTTATTTTCGGAGGATGTCTTATTTTACAAAAAATTCTGAAAATCACAATAGGGCTTATTTTCGGAGGATGTCTTATTTTTAGAAAAAGACGATAGTGGAGCATGAATGTATAAAAAAAGAAGCTCAGCTGGGAAGAAAACTTCATCTACTTATTGAAAATTTTCTAGGCTTTCAACAAATAATTATGCAATTTATTAACCAAATTTAAAAAAATGTAATTCTAAGGGTCCTTCTTCAATACTTGATTGTACACCTGCATTTAAATAGCATTTATTAGCTAAATTTGCATAATTACTTATTTTAATCTCAATTTTCATAAATTTACATTCATTAAAATGATATTTAGATTATTAAAGAAAGTAATGCAAAATATCTTAAATTATATGTACCAAGTGACAAAACATCTTACAGCTGGATAAAGCATGTACTGCTGCTCAGTAGGTTAATTATTACAATTTAAGTGGCTGATATAATATTATGTAAAATCTGAAAAAATATTGCATTTTAATTTTATCATTCATTTCCTTCAGATGGTCCAGAAGTAAATTTGATTCCAGAAAAGGAAGTATCGTTAACAGAATCTTTAGCAGTTAAATGCAATATTGCATCTTATCCTGCTCCTCATACTATTGAATGGTTTAAAGAAGATGATCTTTTCTTTCGTCAAACTGGAGACACCTTGAGACTTGATTCAGTATCTTCAGAAGATGCTGGAAAATATACTTGCAAAGCTTCAGTCACAATTCGTCCATCAGGTTCATCTATGCAGTATGAGTCATCTAATAAATCTTCTATTATAATACATATCAAACGTAAGTTTTTACCTTTAAAACTACCTTCAGTCATATGTAAATATTTATTTTATCACATATTTCAACAATGTTTGTATTTTGAGAAGTAGATGCAAATGGTAGATGAAGAGTTAATTATTGTTAAATCTTCTGTTAAAGGAACTGATATCCTGTCCTGTCCATAAAATGAGCTATGCTTTCTGAAATTAATTAATTTGTAACAATTATATTGAGAAAATATCAAGGAGTGCTTCAGCTAATTTTTATGCATTATGAACAAAATGAATTTCACATTAATTTAGAATTTTTAGCGATATTTTTCTTTTGGATTATTTAAATCCTTTAGATCCATAGTTATTCTTTTATATAACAGAGTATTGAGAAATTTCTGCAATATTTTTTATTTTGCACCTCAAACTAGCAAATGTGTTTATCATCAATCCAAAGATACTTAAAAAATGTTTAATAAGTTTCACTGTAGTTATCACTGTTTCCATCAAACTTGTATCAAATCTGTCACCACTTCCTGTCCTAGGAAAGTCATAATGCTTCAGTAATAACTTTGTAATGAAATGGATAAACTGTAAAGATAATAATTGCTACTTTATTTAATTATATAAACTTACATTCTAAATAGTTAAGTATATATGATTATGAAATTATCATTAAACTAAGAAAATATTTATATATTCCCTTGTATATTGAAAATATCATATTATAACAAAGAAAGCATCTTGTAATTTAAAATGTATATTCAAATGTTTGAACTTCTGTAGATGTAATAGTGACTACTCTCAGTAAATTTATGTAACGGCTGATTAATTTTAATGCTGTCTTTATTAATAAATATATGTGAATTTTTTTGAATGAAAAGTAATTTAAATACTAAGGTTAGTATTGCCAGTAATTGCTTATTTTTACAAATCCTATTGCAGATAAACCTGGTGAAACCATTATTAAACCTTCCACACTTGAAGCAGTCTCTGGCAAACCTTTCACAATGCAGTGCACGGCAAAGCCTCTTGGTTATCCTTTACCTCAGTATAAATGGTGGAGGGAAGGTCAAGAAAACATTATGCTCAGTCGAGATGCTAATTATACAATATCATCAGCTCATGTCAGTCTTGAAGGGCAATATTATTGCCAAACTAATAACATTTTAGGATCTGGTTCAATTGCATCAGCTTATCTTACTGTTTATGGTAAGTTATTTGGTCCATTCCACATTTTTCAACTCACTTTTTTAGGCAATAGGAATTATTTTATTTATATTTTTAGTTTTTATTTATTTTCTGTTTTAATTTTGTACATTATTAGCCAGATCATAAATTTTGAGGTTTGCAATGTTTTTGGCATTTATAGCTGTAAAATAACAGCCAGAATATTTTAAATAAAATAATTTAAAATATTTAGTTTAAAATGATTAGATTAAATGCATGTTTACAGTTTTATGTAACAAATATTTTATACTAAAGCATATGTGTTCTGTATTATTATGTAAGTTTTTATGAAGATAGTGCTTTAAAATGTTGCTTCATTAACACTTCTTTATGTACATATGCACCTTAACACATTCGCTGGCAGTAAAATTGATATATCCATCATCAGAGGCTGAATTTCAAAATAGTGTTTTAAGGATTAAAAGTGTTTCTATTATTTTAGTAGTAAAACCAGAAAAAATGGAAAAACCTTTTATTTTCAGGCTTAGTTTAAAAACTTTTTCTGACGCTCTAGAGCATCAGTGGTACATCAAGTTCAACCTATCACCCATGCGCCACTGGCACTCAAGCGTAATTTTAAATTAATTCTGCTAATTTAATTAGCAGAAAAATTAAGCCACTGGCATAATTTTTCTGCGAAATTATTGACACATTGCATAAAATCACACTTTAAAAGAAATAAAAAGTATAATTGGACAAAAAGAAGTCAAACTTATGAAAAAAATGTCAAAAAATATTTTTCATACAATTTGAATTTATTTTCCAGACAACAAGACTGTTCTTTCTGATTGTCGGAAATTGTTGAGTTGCATCTCCTGTGTCAGAATCCGACATTTCTATGATGTCCACCGCAATATCACCATCTCCTTCCAATTTGCTTGTAGAAACCCACCCATAATCTTCATCGTCTGTGTTGGCATAATCAGGAAGATGACTCTTTTCTAATAATTCTAATATTTTGGTTTCAGTCATTTTTTTTTTTTTTAATTTACTTTCCTTTTCTTAGTTTGTGAAGGCCCTGCAATACTTGTACTGTCCGCCATTTTTAAAAATGGACATTAAAAATTGAAACAAAAAATTTGAAAACCATGCACCTAAGATATAAAAATAATGCTTCACTAACATGTCTCAAAAACCTCTTCATTCAACCCCCAAAGCTGAACTAAAAATAAAGCATATAACTTATCACAGTCGATCATCATCCCAGAACGTAGCAGGCAAACAAGGTAGCTCCATGCTGACGTGCCAGCGCGTCAGTGGCAGCAGATGTGTTAATCACAGTTTATGATGATATGTTATTTAAACATAGATACTTCTTATGTAACTAATCAGTTTTATAATACATTATAATATAATTATACAACATATATGATTAACAATCTTATAATAATATTTTAAAAAATTTAATCTATCATAGCAGACTAATTATAGTGCTTGAGATAATATGTGTATATTATATTTCTTTCTTCCCATAAGCCAGGGGTTCCTAAAGTTTGCTCTCTCTATTAATAAGCACCATGAGGTGGCACAAGGTGCTCCTGTTTACTCTTGACTGTTGTGTTCATCATCATTGCGAGCATCATATGCTATGTAGACCCATTGCATCACCCATTGGAAGCATTTGCATTAAAGTCAATGAGTTGTGATTTGAATTTTGTATGGAATGTATCATGGACGTAGCAAAGCACATAAAAACTAGGTTACTGAAAGCCAAACTATTCAAAAAAACTTTGCATGGACATGGGAGCTGAACACTGCTATATTACTGCAGTTCATGATGGCTTTCATGTGGAAATGTCTTATCCCATGCATTCGAGCTACATCAAGAAATTCACACTTTTCTGCAAGATGCAAACTCCAGATACTTTCCGAACCATACTTTTTACTAACAATGGAATATTTGTGCAATATATTTGACAAACTGAATGCCTTAAATGTGTCTCTACAAGGCAATAATATGCATGGCTTGAAACTATTGGAGAATATTGCAGCGTAGAAGAAAACTGCAGTTGTAGATAAGAAAAATTAATGAGGATGGTGGGAAGGATTGTTTTCCTTGAATTGCATAAATACACGTTCTCCAATGCGCTTGTTATCTCTCAAAAATTACTGTTTCTTTTCACAAAATACCTTTTGAAGCTTGTTGAATGCTTTGCAAAATACTTTGTGGAAGAAAATATCATGAAATATTCATGGATTCTCTCTACTAATGATAATATAATATTCTTGTGTATCACTTCAATATGTTGTTGCTTTTTCTTTTTGATAGAGTCAGACAAGATCCAAAAGACCATTGATTCTAAGAAAGTCGAGCATAAGGAGTGGGTTGGGTAAATATCCTCCCTAGAGAGGCTCAAGTAGCTGAATATGTGCTTGGCAGGCACCTGATGTTCTCGTCACTTGGTGCACGTGTCAAAGATTTTCATGCATTCCTTGAAAAAGAGGCTCATAATATGACTGCTGGCAATATGTGAGAGCGCAGTTTGGGAGCACCTGGCATACTCAAGGGTTAGCTTCAATATATACCTATATGAGCCTCAAATTGTTGTTTTCATTTCTGTACCTGGTCACTAGTATCAGTATAGAGTCATATTTAATGAATTATTGTGATTGTCTATGAAACTATGTAGTAAGCAGGTTATAAAGTACAACACTTTGTTGTACATGACGAGGGCACCATAACAAAATACTAAACCTGTAAGTGTGTGGCCAACTGAAAACATTTGGTTACCCTTACCATAAGGCAAATATTTGAAACAAAATATTGTCGTAATCGGTCCACTTTTGTCCTAACTTTTATTTCAGTATTTTTTATGTAAACTCTGTAACTAATTAAAATCATAGGATTAATTATTAATTTTATATGTTTTAATAATAAACATTATTTTTTAAATGGTGACAGTAATAACTTATACTGTATATTGTTGCTTTATTGTAAAATTTTAGTTTTTCGACATAATGTGATTTAAAAAAATTTTCCTTCTGTTTTACAAGTTTATATTGAACTATAAATTAAAGACTGTCATTTTCTTTCAACAGATTTAGTTGCATTGTTACTTGTTCTGTTATTACCATTAACAATTTTGAAAATTTAAAATGCTATTCATTCATTTAAACATTTGTTAATTCTTTGTTATAAAAGCTAACTCAAACAATCATAATTACATAATTCCTTAATTATATCAAAGTTTCTGAAGTTTAAGAAAGTAATATATATGTATTATTATTCTAATGTTATACTGTTTTAAATTTCAGAACCAGTTTCCATGGTATTAAAGCTAAAACCTGATATGATCCAAAAAGAAGGAGATTCAAATTTTGCCATTACGTGTCGAGCTCGAGGAAAACCTATGCCACAAGTTCAGTGGACACATAATGGGCAAACCATTCCAGCAGATAGTGGTTTCTTTAAAATAGAAAGTATAAATAGTATTGAAGACAATAATGTTAATTTACTTCAAAGTACTCTTAAGTTTGAAGGAAGAGATCGTAAAAATGGTCGTCTCACTTCAGAGGATCGTGGAAAATTTGCATGCATTTATGACAATGGCTTTAAAAACGACTTCTCTGATATGGTTTTAAAGGTTGAACGTAAGTGAAAATACATTATCTTTAAAAACTTATTTTAATTAAATTATCTTGGTTTTTATAAGGCTAATTTACTTAACTGTTTTTTATGGTACTGCACTTTATAAAACAATTTGTATTAATTATACATTTTACTAAACTTTTGAGTGATTTGTCAGTATATGCTGTATGTCAGGATATAAAAGTTATACTTTAGCATAATAAAAATTCTAAATTAATGTGAATAATATATGTGTCATTTGCATTAATTTAGAAATTTCTTAGTATAATTTTGTCATTTGTATCTACTTTAGTTATTTTTAAACTCTCTTACTAATTTAATTATCTAATTTCAGTTTTGTGATCTTTGTTTTGTAAATAAATGTAAAGGAAATTTTTACACTTACTTAGGTAATAAATATTACGAAAATGTTCCCAAATTGATTAAAAAGAAATATTAGTGCTAAAAAGATTAATATCATTGTATAAGGAAAACATAATACAAAATTTATCCTTGGGTACAAAACTATGGAAAAAATAACTTATTTATAATAGCTAATTTATATATTATAAGATTTTATTTACAAAGACCTATATATTTACCATGGTCATTTAGATTCACCTATTGTCAAGCATACCTATAACAGAGTGGCATTTGACCCCCGAGAAACAGCTGTCCTAAAATGTATAATGCAAGCTTACCCAGCACCTACTTTTGAATGGCATCATTATGGGAGATTGCTTGAAGGGAATAATTACAACAATTATGGGACAAATGTCACTGATATTGGAGGTGACACTTACATCGGGACACTCTCTATCAGAGACATAACAGAAGATGATTATGGTGAATACACTTGTCGAGCTTATAACGCAATTAATGGAGATAAGAAAACCATTATAAAGTTAGTAAAGAAAGGTATGTTTTCCTTTTAATTATTTCAATTTTTATATATTTAGAATTACATTTTTATTCTAGATGTTTTAGTTTTTTAATAATTGATCTAAAATTTTTGATTAAATACTTTTATGATTGTCACGAAATCAACATAAGCATTGTTCCTATAAAAATCGCCAATTTATTGCAAAATATTTATAATGAAAATAATTAAACTGGAAATATTTATACAATTTTTATTTTTAATCACTTACAGTTATAAAGAAATTAATATATTGTCTTTATATCATTATTTCAAAAAGCAAAAGTTTTTGCCATATCTATTAAAATGCTTTGTATCTTCTTAAAACCATCATAAACTTAAATATTGCATTATGTGTTCAATCTTCCATTCATAAAATTGGCATTGCCATCATTAAAGAATAGTTTTGATTAATTATTTCTAAAGAAGCATATGATTTTTAGGTGTTCCAGAGAGGCCATCTAACGTGGAGTTAGTTGATGCCAGTTCCGATAAAGTGACTTTAAGATGGAATGAAGGCTTTAATGGTGGATTTTCCAGCACAGAATATCTTATAACATACTGGCCAATTGCTGGTAATACACGAGGTAGAAATGAATCATGTAGAACACAAACTGTGTGTGAAATCATTGGTAAGTTTGGAATATGATTTAATTAAAATTATTGCACTGATGTAATTAACTCTATATATGCATGCAGATGCAGAAATATATCACCTTCTAAGTTAATTATATAATCCTACATTATGTGAGAACTGATGAAGTATAACATTATTAAGAAAATTACTTATTTCATTTTAGGTTTACACTCTGAAACTGAATACAAATTCAAAGTACTTGCTGTAAATCCACGTGGTTACAGTCCCTATTCTGATGAACTTATTGTAAAGACAAAACGTAAGTACTTCATATAAGGTAACGATGCTTCAATATTACGAGGGCTGTTTTTTTAAGTGAGATCTGTTGGCGTGTATAGTTCTCTAGTTCCCGCGAACGCCTCAATGAGTCGCTGCACCACTGACCAGCATCCTTTGCCAACAAACTCGAGCCAGTTTCAGCTGTGTAGCAGTTGTGTAAGCTTTGCTGTGCATCTTTAAAATGTTTAAGGTGATTGAATTATTGGCTCCAAATTAATCTTTATTTTTACAACTCTGTTTCATCAAATAACATCAATCCACGTTTTAAATCAAAAATAATCTTTATTTCGATTTTAGCAAATGTAAACAACTCTTTAGAACAATATCATTAATAAATCTTTTGTTGCCATTCCAAGAACAACAAAAATTGAATAATATTTTTGTTGCCATTCTGAAAACAACAAAAAACAAATAAAACAATATTAATCAGTATTTAAAGTTTCTGTATAAGTTCAAGCCATAACAGAATCACCCGCCACGTGCGAGATATGATCTGTTATCTGTTTTTTGACTGTGAGAAACATGTCGGCTGCAGATATTCATCGCCAGATAACAGAAGCGTATGGCACTGAAGCAATGAGTGATAGTAAAGTCTGAAAATGGGTCAGGGAGTTTAAAGATGGACGTACAGATGTCCATGACGAAGAATGCTCAGGCCGGCCTTCTGTAATCACTAATGTGTTGTGGCATGCATTTGAAACAAAAAATTGTGAGAACAGTAGATTCATTAGAACCACTCTTTCATTGGAATTTCTCTACGTTTCTCAGTCAGCAGTGTACAAAATTGTGACTGAAAAATCTAAACTTAATTGTGTTTTCAGTGGGTACCCAGACTCCTCACAATGGAACTCAAAGAAAAGAGGTTTGCCACCTCATTGGACTTTTTGATTCATTACGAGGAAGAAGGGGATGACATGTTGAGGATCAGTACCGGAAATGAAACATGGATATCCCATATCACCCCTGAATCCAAGCAAAAGTTGATGGAATTGCGACACACATCCTCTCCCATCAAGGTCAAAGCCAAACAAACACTGTCAAAGTGCAAGATTATGGCAACAGTGTTCTAGCACTGGTGCAGTGTTTCACTGGTGGGCTTTATGCCAGCAGAAATGACGATTAACTCAGGTGCCTACTGCACAGCTCTACAGAAGCTCCGAAGAGCATTACAAAACAAACAGTGCGGCATGCTGTCAAAAGGAATTTTGCTTCTCCACGACAACGCAAGGCCTCAGTCTTCTCGAACGACTGGTGACTTAATCGAATCTTTTGGCTGGGAAATTTTGGACTATGGACAGACAATACAGCCCCGATCTTACTCCCAGTGATTTCCACCTTTTCCGGTACCTCAAACACACTCTTGGTGGGAAGCGCTTCAGTTACAACGAAGAAGTGAAAGTGGCCGTGAAATCTTGGCTGTCCGAGCAGGTGGCAGACTTCTTTGAAGAGAGTTTTCAAAACTTAGTTTTAAGGTACGTCAAGTGGCAGACTTCTTTGAAGAGGGTTTTCACAACTTAGTTTTAAGGTACGACAAGTGCATTAATAAACTAAACATGGAAAAATAGGCAAAGGTATGTTCAATTTTAAAATAAAGGTTTTTTTTAAACAAAATATTGTTGTTGTTAAAAAAAAACCGGACCTTACTTAAAAAACAGCCTACGTATTTATTTGTATTGATTTTTTTAATGCATGTTCTAAAATTTGATAAGCATCTTGTGGACTTCATGTTACAAACTTTTATTTTATTTAATTTTTTTTTTTTTTTTCAAAATAGGCATGCTTGTTTAATAAATAAAATCAGTAATTTGTGTTAGTCACGAAAAAGATTTTTGCTTTCCAGTCTGTTGTGAAATATTCTGAAATGAATTGTAAATAAAAATATTTGTTTCGATTAATGGCATTTAGATTATTTTTTAAAAATTTCATTGATAAATATGCTATATGAGAAATTTGTATTAGAAAATTAATTTTTTTTTCTGTTTCCTTTTCCCACCAGCTAATCTGAGAGGTAAGTTTTTTTTTAAATATTATATTCAATTAAATACATTTTATAGTTTTATTATATTTCCTTTTATTTTGTGCCTGGTGTAAAAAATGAGTGATTTCACTTTCGTTGCAGATTTGCCTCGTGCCTTAGATGCTCATTTTGATAAAGAATCAAGTCAACTTGTATTTTCTGTTGATCCACCTCCAATTCCTCTTTTGGCAAAAGTAAGGAAATTATTTTGGAATTTATTTAGATAATCAATTATTTTTCTTTTTTTCTTATAATTAACTGAATGTTTCCTTAAACATATTGCTCTCATCTGGATAGATGTGTTTCACTGCCACTGAATAACAACACAACAAACAGTAAAACGCATTCAATTTATAAAGAATAAGTGGCAACATTAGAAATTACACATAAAGCAAAAACTGATTTATTGTGATATTTATATAGAATTTTACCTACATTGATGGACATGATACTGTGCTGGAAATTTCTCATTAACTCAAGATACCTAAATCCCTGTATCTTTAAAGTAGCAGACCAATGCATGACCTTTGAGTTCACACTCTTTAATAGCGAACAATAATCCTAGTCCCTCAAGTGTCTGCTAACAGGAGGTTATTTGTATTTTTCATAGTGTGTATGTGTTTTGATTTTCATGCTCTTAAGTTTTAATTTGTTTGAGTTTTATAATATTTCTGTGTTTTATGTCAACTTTGAAAATGAGATTTATTACTTACAGGTGCAAGCTAGATATGCTGATTCTGATGAGTGGATTTTACAAAAGTACATTGAAATAAATTCACCTGAAGAAACTGTGTACCTTAAACCAGGTGATCAGAGCTTCAGTGATGTGAGAGTAACTTTGTGTCTTCAAAGTAATGAATCTTGGTGTGGAGATGCAAAAATTGCTAGTCCTTTTGATGGTAAACCCCTTAGAGTTTATTCAAATTGAATCAGAAGTTATTTATAAATATAACTTATGTAATATTTGTAAATCTTTAGAAAATTTAATTATTTTTCTAACTATTCCCCCCCTCTGTATACAATCATAACTTTGCTATCACTGTCTTTTATTTGTCATGAATTAATGAGATTTGTTTCAATGTTTTAACAAAAATTACTGTTTGTGAAAAACTGATTAGTCTGCTGATTTTTCAAATTCTATTACATTATACTGCACCATCAATAATAAATGTTTGATATAATAATTTTTTTTATATTTAATTAACTGGATAACATGTTTTTGTTTAATATTTTGCATTTATATTTTTTATTTTTGGTAATATTTGCATTTTTGGTAATTCTGTAATATTCATATTTCTAATTTAAAATACGTTTTATTATGCCTATCTAAAGGATCCAGTTTATGGGTCAGTATAGCTATTATTATTATTATTATTTATGGACAGTAAACTATTCTTTTAATAGAGTTCCAAGTTTAAACTCATTAACCTGAATTTTATCATATTCTGCGTTTTCAGATTCCTCTCCTCGTTCTGTTGAGACTGCTGGTGCTGTGAGTTTTGAAAATGTGGTTCTAATTATTGCTACTTCCGGCATAATTTCTATTATCATTTTAGGGGGATTTATATGCTATTTCTGCTGTAAAAGGGGAAACAAAGGTATATCTATAGGTCTTAACAGAGTTAATTAAACCTTGCAAGTTCAGTTTTCTGTATTTTTGGAGGGTTTAAATCAAACACTAAAACATCTTTTCTTCCCTTACTTAGGAAGTAAGAAGAAGCAGGAAATAAAGACATTAAAGTATGTATGAATGCTTCTGTCTGTGATTTCTTGTTTTATCTATGTCTTATCTATATATGTTAATGCAAAATTCATGCAGTTTTGTTATAGTACAGTTGACATATGCAAAATAATTTTTTTTCTGGGGCAGTTATTAAAATAAAAAAAAAAAAAAAATTACACATTTTAATAAGATGTATGTTAACTCTAAGAAGCATTGAATACACATCTTGCTATGTTAGTCATGATAAAATGTAATCATGGATGTCCCCTTCCTGGTAACCAAAAAAATTCAGTGACTTTGCTGTTAAGATCCATAGGTTTTGACAAAACTGAAGGTAAACATTTTGTAATTAAGTCATAAATATAAGTATAAATGTATATATTTTCTTTTTCTACAATATTTCAGGGTACTAAGTATGTGAAATACATTTTAAAACAACATTTCATTCTGAATGGAATTAAATGCTATACTTCTCCCAGAACAGTTTTAATTTGAATGAAATGTTTTTGCTAATTATACTAGAAAGAAATTTTAAGGTTAGTCATTTTTATTTGGCCGATTACAAAAGCTAAAATCAAAGTTTATTTTTATTATTAATATTATAGTCATTCTATAATTAATGCTCTGTTTGGTTCATTTCAGAATTAGAGCACCTTTTATTTTAATAGTGAAGTACGTTAAATATTGGTGCTCGTTTGGCAATTGTGTCTGATGCAAAGGCAATGAAAATATAATTTATTTGTTCTCTTATATCCATGGACAGTATGATGCAAGATTTGTCACAGTTATGTGAAATTGCAGATAATGCTGAACATTATTTATATGGCGAGTGTTCATGCAACTCGCATAAATGTAGTGGTATTCAAAATGCTGATAAATAACGCACATTCTGACATAATTAGTTTTAAAGTAAATACAAAAACATGAAATTCAAAAAATAAATACAAGTACATAGTCATTTTAAATATAGTACAGTCAAAAGTCGTTAATCCGGACTCGTCGGGACTTCGGCGATTCCGGATTATCGATTTTTACGGATTACAGATTATCAGTTTAAATCTGGTAAGATGGCATGCAGAAGTTATAAAATTAAAAATATGAAACCGTAATTTATGAAATAAAGAACAATTATGATCTAAAGGGTATCAAAATTTACAAATAAAAAAAAAAAAAAAGAAAAGAAAAAGCTTAATATTTATTTGTTTACTTTATTAAACATTTTTTTCAATGTAAGTTGTTTAAGTTGCTTCGTTTTATGTGATAATACTTTCTCTTTAATCCTATAAACAGACATAATTTCTTGTTCAGTTACAAAGTTCTGCTGTTCAAGTCCCGTAATTGCTGTGCCGAGAATACCGACTAACTTGTCAATCGAAATTTTTTCGTTTTCACTAACCTCTCTGTCACCTTCTTCATGTCTTTATCCATTTTTTTTGCAGCAATTCCACTTTTTGTTTGATGGACATCGAAACATACTTTCGTTTTGTAGATACATACTTTTGTTTTGTTTGTCCTTTGGGAGCTCCAGCATCGAAATTCTATTTGACATAATTGAAAGTTCAAGTTTACTTTTATAAAATTGCTCTTACAAAGTCTGCAAAAATAATAAGCCGGATCCACGTCGAAGATTAAGGAACAACGCAATCATCAACATTAACTGAAATAGATAATTAGATAATTTTAGCTTATACCGTCCGTTATGCATTAAACGCACACGCGAAAACGTATTCTGCGCTTGTGCACACGCATATGCGCAGTCGTAAAGGTCTTACGCGCACGCCTAAACGCCTATGCGCATGTGTCAACGCGGCGCATGCGCAGAAAGTTTTTAGCTTTGAGGTCCGGATTATAGATCATTCCGGATTATGGGTGTCCGAATTAACGACTTTTGACTGTAGTAGCTAAATGCATTGCAGATTGATTCTTTGCTTAGTACTGTGCATTATCTTCTCATCTGTATAAAATTAAAGAACAGGGTGTTCCATAAGTTTGTAAATGCTTTAAAAATTTTTAAAAATTGAAGGAATTGATAGAATTGAACACGGTTTCTGAAAAAGTTATTCTTGTGAAGGGGGATTTTTTTTGCTAAAGGAAAAATATATATATATATATATATATATATATATATATATATATATATATAGTTAAAATTTTTGTCAATAGAGGGTGCTGTACGATAGCAAACTGCACAGTTGAAGGAAAACTATATTTATTTGCATGCAGGCAAATGTTTACAAGCATGTCACTCTTATTCTGTTGTCTGCCATCACCACAAATTACAGTTTGGAAACGAATTACAACACCATTAACTGCAGCATATAGCATATTCGAATGGCTGCAAGAGATTTTGCGATGAGTGGCATCCTTTAACTGTGCCAAAGAAGATAGGCTATCATCGTACAGTCTGGACTTGGCATAATTCGAAAGCTAAAAATCAAGTGGTGTTAAATCTGGCAAGCAAAGTGACCACTCATTTCTACAGTGACAGCTAATAAATCACTCTTTGGTGAAAGTTCTTCTTAGGAACATCTTCACTTTGGTTGTGATATGAGGAGCTGCACCATCTTTCATGAACGTCACTGTGTCAAGGACATTATTTTCTTGTAAGTGTGGTATCACTTGTTCCTGCAGCAGTTGCAAGTACTGTTTTCCAGTAATTGAGCAGGTCTTCCAGCCAGCTTTTTCACAGCCTGTTCAAAGAAAAAAGAGCCAAAATAATGGATGTAGTGAAACCACATGAATCAGTTAAATGCAGTGAATGTAGGGGCTTCTCAGTATAGGCACGTGGGTTCTCTTTTTCCCAGATTCTACAGTTATGGGTGTTGACTGTTTCACACAATTTAAAATTGCCTTATCTGTTCACAAGATGTTGAGAAGCCATTGTGGATCATCATTGATTTTCGATAAAGCCCAATCTGCGAATTTATATCACTTAACTTTGCCATTTGATAAGAGCTGGTGGGCTCATTGCAACTTATAGGACTACAATTTTAAAACACTGTGAAGGATGCAAAATACCAATGACTTTGGTGTACCAGAATTCGATGCCAATTCTCATGCGCTATTTACTGATTGAATATTTCTTTAGGGTGTCAATCTGCATCAGAAGTATGAACTTCTGATAAACTTAGTGTGCCACTACAAACGTGATGACACAAACTTTCCATTTCTTTGAAACGTCGTACCAGGGAAGTCAGTTCAGCAAGAGTGTTTGAACCTTAACCTCTTTTTTCCATCTCTTCTGTGTAACAGCCTTGTAATGTTTCAGTGGGTGATTCTTGGCTGAGGTAAAATAACTTCACTAATAAAGCTGTATCCACTAATGAGCTGTTAATCATACTGCAATTTATAGACTCTGATTTGCATATTTCTTGTTACTGTATCTGTGCATTGCTTCCATAGATGAAAATTTTAATTATTTTTTGTTCTTGACCAAAAAAATCCCGCTTCACGAGAATAACTTTTTTGAAAACTGCATTCATTTCTATCAATTCCTTCAATTTTTATGAATTTTAAAAATATTTACGGACTTATGGGACACCCTGAATTTTGACTGCTTTGTGTAAGCTCAGCTCATGCTAGAACAATAAATGTGCTTTGTTTGTTCTGCATAATTTATGTACTTAAGACACCACATTAGGCACAAGCTTGTGATTTCAGCAATGACACCACATCATGCACCAGAGCATGATCGGCAGCAAATGTGTTAAACTAAGCAAATCGAAGAGTTATATGTCTTGACATGCATATATAAGAGATATATAACTGCAGTTAATGATCTATAATTTACATTTACACTCCCAGTTTTTGTGTTTATTCTTGCAATCTCATATTATGCACTGCAAGTGTTAAGACAAAAACAATATGTCTATATCTGTACACAATGTGTTATATACACCATTCTTAAAGCCTTTTTAGATACAGTACAAAGTCCGATATCTGGACTCATTGGGACTTCGGTGATTCCAGATTATTACATCATCTGTTTAAAGCTTGAAAGATGGCATGTAGAAATTATAAAATTTAAAATACAAAATCGAGGCTTATGAAATAATGAAGCATTTATGATCTAAAGAGAAACAAAATTTACAAAAAAGCTTAATATTTTATTTTCTTTATTAAACATTTATTTCAATGTAAATTTTTTTGTTAATATTTTGTCTTTGATTCTGTAGACAGACATAGTAATTTCTTATTCAGTTACAAATTTCCAATGTTCAAGTCCTGTAATTGCTGTGTCGAGAATTCTGACTAAATTGTCAACCAAAATTTTTTCATTTTCAATAACCTCTCTTTCACTTTCTTCATTATCGGTAGTAGTATTTTCTGGATTGATTGATAATTGGGGCATTGTGATTGCAATGAAAAGCTTCTGTTATATCATTTCTATTTATTCCTGCTTCTCCACATTTCTTTAAAAAATCCATTAACTGTAAAATTTAACCTTTGATTTGTGATATCCGAAAATCTTCACATTTGTGGCTATCAAATTCATCAACCTCACCATGAAATATGTTAGCTGGACATAAATTATGCTAAGCATTTAAAAAAATATCTAGAGACTCATCCTCTCATGATCATGCGATGCTCTGTAAAGCAGATTTTATGCTAAAGTATTTTAAAAAATTTTTAATAGTCTTGCCATATTAAAAAAATTTAGCATAGATTTAAAAAATTCTACTTTACATTTGCATTTCAGTGCGTGGTCATTCCGATTTTCATAGGCTGAATGCTGAATGATTCATGTACAATTTGGAGGAAAGAATAATACGGATACATTATCTTTCCCTAAAACTTTAATTGAAGTATGAGCCGAACAGTTGTCTACAATCAGGGCAATTTTCGCATTATCAAATTAACCAATTGAATTCTACTGAGCTTCGGGTATGAAATGATTTTCAAACCAGTCATTCATTAATGCTTATTCATGTTCTTCTAATTGTCCGATATATAATGGGAAACATTTTATTCCTTTAAATGTTTGATGTCGTGTATTTTTTCCTATTATGAAAAGTACACTTGCGTGTTCTTGCCACATTTGCACATGCTAAAATTGCTGGTCTCGCTTTGGAATCTTTGACACGAGGTAGAGCCTATTCTGTAGAGGTTGCCAAAATATTTTGCAGTATTTAAAAATTTCTAGAATATATATATTTCTAGAAAAGACCAGTTTCATCAGTGTTGTAAATTTGTTCTGGAGATAACTTTTAACTATTAATGAGTTCAATGAATTCATCTGCAAATAGTTCAGAAGCTTCAGCTGAAGCTTTTTTACCCGAAATTCTTAATTGCCATATACCATGGCACAACCTGTCAAGTATGTGCTCTCAGCTCTTAAGTTACTTTCTTAGTGAAATATTTTAGTATGCACCATTAGTATTTCACCTGTCAATAGCAAGCCTTCGCTGCGACGCTGCCTAACCCATTCATTTATCACTTTGTCTTGATCTTCACTTTTAGCATAACGAATAATTTTTCTGTTATTTATTGCAAGTGGGGTGACAGAATTCACAAAAATTTAAAAAGTTCCATTTTATGTTTTCTTATGTCATACACAATTGGCTTTCCAATGTTTCCTCGCATAATTTTGAGACGGATATATATATACCTTTATCCATTTTTTGCAGCAATTCCACTTTTTGGTTAATGGATATTGAAACATGCTTTCATTTTCCAGATTCTGTTGCAGCTCGGGAATTAGAAACTCTTTTCGACATGGTCGAAAGTTGAAAATTTAATTTTCATCAAATTGTTGTAGTATAAACAGTCTGCAAAAAATAATTAAGCTGGATCAAATCAGAAAGTTAAGGAACAGCACAATCTGTTATATTGGTTGAAATCACTTATGAATCAATGAAGTATAATTTTAGCCTACTTTAATAGCATCTGCTATAGATTATTGTCTATGTGTCATGAGATTGGCAAGGAAAGACAAGTTGTTCCACTAAATTTTGTCTTGCTTCTATCGTGCACTGAGATAATTAAACCTGATTGTTATTAGTTTAGTTATTTATTATACGTACATCTATTTCTTGCACATGCTCATCTGAACCCTGAATAAAGGAATTCCCACATATACTTAATGCTTACTGAGTGCTGGTGCAAGGTATCTTACCACTTGATGCAGTCTCTGCTGGTCCTGAATTCTGCTACCAAGCACCTCCCTAAGTTGTAAATTTTTGCTGCCCCTAAATTTTGGAAATTTTTCCTAAATTCTAAAAATATTTGCATTCTTTAATTTTGTTGCTCGGTGATTCTCTCAATTCCAAAAATCTTGTGGTCCCTAAATTCTGCCATCCGGTGCGGTCATATGAGCTCTGGCGCCGGTTCTGAGTTTATGTGAAAAACAAATCAGTTGTTATTAATTCAGATAGCACTAAATGTAGTCTTTTGGCCTAGGAGTATCATTAGCAAAATCTTTTTTTAGCATATGGGAGGAAATTTTTGTTAAATTTTTGCTCATATTTCTTAGCACATTTGATTTAAATCTGTAATCACTGCCAAGCATAACAATGTCAACATAAAAGGTTACCATACTCTACTTGTACTAATATAAAAATAATTGTTTGGGCATAGCTGCATGAGTCATTACTCAAGTTGTCATTCATTGATAAACATGTGGTGATGAAAGCAAAGCATAATAAATAATGATTCGCCAGGTTGGGCGTCAGGGATTCAAAATACTAGTAGATGTAATATCAACAATATTTCTATGTAGAATGTTTCGATTTGAGATGTATGCGAAGCAGATACACAGGTATGGAGCCAAATTTTTCATCACACAAATTTATACTAAATTATTTCTTCAATAATGAGATATTTATTTAGTGTCGAAGAGAAATTAAGAATCGGGACACTCCACATTATCTTCGAAGGAAAAAAACAAGTGCGCATGCATAAATAATTTTTAAAAAAAAGTTGTTGGAGGTTTTGAGGTCCGGATTTTAGATCATTCTGGATATTAGACATCTGGATCCCGGACTTTGTACCATATATGTAAAAATTATATAGCATTTTTTTGTTTTCAGCCACTGATGATTATCTTGTTTCATTACATAAAAATGTTTTGTAATATTTTAAATTACTACTGCAGTTTTTTTCTCTCCCTCATAATAACCTTTATTTCTTTTCCATCTTCTAGTGCTGGACCACCACCAGTTACTTTGCCTTATTATTCTGAAGAAAATTTAACTAAGCATGGAGATGTTTTAGATGCCCAAGCTAAGCCTAATATTTATATGACTCCTAATGATCATATGTGTACAGGTGTTCCTGATCATGGTAAATTATTAGAATTTTATTTACAGTTCACATTTTAAATCTGAAGTCTTCATATTCTATTAGATTGCCTACATAAAAAAAATGTCGTATGTTTATGATAATTTGATATTAAGCTTTCAAAAGAAAACCTTAAGAAACAAGTATAAATCTATAAGATTAGTTTTAATATCATATTTCTAAGCAAGTTTTTTTAGCAATATTTTACCAGTTGAAAATCTGGTATATACAGGAAAAATATATGAATTTTTTTAAAGGTATCTACTTATACAAGCTAATTTGCAAGAAAGTTATTATTAAGCTTATAAAGATTACTAGTTAAGTGTGGTATTTTTTTTTCTTCTGAGTTACCTTGATTAATCTAGAAAATTATAAGATTAATTTATTGTTTTAAAATTTCATGTGCATGTTCCAGTTTGAAAATTTTCTCAGTAAACTGTAAGTTATCTTATTATGTAGTAATATCAGGTTGTAACGAAAGTTTCTTGCCACCACAGATATCAAAAGCGAAAACAGTTTGCATTGCTGCATTTAATCATATTTTGTCAAATGACTCTTTTCACTTGAAAGAAAGAGATTTGCTTTAGAACACTGTGTTGCAAAATTTGCAAATAAATATTTTTGTCAATAAGTATAAGGTATCTGAAATAGAACTGTCACGCTACCAGATTAGAACCATCATTTACTTCCAGTTGTTTTGGAAAACATCAGCTACAGAATGTCACCAAATCGTGTACAGTTTTAGATACTAATGTTATGTCATGTGATACTGTGAGGATTTTGTACTGACAGTTCAAAAACAAGGACTATGGCATTCAAGAAGCGGAGTGCTCTGGCCAGCCTACTCATGTTGATGAGGTTCACCTGTGAGAACTTGTGGAAGAAGATCGGTATGCAACTACTCAAGAGCTTGCTTAAGGAGTTGGACGTTAGTGCCATGTCCATTAAGGCCTATCCACACGAGTACGTTCACCACATATATGCCACTATATTTTTTTTCACTGGCATAAATTCGCATTACGCACAGGACATAAACCTGAATTTGTTCGTGCTCAGCTTTTTCACTCGCAACATGAATGAACAGCCAGTAGCTGACTGAGTTATTATCACGTTTCTTATATGGAAAAACATTTCTTCTTTACACTTTTCAGTATGGTGTCGAAACCACATAGCAATGAGTTTTTTTTTAAAAGGGATTATAACTGTCCACAGGAATAAACAGTTTATTTATAAAGCAATGATCTGACCTGTATAACCATGTACTTCACATGTATATAACACTGTAAGTAACAGGGGCCTAAACAAATTACAGTCTACAAAATCAAATTTTCTGCCTTACAAAATTCTCCTTATTTATTACAAATATTAATTTTTTCATGTGTAACAGGAAACTATAAGTATTCCAATATTAACTACACCAAAAACTAACTTCAACAATATAACAACTGTTAAAATAAAGCAGTTGACTGTGAAAGAGTATTCCATACAGTTCCAAAATTTTCGAGGACAGTTACAACTTGGGCCGTAAAGCACTCATTTATTGAATATTAATTAAAATTACCTTTGCAGTGATTTCTAATTGTTCCATTATTTTTCATGAAAGCTACTATTACAGACAGCCGAGTGTTCAGCATGCTGGATTGCTATGGGAAGAGTTGCGAGTTCGAATCTCACCAATAACCACTATAAATCAACGCTAGCTTTTCTCATTTTGAAAGCTGTTTCTTATGAATCATTTTATTCTTATTTTAACTATCATTATTATTGTTTTCATTTCTTATTTTATTTATTATTGTTGTTGTTTTCAGTTTAGTTTAAAAATGTGCACTCTAAATAGAAACCATTAACCCATTATGTAATGATATATCTGCATCTCTTGTATAAATGATCTCTTTATTTTTACTTCATTGTATATAATATTCTCTACATAATTTTACATTAACTGTCCAAAATCTGAACCTTATTCTAAATTAAAAAATAATTAAAAATAAGAAATAATAAAAAGAAAACAAAAGAAAAAATCTGAAAGCTTTCAGATTCCATATTATGCCAAAACGGGCTTTTTTTTTTCTCTCTCTTTTTTTTTTTTTTTTCATTTACAGGCACATACAAGTTTTGAGAGCATTTGGGCTGATGTTACATTCTGCTAAAAATATTTAGAAAAAGCTTATCTTTAGAAATTTAATTAGATGAACTTTTTTCTTCTAATTTATTTGTGCGAACTATTAAAATATATAGTGAATTTTATTATATAGTGGATGGTGTTTCAAGTCATTTAATTCTTTTT
Organism: Stegodyphus dumicola; assembly: GCF_044657685.1. NCBI lineage: Eukaryota > Metazoa > Arthropoda > Arachnida > Araneae > Eresidae > Stegodyphus > Stegodyphus dumicola. The sequence goes on along the minus strand of NC_140777.1, from coordinate 32,484,202 downwards.
ATGTACTGTATTCCAAAACAATTTTAGAAGTCTTAATTTCCCTAAGCTGATTTGTGCGGATAGTAACTGTTTAGTCTTACTATCTGAGTTGTTAAATTGCTTAATAAACAAAATTTCACTATAAAACGAACTGAGAGATGAAACACTTTGAACTTGCAGCCTTCTGTGAGCGAATTCTTTTCAATAATTTTCATTTCAATAATTCTATTGGCTAAATGCAGATTTTGCTTGCGTCCCCATTTGGATGACTTTTTGGCGGTGACGTATGTTTCATTGTGTTATTTACATTGCTAGCATAGTCGTGTGGATGCGCCTTTAGTCATGCTATGCATCGCATAAACTTGACAAGCAAGTTCAATCCCTGGGTGCCACATCAGCTGACTCAAGCAGATAAGGACCGATGTGTTCATGTCCTGCACTAATTTGCTTGAATATCAATGCGAGGAGAAAATTCTGAACCAGATACTCACTTGTTATGAAAAGTGGATTTACTTTAACACCACAAGTTGAAAAGGGGGTTGGTCTGCACCTAGTGAGCCCCTCAGCAGCATCACAAAGCACAATTTGACTAACAAAAAGATCATGCTTTGTATCTGGGGGGGGATTACAGTGGTATCCACAAATAATATCTGGAAAAAGGTAAAACCCTCGACAGTTAGGTCAACAGCGAGATACTAATGATACTAACCCATGCTGACATTGCTATCAAGGAAAAACATTGAACAAAGTTCCGATGCAAAAAGGTTAATAAATATTCCATCAAAGTAATGTAAGACCACATTGTGTCTGCATTCACTGACTGGACTCTGTATGGACTCGAATGGGATCTTTTGCCACACCCAACATATAGCCCCAACATCGTTCCTTCGGAGTTCTACCTTTTTCACATCTGCAGCTGCATCTTACTGGTGCTATTTTCCATTCTGCAAAGGATGTCCAAAATAAGGTTGATCTGTTTTTATGACCACCAAGTTTCTGTGCTGAAGACTTTGAAAAACTACCAAAAGAATTGGCAGAAAATCATAGATTTGGGTGGTGATTACTACCTGCAGTAAAGGTACTGCTTTCATGTCTTTTTTTCCCTAAATTTATTAATGTTTTTTGGCGGAAAACTTTTGTTACACCCAGATATTTTTATTTGCATTTTTTGATGCATTCACTTAATATTTGAAAAGGAAATAGGTAATCAGCCACAAAGAGTGCCTTTATATGTATACACTTTACCAAATATAAAATTTTTTATTATATAGATTATACTATCCTGGAAATTTAAGAAACATTTCAGTTTAGGTTAGAGAACGTATACCGGGTGGCCATAATTAAACTGACAGTGCTCACAGAGTTGTGTAGCGTGATCTATTTGCAAGAATGACGCTACATTTTGTAGAAAGATTAAAGAAGACGGGGACGAAGGATTCCGTGAAAAAACAAATTAGTTCTAAAAGTCACCGCTAGGGGAATATTTGGCGATGTGTAATAGAAAATAGAGTGTTAACAAATGCAAATCAATACGGAAATTACCTTTTATTTTGCATTCAAATGAGGTTCAGTGTGGCTGCCATTGTTGTGGACCACATATTGCATTCTGTGCACAGTATGCACAACAACAGAAAGTAACATGTCTGCAGGAATCTCCCGCACAGTCCGTGATATGTTATCCTTCAACGTAGCCAGGTCCTGGACCACTCCTTGATAGACCTTGGACTTAAGGTAACCCCATAGCCAGAAGTTGCATGGGGTAAGATCAGGCGACCGAGGTGACCATGCAGTTGGAAAGTAGCGGCTAATGACTCTTTCTGTTGTGCTGTTTCTGACTGAACCTTCAGAGAACCTGTTTTCTCAAACGTCGCAACCATTGCTTTTAGCCCATTAACTGACACAGGAGCATTACCTTTATGCACTTTTTGTGCGTTTTAAAAACACGAAGAGCAGCTGACGCGTTGCACTGGTTGAGGTAAAAGAATTTGACCAGTAACACATGCCCGACTAAAGAAGGAAACATTGCACATAAACTTTCAATCCGATTGATTCGAAACGTAACACATTGCCTTTTAAAACCCAAGCAGCTGGCACTGTGTGAATGGATGTAACATGAAATTTGAATAAAGAACTTCTTCTTCTGCTCTGCGTACATGATATTGCAGATCATGAGACTTTATCGGTGTTTATGTAGATTTTACGCTTTTTTAAAAGTGTTGCCATATTGCACTTGAACTAAATCAGAAAATGTGCATAATAAAAGGTAATTTTATTCTGTATTAATTTGCATTTGTTAACACTCTATTTTCTATTACACAGCGCCAAATATTCCCCTAGCGGTGACTTTTGGAACTAATTCGTTTTTTCGCAGAATCCTTTGTCCCCCGTCTTGGTTAATCTTCTTACAAAATATGGCATCATTCTCGCAAATAGATCGCGCTACAGAACACTGTGAGCACTGTCAGTTTAATTATGGCCACCCGGTATATATATATATATATAGAGAGAGAGAGAGAGTAAGATAAAAAATATATGAATCTCAAAATTACTAACTTTAATTTGGCTATGTCCCTTTCCTGGAATCTAAGCTGCCTCACTGGGAAAATACTAACCTACATTATGTCATCTGCAGTGCTGTAAAGCTCTTGTCGAATAGCAGCCCAGAGTTTAAACAAACTTTGATTTTATGAATAGCCTTTTGCTGAAATGCACAATCACTTTTCTACTTGATCTTGCCTTCTATTTCTTGGTTGACTGCTTCACTGTATTGTCTCAGCTTGTGATAAGTTGTATATAGAATGTGCAGTGCTTATCTTATCCATGGTGATGTGTAAACCAAGATAAATTCATAAGAAAAGATATACATCCTGAAAAATTACTCTTCAAGAAAATAAAGTTATGTGGGAATATCCAGCTACTTGTGGTTTTCCGAATTATATCCATCTTATGCATCCCATTTGTATGCTAGCAACATCTCTAAACCTCTTGGCCATGACACTGCAAAATAGAGAATACTTTCTCTCCTCCTTTTATTCCTGCAATGCATTAATCTCTTATTCAACAAAGCCAACACTAAAAATACCCCTTTCTGAAATGTGCACTCTCATTGCCTGCCTTCCTCTCACTATGCTAAGGTTGTGTTCTAATTGAAGGTGCTTGAAGTTTTTAATTATTTATTGTGAGTTTTTATTTCAATTCCATTTAGATTGTCTTTTCACTAAAGTTTATAAGTTCACTTATTTTTCAATTCTTTGGATAATGTTCTCTTTGTTTTAAGGTAAAATTTTTATTTGTATTTCCCCCTAAAGTATTTTATTATTTCACTTACGTTATCAATTATTTGAATAGAGTTGTATTTATTTAAAAGTAAACAAATTTAATTTGAATTAGCTTTGTCTTTCCTTGCTTAGGGAAGGGGCTAGAATTTTTGATTGAACTATTATAATTAAAATACATTGAAATGATTCATTAGCTAATTCTGGGTACAGAAAAGCAATGATTTTTGTGGAAGAGAGATTTCAATTGATTTCAGTGTTTTTTCCTTCTGATGAAGTGGTATTGAAGTTGATTGGATTCCTCTTCTAATTTATTCTTTTTTCTTTAAATTACATTGATGTTTTTTTAAATTGGGGTATTGCTTGTTTGAAGTATTTTGGTTTTAAATTTTTTTAAACATTTTTTTTTTTTTTTTCATTTATAGGATTATTTGAAATTTATTACTTATAAATTTCAATTTTCGCTTTTTGTAAAAAATTGGTTCTAAATTTCTTACTTTATGTCTTTACTTATATACGTACATACACACATACATATAAAACAGACTGCATTTGAATATTACTCGAATAATATGTACATACATATTTTTGATTAAACATGTTTTTGAAATAACATAGTATTTGCAATAAGAAAGGAACAACTAATGTCATAAAAGTTGAAACTTTTCATTGGTTTTTGCATTGAAGAATTTGACACGCAGAATGAGTTTCAGGTTCTAGAACCCAATATGTTCAAGAAAAGCAGTTAGCATGCTCCAGTATTACATCCAGGGTTCGTACGGTCCTTAAAAGTCAAGTTTTTTGGAATCGATTTTTGGTCCTTAAAAGTCCTTAATTTCAGCCAAAATCGTTAGAAGGTCCTTAATTTTTAATCATCTGAAATTTCTGAATGTTCTGTTTTTATGACTGCCATTTTGAGTGTGAATTAGCATTTTGGAGGAATATTTTTGGCAATTCTCGGACAAATATCATTATCTTTTGAATGGGTGAATGCGTTCATGAGTTATAATTTGTTCCTATTTCTAATATAAAGGGTGGGATAGAATTTTTGAGCAAGTGTGAACATTGTAACATAAGTTTCATTAAAATAATGGTAATATATTGTAATTACATTTAAGAAATAACATTAAAATAAAGCACTTTTATTTTTTACTGTTGTATTATAAAGTTCCATTTTGGCCACTTTTTATACAATATTTTAAATCTGAAAAATAAGCAAGGTATAAGCAAAATAGCTGTGTAATTAATTAAAAATTTCTTTTTAATTTTTTCTTGGTAAGGGTTTCCTCATGTAATTGTCTCAGAATATGCACCAGTTTTCTCTATAAAATTAATTTTACACATTTTTATCCGATTTTTTTAAAAAAAAATATTTTTGGCTTTTTGCTGTTACTGAATTGGCAGGGGTAATTTTTGTTTCTGATTTTAGACATTGCAGCTTGGAAAGTTTAGAAAGATTTGAAGGCAAGATTTATAGATCCACTATTCTGGAAGATTCCAGAAAAATGTGGCAAAATGAAAAATGTCTCCATGGTATTAATACATAATTTCTTACTTTTTGGAGAACACCTGGAAGAGCAATAAAAACATAATAGTTGAATGTTTTAGTTCTGATACTAGAATCTTTTTCTTAACATTTTTATTTTCCCTTTATTTTCTTTATTTTTTACTAGACACAAGCATAAAATATCAAAAATGCTTCTAATCTTATCATATGGACAGGCATTATAGAAAATAATTTTTTTATTAATAAAGAAATTGAAAACTGACAATTTAAACGATTCATCTAATATGCTTAATGCATCATACACGCTAAATTGTGCTGCTTGGTGCCTTTGTAAATTTTGCTTCCAATGCCTGTTCTAAATTCTAAAAGTTTTGACATTTCTAGATCTTGTTGCTCGATGTGTAAATAAATTAAAAAAATTCTGCCACACCAGCTGTGTAACTGGACCTTACCATATATATTGCATATTTCTTCTGAATGTTCCTATTACTATAAAATTAGCAGCTTTCTCTATACATTCTAAATGCATTTAGTATTTTTAGAATAACAGAAATCTTTAATTAAATCCAAAAACTTTCATAAAATGAAAAGAAAACATAGAAGAAAAAAACTGAATACATTAAGAGAAAGGAAAATTATTCTTCAAAGATATGTACATATATTATTATGTAAATTACCCAGTTGTTTACAATTTCAGCCTTTACTATGATTTTCCATTTCTATTTTCTCACCAGAATGCAAATCACTTAAACAGTTTTTAAACTGAGGTTTTTGGAGTGTAAGACAGGAATGTGTTTCTGATCTCAGCTTGCTCCCTGCATTAGTTCCTGCCAGCCCTGATAATTTGCAATTATTCGTCTTTACATTACCGCTGCGGACGTTTGAATTTGTTATGACAATAGACTTACTGAGTCAGCTTAAAATGAAATTGTATAGTCTTTGATGACTAGTCCATATTTTTTTTTTGCATTTGATTCTTCTTGTTTAATTACATCACCATGAGCTGTAATTGATTTTTTAGCATAAGAACATGCTTATGTTCTTTTTTTTTTAAATAAGAAGCTTATTTAAATCTTTGTAGTTACTTTCAGATATAGCGATGATTTGTTTCACATCTGTCTGGAGGGTTTTGGACTATTTAACTTTTACCAGATCAAGTAAACCCTCATAGGTACATTTTGGAGAGGTTGACAGGTTAGGATATACAAAACGTAGAAACTAGTGAGAACATTGTCTTGCGTATTGAGACAAAGTTCTAACTGTTAGAAAAGATGCTTAAAGAGAAGGAAATTGATATAAATTAGTCAAAATGTCTGGGAAGGCTTCAAATTAAAAAGGCGCATAAATATCTTGTTGAGTGTTGTTGCCACAAAATATAAATATTTTGTAGCTTTTAATGTGTAATTATCCTAATATCGTTTAAGAATCAATGCCATAAATTAAATGTATTTTAAACTGTGAAATTTATTAGATTGTGATTTAATAATGGCTGTGATTTAATAATGTGTGGCCTTTTTTTTAACAAATACTGTTAAAAAATAAATAAAATTTAATAGTGGCCATGTAAATCCATAATGACTAAGGTTATCTAACACCCAATTTAATTACTTATAACTCACTGATTACCTTTAAAGATTATCTCTGCATTTTAAAGCAAGTTATTGCCTTTCATTAACCCTTATCGTAGTCACAAGATAAAACACAAAAATGTAAAAATTCATGTAAAACCTATTCTTTGCATCTAGTGAGACTTAAAATAATGCAAAACAACTTGTTACCTCTGGTGCTTTAGTGGATTATTAGGACCTTAAACTATATTAACTGAGTTACAATACCTAGAACTCTACAAGAAGCTACGGCATTAACTGCGTCAGACAGACCTTAGCTAACTTTAAAAATTGCGAACCGTGCTTACATCAGGCCTTAAGGTTGGTTCTGATCATCAAGTCTCTCCTAGGCAAGCAGGACCGGCGACAACAGCCAGTGTTTGGTTTTGAATCATGCTGATTGTGATTTTACTTCTCACTTTAACCTATGCCACTTGACATAAAATCTACTTACTATTTACTAAACTCATATAGTGAGCAAGTATGTGACAAAATGAGACATTAAAAAAAAAAAAAAAAAAAAAAAAAAAAAAAATCAAAGCTAACTGTTAGTAAAACCTAAATAAAATGTCACTTATCTTCTTTCAAATATGTCCAGTTAATATGAGAGTAAAATATTTAATGATAAATTTCATAAACTTTATTTTATTCTCAAACTTACTAATAATTATATTTAATACTAATGCATCCTACTTATGGATCTATTTTATTTTTAGGATGGTATAACAAAAGTGAAGTTCAGCATAGATATTATTTTTAATTGAATTTATTCAGTTCCCATTTGCTTATAGGTCCTTAAAAGTCCTTAAAAGTACTTAATTTCCGTGGGCAGAAATGTGTATGAACCCTGACATCCATATTAATTTGATTTATTTATTGGTGCATTGATTTATAGAATCATGTAAAATGATCTTATATGTGATTATGAGTATAATATTATTCTTGTAACTTTATTGTGTAAATATGTGTTTATTAACATTTATTAATCTTTGCAGGTCTTTTATATCCCGGTGAACGTGATATGGGAAACTGCATGGGACCAGATGGACATTTAAATATGCTTCTGAAAAATGGAGATATGCCTCCGGATGGTTCATATTATCCATTTGAAGGAGAAATGGTTCATGACTACTACAGTGGCAGTGACTTTAAACCTGTGAATGATGAGATGATGAACATGAAAAACAGAGAACATTTACGTAAGAATACATTTAAATAAAACTGTGTATTTTGTTTGACCAGGCTGCATCTTGTATAGCTTTCAGATTTATTTGAACTGCAGATTTTGTTCCAACTTTCTACTATGCTACCAGTAGTTTTACTTATTATGGGCCTAAGGGACTATTTCAAGATGTCATGGTAGCAGGAAAAGGTTTCTGTGTGTTTTGTTTTGAGGTGTCCAGATTTGAGATTATAGTGTAGTGGGAGTTTTGCACATAGAAAGATGCTGAAATGTGACTGTCCAAAAGTCAGTACTTTTTGTGTGATGTCCCACAAGAAATGTATAGTTCATTTTTCCCATCTGGAACGATCATGACCTGTGATTCATTTTGCAGCTTGTTAAAGAATTGATTGTTATCCCAGTTTAATTACTAATTATGACAGCTATATTCTATAACTGGATAAATCTACCCATCCATTTTCCAGGAAAATGTATTTGTCAATAATGTTCTTCGAGAACATTAGATCAGATGTATTGCAAATGAAGACAACATTTTCTCTCTTAACATACACTGGATCTTGCACTATGTAATATCTTAATTTTTGAGTTTGTTACCATCATACCATCATGCCCTATACCATATACTTACCATTATACCCTAAGTTCATCCTGCAACATCATAATCAGAAAACACGCTGTGATTACAACAGACATAATATGCTGAGTTTGAAAAGAAAAGAAATTTATTGCTGTGTGGTTATGTTATGGGACTCAGTGTTGTATAAACTGAAAGATTGTATTTAATGCATGAGAAGAGCAATTACTGAACTCTTTTAAAATCACCATTTTTTTCTGCCTTTTGTGTAGATGTATCTCTCTTTGTCTAAAGAATAATTTTTTTAATACCTTAATTCATATATGGTATTTCAGAATACTGTTAAGCATTCTATCTAGCTAGGGTGTCACAGAATTATAAGTCTTTATTTAGCTCAGTCATATTAGCTTTGTTGCTATGGTTGCATGTATCTTTGCTTAATGAATAAACTAAAAATCTCAGAAATTTCTGTTTGCACCAATGGATAAAATGGGAGGGGGATTTGAATGAAACTTTATGAAATTTTTAACATAATTTTTTGAAAAATGCTCAAATTTTTTTTTCAACAGTTTGAGATCTATTTTTTTAAAATTTCAGCATCATCTTTTAAAATTTCTTCATCTGTTACTACAGTTTGAAAATTTCATAGATTATGCAAATGCCCTCTTTTAAAACAAGAAGGCTAAAAAGATATTAATTGGGCGATTTTGCATTTTTTTTAAAGGAAAAATTATGTGCCAGTATAAAACAGAATACAAAAGTATTGCTTCTTCTTTGGGTATCACTTGGAAACATAGTTTCAAGGTTATGTGATTGACAATGGAGATCCAAAGTTATGATGTAATATGTTGTATTGTTTTTCTTGCTTCTATATGTAGTGATTTTATTTATGTGCTTATTAAGTCTCTTTTGCTTTGCTAAAAAGAAATTAAGTTTACATAGAGAGACCTGTCATTTTATAGATGCCATTTCTCCTCTCCTGTTTGTTTACACATAGGTTTTGCATTTATCATGCATTTCCTTTTATCATTCTTAAAAGGAACAGAATTTAGCAATTGATTAATGTTTCAAGTTATTTGGAAGCTGGCCTCTTATTTTCTATGATCTTGTTAGGGGTTCCAAAACCTTTACAGTCTTGCATGACTTTATTTGTTGTTTGAACTTTTAGTATTATTATTTATATGACTGGATTTTAATCTTTTGTCTGTCATTGTATTATTTTGTGTATTTTCTATGTATGAATATTCTATGTATTGATGTATAAATTTTCCTTTGTATTAGTATTATTTTTAAGTATTATTTCAGTTTTATTATTATTGTATTATTTTTAAGTTGGCTTATTTTCTTTTATAAGAGTATTAATATAGTTTAATTATTCATGGCATATTTTAGTACTTTTGTTATAATAGTATTTGTATTTTATATTTTTTCATTGCTTTCTCCAGATCTCGATATTATGTTTTCGTTGTTGAATTGTATCTCCTTGTATCATTATGAGTTATTTACACGAGGAGTTTTGTATTTGTTTTCTTAATTAAAAAAAAAAAAAAAGACTAAGAACAAAAAATAACATTTTTTTAATGAAATAAGCTTTTATTTAATATTCAAAATACAGTGTCAAAGCATAAATCATTTTCTTCATAAATTTATCCAGGGCCCCTTACACTTTTATTATTTGTGATATAAAATTGTAGAATAGTTTTTGTAAAAAATAACTATTTAATATCTTTTTCCGAATAAACTATATGATAAACTATTTTTCTCCTCTTATTTAGTTCATTAATTATTTTATGAGTTTCAAAAGCTTATTTTAAAAAGCTTTTATTGTTATTTTATAGTTAGGGCTTAGCTTGTGAGTTCATTTCTTCCTAAAATTTAGTAGGGAGGAGCTGGGAGATTTGTTCCCCTCTTAAGTCTATCTTTATTCATATTTTATTAGTTTTTTTAACATATACAATATTTTTAGCTTATACATTGTTTATTATTTGGTATTTTAGCATAATTAAGAAAAAGTCTTCTTATATATTTTTTTTAATATTCAAATTAATGTATAAATTTAATTGCTGATTTATAATGTGTGTGTTTTCAGATTCTTAAATTTTTTTTTTTTTTTTTTTTTTTTTTTTTTTTTTTAAATTAGATTCTCCATATTATGATGTGAGTGGTCTACCTGATCCTTACAGCATGAGAGATGATGAGAAAGTTCATCACAACTCTATGTGCTTTGATGAAAGTTTAGAGAGCGGGTACTCTACCCCCAATTCTCGATCTAGAAGGATCATTCGAGAAATAATTGTGTGACATATTAGTGAGAAAAATTCAGGAAATGTTCATTTTTTAAGCTGCATGCTGTAAAGGAAAAAAAACAAACAAACTGCACAGCGTTCATGCCTTAGGGATTTTTCCTGAATGCAGCATTACTTTGTGTGATAAGACAGGCAGGGACTAAGACTTTTTTACATGATGTCATAGGCAGGCAGAAGAATACGATTGCAATCCTGCAACTGCAGACATCATTCAGCAAAAACAATCAATGCTGATTTAAGGCTGCAAACAGCTTTAAGGAAAAATTGTGAATGTTGAATGATGACTGCTAGCATCAAAGATTACGAATGTGTATGATGACTACACAGAGTATTCGACAAAGAGTATAAATGCTGAATTTTGATTGCAAACAACACTGAGCCAGATGTTTCAGAGGCTGGTTTGGTTTGTAAAAGGTTCTTGAAAGAAATTTTTATGAAAATTCATAGACTGTATGCTTTATTGTAGATATGCATGTTTTCATCATCAGTGTCATTTCTTTTGCTCTTTTAGTAGTTTTGTAATTTTGTTTCTTAAATTGCATTCCGAAGAATCCTATGTAAATATGTGTACATATATATATATATATATATATATTCTGCAGTCTTTAGAGCTAGGTGCCATGTCAACCAAATACTTAATCTTTGAAAGTCCCATCTCAGTCTCTGTATTATTATTGCAACAAAACTTGTTTCTATAGATACAATTTCAGTTACAATAAAGTCTCATTTCTATACAAAACTACGTGTTAAACTTTGATATTTCTTGCACAATATAATAGTGTAGTAATCTTCATCTTGGATTGTTCTCCTTTATATTGTTAGACTAACATGTACATCGTGAAGTAAATAAAACATAAATACATAACAATAAGACATAAGTACATAAAACACTAAAAAGCTAAGTGGAAAATCAAACAGATCTGCATGTTTCATCCAGTATTACTAGAGCAGTGTAAAAGAGAATTGGTCAAATATATGTATTGCACTGATACAGGAAATATCTTAACTAAAGTTGTACATTTGGTAAAATTGAGCATATTATTTCAAGTATTACTGAATTATTACATTTACAAAAATACAAGCTGAAATAATACAACTGATTACTTTGTGCATTTAGATTTAAAAAACTGCATGTTAAATCTATATTATTTCTAGAAACTAATCGTATAATATAGACAGATCTCCAGTGTGGAAGGATAGTAGTTTTCCTCGTTTATGTGGCACCAGGTTTTTGAAAAATTTTTAGACTTTTGTATATATGAATTTTTTAAAATGCTCATTTTCAGTGATGCATTTATGGCTGCAAAAGTGTCAAAAATTTATTGTGAAGTAAATAATAGTTTTAGTATGGATATACTATATGTTTTTATGCATTCAGTTTGAAAGGCAGATATTTAAATAAACTCTGCAATTTTTTTACTGTGTTAACCATGTTACTGTATGTTGTGAAAATGTGTATTTATTTTTCATCATGTACAGTTTACATCCAACTATTCATATTTGGATAAAACTTCTTGTTTTTAAATATGTTGATGAGTCTGATGTCACTGCCCCACAAATTTCCTTTGTAAATATATATTTCTCCTTTCTTATTACTTTTTAAGATTGTTATATGTTTTTCATGATGTATATCAGTTTGTGGTTCATATATGTATCTAAAAAAAAACTTTTTTTTTTTTTTTTTTTTTTTTTTGCATGCATAATGACTTATTTTTCATTGGGATTTTTTGGTGGTGCTTTTTTTCTTTCTTTCTTTTTTAAAATGATTTGGAAGTCTTAATGTATTGATGTATTTGTCCAATTCTTTTCCTCATATGCTTATGTGTTTAAAAACCGGAAATAATTCTTAAACAGGTTGTAATCTAAATCTTTTTTGTGTTCTGTTTTTATAAGCATTTGTAAACTTTCTTTTTCTATGAAGACCAGTTTTTATATTTCATGGTTTAGCTTATGGTTGCTGATTGGATTCTGTATGTATAATTAATGTTAGTGTATACATGCATTCAATGCTATGTTACTTTAAGCTGTTTGATCCTCAGGACACGCATTAGCTGTAATATTATTATAATTTTTAAAGTAAAATTAATTAAACTTAATGTGTCTATGTTCTATGAATAAAACAAATATTCTGCTAATTTTTATATTATTATTCTTGTCATTTAGTTAAGATATTAGAACTACATTGAAATAAATTTCACCTAAATATCTTTTTTTTGGGGGGGGGAACTTTTGGAGCATATAAAATATATCCTACGTTGTTCAATAAACAAATGAAAAAACATTCAAGTATGCTATATGAAGTAATCTTAATATAACTGAGTTATGTGTGAAAGGCTGACCTCTGAATGAAATGCATTCTAATGAGAGTTATTTTTGGGGGGATTGAAGAATGTGCAATTTTCATTGAAAAATTAATTAGGATTTAACTACTATACAAACTGTAGATTTGAAATCCTTCCCTAAAAAAATTAAACCATTATTTATATGAACAAAAAGATTTTTTCAAACTAAAATTCTAAAACTCATAATTTGATTGCATGCAGAATTTCAAGATAACTGAAGTTAAATTATTTACATTTAACACTATTTATTTATTTATTTATTTATTTATTTATTTTTTTGTTGATGGTAGCAAAAATGAGGATTCCCACGTTGGCAATAGAGTACTTATCAGAGATCCCAATGGAATTGTCAAAATAAAGAAAAGAATTCCCGAGTTTTTAAAAGTGAACTCTTTGCTGTTGATGAGAGACTGAGCTATATAATGTCATTTTTAGACCCTAAAGCTATCTGGATTATGACTGATAGTCATAGTGCCATCCAACATTTGTCAAACTGGGTGTAACATTGGTGACAAAATTGGATTCTCACTAAATTAAAAAAATTAATTTGGAAAATTTAATTCTCACTAAATTAAAACAAGGCTTGTCCTCTTGTGATGTGCAGATTCAGTGGATTCCCTCACGTGTGGACATTTGGGTAAATGAAGAGGCAGACGTCCTGGCAAAGAAGGATGACGAGGGAGCTCTGGCTACTTCCATTTGTCTGACTTACCTTGAGCTGAATTCTGCTGGAAAACATACTGATAGAATGACTCGGCTTGTCCCTCTGACACAATCTTGGTACCAGGTTGAATCCCTTGGTGGATCTCTTACTACAAACAGTGACAGATGCACCCAGACAACACTCTCCCGCTTTCTTAGGGGCCATTTCAGAAGCCTTGCCTTCTAGGGAGGTAAAGAAACACACCCAATTTATCCAAAATGTAACAACGAGCAGGCTTCTCCGGCACATATCCTTAGGTGTCTGGGTTTGTCCTACAAAGATTTGATTAAGTCACCTATGCTATTTTATGACTTCTTGAAGGTGAATAAACTTGTAGACCTCGTCTAGCAGAAGCTGGACTCGAGGATTAGTAACACCAACATTTTTGTTCTAACATTTTTGTTGTTGTTGTCAATCCAATTTCCCCCCCCCCCAAAAAAATAAAGCTATATAATTTCAGTACTACATAACATCCCTGCCAGCGACACAAAGAAATGATGTATTTTGAATTTAAACGAGTTTTTATGCATTTTTGAAAATTTTTGATCTTGATTTTTTGCTTTTTATTTCAGTTGCTGCCATTTTCTTTTCATAGAATTCCTCCCCATTCATAAATGATGGATCAGTTACTTTGTCGACATTAGGTTCAGCATCAATTGGGCTTTTTTCATCAGTCGTACATCTGGTTCACCAAACTAATTTTCATTATAACATTAATTGATAATTCATTAAAATTCGGCAATTAGACATACTGCAGTGTTGAAATGTTTTTATTTTTCCAAAATTAAATCATCTGTAACACAAACAGGAGTTACTACAATTTTTTAAACTAAGAAAAATTAGTAGAATACAAGAATGTAATTGTAAGAGTGATTATTATTATAACCTTTTTTGGATGCTACCAAAAGAGTGATTATTATTACAGTACAAAGTACATAATCTGGGTGTCCGTTATCCAGAATGATCTATAATCCGAACCTCAAAGGCCAGAAACTTTTTTTTGTATGCTTTACGCATGCGCGTTTAATGTATGATGGACGGTATAAGCTAGGCTAAAATTATCTTTACTGATTCTAAGGCATTTCAGTTAATGTTGCAGATTGCGCTGTTCTTTAATCTTCTAATTGGATCTGGCTTATTATTTTTTGCAGACTGTTAGAGCAATTTTATAAAAATTAAGCTTGAACTTTCGATTATGTCAAGAAGAGTTTCCAATTCTGGAGCTGCCAAAGATCTACAAAGCGAAAGCATGTTTTGATGTCCATCAAACAAAAAGTGGAATTGCTGCAAAAATTGGATAAAGGCATATCCGTCTCAAAATTATGTGAGGAGTATGGCATTAGATGACACGAGAAAAAGGAATTTTTTGTGGAAGCATCTTAAACAACTTACATTGAAAGAAATGCTTCATAAAGTAAACAAATAAATATTAAGTTTTTTTTGTAAATTTTGGTACCTTTTAGATTATAATTGTTCTTTATTTCATAAAATACGGTTTCATATTTTTAATTGTATAATTTCTGCATGCCATCTTACCAGATTTAAATTGATGATCTATAATTCGGAAAAACACCTAATCCATAATCGCCGAAGTCCCGACGAGTCCGGATTACGGACTTTGTACTGTATTACCTTTGTTGAATGCTACCAACACAATTTTTTTTTAAAAAATCAAATCATATAATTCCAGACCTACAAATGTAATGAATTGAACTAAAAACAACTAATTCCTTAAGTACATTACAGGCTGCACTTAATTTCATTATTTATTGATACAAATAAAAATAATTGAAGAAATTTAGTATTTATCATCTTTTTCTAGAAGCTTTTAGTTCTGAATTGAACTTGGCACTTCCCAATGATTTCCAGTATATTAACATGACATATTTATCATATTTTCCTAGGAACTTAAGCAATAAAAATAGTTTTCAATTGTATTTGCCCTTTTGCCCTAGGCATTTCTCTGTTGAGTATTCAGGATTAAAAATGAATACATTTTTTAAAAATTTTGTTAATCATCATATCTGAAGATAGTTAGATTAAAATTCTTTTAACTCCCTTGCCTTCGGTTTCAATCTAGTATAAATATCTACAGTGGAAATAGTGAAATAGTACGCTTAATAATAAAGTTAAAATGACAGGAGGGAAAAAAAAAAAGCAGGAATGAGTGCAATGGCAGACTGGTAGGTTTCGAGATTACCGAGAACATAAAACAACAAACGTTTTGGGCGACTGTTAAATCTAGAAACCTTCATTAATCAATTAAAAACTTTTTCATTAATGTTTTTAAAAATTTTTTACAGTCAGTTCTTTTGAGCTCTATACCAAAGTCTTTTTTTTTTAATTTTCTGTAATGTGCATGCTCTCTCTCTGTATGTATGTATATATATATATACACACAGTCAAAAGTCGTTAATTCAGGCACCCATAATCCGGATCTCAAAGTTAAAATCTTTCTGTGCATGCGCCGCGTTGACACATGCGCATAGGCGTTTACGCGTGCGCGCAAGACCTTTACGACTACGCATCTGCGTGTGCGCAAGTGCAGAATACGTTTTCGCGTGCGCGT
This sequence comes from Stegodyphus dumicola, assembly GCF_044657685.1. Classification (NCBI taxonomy): domain Eukaryota; kingdom Metazoa; phylum Arthropoda; class Arachnida; order Araneae; family Eresidae; genus Stegodyphus; species Stegodyphus dumicola. Next base: position 32,468,157 of record NC_140777.1, on the reverse strand, counting down.
TTAATGTATAACGGACGGTATAAGCTAAACTTATCTAATTATGTATTTCAGTTAATGTTGATGATTGCGTTGTTCCTTAATCTTCGAATTGGATTCGGCTTATTATTTTTTGCAGACTATAAGAGCAATTTTATAAAAGTAAGCTTGAACTTTCGATTATGTCAAATAGAATTTCCGATGCTGGAGCTCCCAAAGGATCTACAAAACGAAAGTATGTTTCGATGTCCATCAATAAAAAAAAAAAAAAAAAAAAAATGGAATTCCTACAAAAAATGGATAAAGGCATATCCTTTGTTTATCTAACCGTTCCGAAATCTGTTTATCAATTTCACGCTGCTCTGTGCGGGGGGGGGGGGGGGGGGGGTGGAACGTCGCGGCGCGCAATTGAACTGGAAGTTGATCTGTCAGCACTATCGTTATCTTCAGGGCATATGTTTTTATTTTATTCGGCTTATAATTCCTTACTAAATGTAGTATTTCATCTCGATGTACTGCGTCTTTGATTTGATATAAATATCACGAATACAAATCAAATAGTTTTCTGGTTGCAATTTTCTAATTTCGGATATGCGTAATGTATGCTTTACGCATGCGCGCGTTGAAAGAAATGTTAAATAAAGTAAACAAATAAATATTAAGCTTCTTTTTTTGTAAATTTTGATACTCTTTAGAGCATAATTGCTCATTATTTTATAAATTACGGTTTCATATTTTTAATTTTATAATTTCTGCATGCCATCTTACCAGATTTAAACTGATGATCTATAATCCGGAATCGCCGAAGTCCCGACGAGCCCGGATTAAAGACTTTTGACTATATATATATGTGTATATATATATATATATATATATACACACTCTATAACATAAAAAGTGACTCACCAAGAAGGAGTTATCCGAATGAGACGAAACTGCGTATGGCCATATTTTACAATGGAATATGCAAGTAATTAACTTTTGGCGGCTAATGATTGACTTAGCTGGAGCTCCACGGCATTGCAACGGAGCATCCAGTGTATAAAGCATTCAATTGCTAAAGCATAACGCCTGTACGAATCAACGAGATAATATACTGGTAGAGAGCTTATTGCAACCTTCAACCGGTTCCAACATTAGTGTCACGTGACTGCTGCGCGAATTCTGAAAGTCCGGAAATACTTTACATTGTTTTCTATGGGACGAAAGACTGCTGCTCTGCTTGGTCACATAAAATTTAAGTAAAAATGGTTATTCGCTGCAGCGCCTATGGATGTAAAGAAAGTTTCGTGAAAGGAGGACCTGTAACCTTTCATAGGTAAGTTAAAACTGCATGATTTATTATTTTATTTTCAGTATTTCTGTCGTTTTACTATCTCTGTTGAATTGGTTGGAAATTTTCAGCCATATTGTACAAGAAAATTGCCGCTGTATATGACATTTTCAGCATGTATTATTAGCATCAAAATGTATTAAATACTGTGACACTATTTACTGGATTCATTCTTTACAAATAATTGAATTTTATATGTTTTTTCCATGTATTCCGTTGAAATAGAAAGCTGCGCCAATTGGCGTTAACTTTTTTTCGCCAAGTCGTACGCGTTTTGATTTCATAAACAATTACTGCTTGCGATAAAAAAAGAAAAATGCTGTTATTAGCATTAAATTATTGAGAAAAAATTGTGCAATATGTTTACTTTGTTAAAAAAAAAAAGCTGAAGATCTTGATTCATGCAACATTGAACATAAACAGTTAAACAGCATTATTTTAAAAATCAGATTACTTTTATAGAGCTCAATGCTGTATCATTATTTTCTATAAAATCAATTAAAATAAAAATAATCTGGATTATAATTCTGTCTCATCTACGATGCTGTTAGAAATTTAATGTAATTGAAAAAATGTGATGTAAAAAACTTAACCATATTTTAAATAGTATTTAAAAAAAAAGGAGAGTGAGAGAATTTTTAACTGTAATATCGTTTTGATCCTAATAATAAATACTGAGTTGAAGTTTGTTAGCGTTTGATACATATTCAATATAAAATATTTGTTATAGTTAATAAGATGTATTCATCCCCCCATGACATACACATGAGTGTGGAAATCAGTAATTAAGATTGCATTATTTTGTTCCAGTAATATAATCTCAAGAAAAGAGAGTGCATTATTTTGTTTCAGTAATATAATCTCAAGAAAAGAGAGGTGGTGCTCATTTTAGAAGTTGAACCTGCATGCAGTGAAATATAATTTTGTTAATAGATTTTTATTAAGAAAGAATTGTTGATGACAAAATCAAACTAACTTTTTTCAACATTGCCTTGAGCACAAATTTTTCCCATCATTAACAATCTAATTTGAAAGTGACTCATTTTCTTTTAAATTTCACTTGACCCTCTTTTCTCTAAAAGGCACCTTTTGACCTGTAATTTGATGTATTACAAATTGTGTTTTTGAATGTACGTACTATTGTAAAATAATTTTAAGAGAACTTTAAGGTGGTCCAAAAGGACCCTTTGATTTCCATTCCAATACAGAATCACGAAATAAGAATTCTCATGTAATAAAAGGCTAAAGGGAAAAATGCCATCCCCATATACAGACAATTATATTATTGTTTTGACTCTAATTGTAGGTATATTTACATTTCTTTCCAATAAAAAATTACTACACTTTTAAAATTTCATGATATTTTTCAGCATGTACTTAAAGAATTCTTAAATGATTCTGAAAAATTACCATTCTTCTGCAGTATACCTGTATGACCTGGAATACATATATGTGTGTAATTTAATACTTCATTTGCTACTTTAGTACAATTAAGTTTTTTTTTTTTTTCATTTATAGTTTCCCTAAAGATCCAGAAAGGCAAAAACAATGGGAAGTACAACTGCGGCGGGAAAACTTTAGAGTAACCAAGTATTCAAAGTTATGTTCGAAACATTTTACATCAGACTGCTTCGATAGAACAAAGTTTGGAGGCACCTGGTTAAAGGCCACAGCAATTCCAACGTTATTTAATTTCCCTTCTCACTTACAAAAAAATGTTTACAAGCGAAAGTCGTCAAAAAAGCCACTTCAGCCCAATCCAGAAGAGTCTATGCACTATTCAGAAAGTAAGTGATGCTCTATTTTCAATTTCAGTATCATGTACTTAACATACTTATTTATGTATGTGAGAGAGAGTCGAGGAAGAAATTGTACTTTGATTAAGTCTAACATAACATGCTGTGATGTAGTAATTTTTTTCTTTGAATTCTATTAATTGTATTGGTTTCAATATGTTAAATAGCATTTTTAGAGAGAAAAATAGTTTTGTAAGTAGGTGAATTTTGTTGCATTCTAGACTTATATTCAGTTTAGAATTTCCAGAATGCTTGTAATTTACTTTTAGCCTACTTTTTTATTTATGTTTATGTTTCAGTTTCATTTGTAAATTAAATTTAATGAACTTAGCTTGAAAATTTTATGCAATTGCTAATTAAAGCAACTAAAACACTTGAACTATTACACGATAAAGTAATCTGAGATTATGGGAACTTTTAAAACTAATTTAGTTTATATCTACAACATCTTGCCTGAACTCTAATATTTTGCAAGGTATTGAAAGCTTGTGAAGAAAAACCCATTATTTATTTTTTACTAATTTAAGATGGCAAATTACCCTCAAAATCTCCTTGCTTGCTATAAATATTCATGTTTCATAACTTTTAATTCTGTTTCCTCTCAGAAAGACATTACACAAATAAAATAATCCTTTTCCTCCACACCAAATCAAATTATTAGCCATAAAATTACTGAAATGCGTTATTAAGCTCCATATGAGTATGATTTATAAATAATAATAATTATTATTAATATAACACTTATATTTAATATTTCGTCTTGAAATCTGTTGTAGGTTCAGCAAGTACATCTGTAACTCCTGAAAGAAGGAAACGGCTGCATTACTTGGGAGATTTTAATGATGAGGATGTTACATCTCCAAGTAAAGCAAAAAAAGTTCTTGAAATAGCTCAGCAGCAAAATATCAGCATGAAAAGAAAAATTAAATTGTTAGATAAACAGAACAAAAGACTGAAGAAGCATGTGGCCTCTTTAGACGAGCTGCTGACTGAGTTAAAAACTCAGAATTTAATATCTGATTCAGCGTCAACAATTTTAGGGGTAAGCTTAACAAATTTTTACAATATCCAGTTTTGTATCTCTCTTACAATTATTTTATCCATCATTTCCCAGAGAAATTGTGCTTTTAACTATAGTTTTGGTTTTTAACTATAACTTAATTTAGGGGTAATTCATAAATGATGTTGCACATTTTCATAAAATTTTTTATCCTCCTTCCCTTGCCAAATGTCAGGCTATTACATAAACATATACTTTCACTTCTGATTTAAAGCTGGGAAATGCTGATCTAAATCATTTAGTAAGAATCAGTAGAATTTTTATTAATCCCAGGAAAGTTGTTTTAGCCCCAATAGAAAGAAATACCCTCAAATTTGTAATTTCAAAATTTAATCAGCTGATTTTAAATGCTGTTTTTTTAACCAAAATGTGTGTGATGTCACACTTTTTATTACTCTTCTTCCCCCTTGTGACAATTGCACAAATCCCCTCCCCCATCAGAGCGTGACATCATTTTTGGATGGCCCCTTATCATGCACCCTAAGATATAATGAATACTTGCTGAGAATTTTCAAAATGTAATAATCAGAAATATATGTTTAATCAAGTAATTCTTTGATTAAGGAAATAACATGCAGGATGCAATGTCACAGGTTGTATTTCCATTAGTGTCATGAAAATATTGCATCTGTAGGTTTTTTTAAATATTTTTGAGGTGACCATTACATAAAAATGTTATAAGTTATTGCTAAAACTCCTCTATGTTTTATTATATTATATTTAAAATTTTTATGTTTAATATTATATTAAAATCTTAATTTTTTTGCTCCCTTCCTCTAGTTGTCTGGAGCTGCAGGGGACTTCATAGAAAGACTTGAATGTAGTAATTCAAGAGCTGAATATTCAGAAGATTTCCGAACATTTGCCATGACTTTAAATTTTTATTCGGCAAAAGCATATAATTATGTCAGACAAATGTTCAATGACAGTCTTCCCCATCCTTCTACTTTAAGAAGGTGGTATGGTAAAGTTAGTGGTTCTCCAGGATTTACGAAGGAAGCCCTACAATCATTGAAACTTAAAGCAGAAGAAGCTTTAAAGATAAACAAAACCATTTATGGAGCTCTTATTGTCGATGAAATGGCAATACGACAACATATTGAATGGGATAGAACTCGTTTTACTGGATATGTTGACTTAGGTACTGACATAGATGATGATGAGCTGCCTCATGCAAAAGAGGCTTTAGTTTTCATGGTGAATGCCATTAATGGAAGCTGGAAGGTTCCAGTTTCGTATTTTTTGATAAATGGGTTAAATGCTCTAGAAAGAGCCAATCTTATTAATGAGGCCCTTCATTATCTTCAAGAGACTGGCATTAGAATTATAAGTTTGACATTTGATGGTTGCAGTAGCAATATTGCAACTGCAAATGCATTAGGTGCAAATTTACAAAGCAATAATTTAATCAATTATTTTCCACACCCTGCCACCGGAGACAATGTGTATGTCATAATGGATCCTTGCCATATGTTGAAGCTTGTTAGAAATTGCTTGGCATCAAAAGGATCCATTGTTGATGGTGACAGTGGCTTCATTTTGTGGGAGCATATAATCAATTTAGAAAAATTTCAAAAGGAGCAAGGCCTTCATGCTGCAACAAAGTTACGGGCACGGCACCTAGAATGGTATCGTGAAAAAATGAAGGTTAAACTTGCAGCCCAGGTTCTCAGTAATAGTGTTGCTGATGCTCTTTTATATTTAGAAAACGATTTAAAACACCCCACATTCATTGGCTGTGCTCCAACCATAAAATTTAAAAAATATTCAATAGCCTTTTTGACATCTTAAACAGCAAAAAACTATTAAGTAAAGATTTTAAATCTCCAATTAAGCCCCAAAATAAAGATACTATATTAAATTTCTTAAATACAGCACAAGAATACATAAAAAACTTAAGAACAAGTAAAATTGGAGAATACATATTGCATAGCAACAGGAAAACAGGATTTTTAGTTTGCATCAATAGTATTAAATCGTTATATATTGAGCTGTGTGAAATTTCACCTCACCCATTAAACTTTTTCCTGACATACAAATTATCACAGGACCACCTTGAGTTATTTTTCAGTGCCATACGCACAAAAGGTGGTCACAACAACAACCCTACTGCAAAACAATTTAAAGCAGCATATGTTCGCTTACTGATGCACCATCACATAATGACATCAGGTAGTGCAAATTGCATCGTTTTAGATGATACAAATATTTTAAATGTGAGCAGTTCCACTAATATGTACTTGAAGTCAATCAATTTCAACTCCACAGATACCTTTAAAGGTGATTTTAATTTTTCTGAGAATTGTGTTACTGAAGATCATTCTTTTGCATTAACAAGCTGTAAACAATTCTCAGACTTTGTTAGTGATGTTGTTGCATACATTGCTGGTAGTGTTGTTAAAAAATTGAAAAATGCATTAAAATGTGATACTTGTATATATTCTCTGTCTGATGTTGGTTTAACAGATGATTATACACAAAGTAAATTATTAGGTAGAAAAAATAGGGGAGGATTAATAGTTCCATCTGGTAGTGTTGTGAAGATATGTAGAGCAGCTGAGAAATCTTTTCGAACCACCCAAGCTTCTGAAAAACTTAAACAAAAAAACATTATGGCTTCATTAATTTCAGGTGGTGGTGTATTTAATTACGGCAAAGCACACTAGGGCTATCTGCCAAAGGGGAGGGATGCCTTTCGTGGAGGACTTTCTAAGGGAAACTGGCTCGTATACACGTTACACATGGGGAAAACCACGAAAACACCCATGCAGCCAGCCCGTTCGCGGGATTCGAACCTCAGACCGAACTACCAGTGTTCAGCGACTTTACCGCTCGGCCGCTGGTGGGCTCATTAATTTCAGATAGTGTTAAATGTATAATAGAAAACTGTCCAAATATATTTTTAGGCATGCATGAACATATTTTAAATCATGAGCCTTTAGATAACCATAGAAGTTCTTTGATAAAAGCCATTCTGTTTGAATACCTGAAAATACGACTGTACTATGCAGGTAAAGTTGAAACAGAAAAACTTCAGAACAAAAACGTATGTAGTGTTAACACAAAAATTACACTTTTTAAGGGACAATAATATTTTAAGTTTTATTCAAGTCCTGTATTTTTAAAAATAAAAGCATGTATTTTTAATTTGTAGTTTGTATTTTATTTACATTGTTTTATGTATTCATTTTTTAAAAGTAAATATCACATTCTTTATATATCTATAAAGATTTCAATGGTTCGACAAGCTAATTTTTTAAAAATATATACCATCTCCAAAAATAATAATAATAAATAAAAAAAGTTTGATAAGTCAAATTTTTCATATCAGAGCCATATATAGGGTGCAACAAACAACGGTGCAAATAATTTAAAGCGATTATTAAAAATATAGATAAAATATTTAGGAAAAAAGAGGTTATTATTATTGTATTTCATATTATATTGCATTATTGTATTTCATAAAGTTATTCATGTAGTATATAACAATAACTAGTTTCTATATTTTGGCCAAATTGTGTGTTTTTGTTTTAAAAAGCTCATTGCTTATTCACATATCAAAAATAAGAAATTTGGAATATACTTGACTACCATTTTGAGTAGGTGATTTTTTGTACTTGTTCTTGATATACTTTAGAATAAATAATTTTAATAAATAAAATAAAGCATTAATCCACTTAAAATAAAAATATACTACTTTGTATGAACACCAAACTTTTAAAATATGAGCAGGACATGCTTTTCAATCGAAAAGCTTTATTTCTTCATCAGATGCAAGTTGGATCCTTTGCAGCTGGTGAAGAGCGAAAACTTTTTATTCAAAACGTGCGTTCTGCTCACATTTAAAAGATTAGTGTTCATGATAAGTAGTATATTTTTGTTTTACTTAATTTTTGAGCGTTTATTTGTAATTAAGCCACTTACTTTATAGTAAATACTATATTTAAATGCACATTTTCATAATGTGTTTATTTAAATGGGATACAGGAATAAAATAGAATATGTATTGTCATGTTTGAATTTATAATTCAGAAAGAAAATTTAATTTTGAAAATGTACATTTTACAGCTGATCTGCAAAATATGAAATCTTACTAAATTTAATGTGCAGTTAAGGCAGTAGCTTCCAGGTTTGCATGAAATTATTTTCTGGACATTGCTGAATTTATAAGCACTTTAATATGCAAGTAACTGAATAAAATGGGCATAATCAATTACTTAATAAAGATCTTTTAAAAATAAAAAATTCTTTACTATCCTACATTTCCATAATGCAAGTACTATTGCTAACACCGAGAGGTCAAAAGTAAATGAAATTCTTCCAAAAACTATTTCTGACTTTAAATTAATTAAAATTATGTTTACTTAAATATATGAAAGTAAAATATTAAAGAATTCAGTATAATTTATCTTTTTGTATCATAAACTATATTAAGTTTGGACAGTAATAGTTTATAGTTCCAGCTGAAAGTCAACAGTCTGTAAGTATATATTTCATCAATGGCATAAATACATGTAATACAATGTGATTTTCTTTGTCTCTTTAGGATGCAATGCATTAAAATTAAACGAGATTTTTTTACCTTCTCAAATATTATAACAGTAGTGCAATTAATTTTTTAACGTTATTCAAATTAAAGTTTCCATCTCATTTTTTATTATTTATTTTAGATTTTCTTCCTAAAATTATTTAACCTAAACATCTTAAACAATGGTGCAAATAATTTAAAGCGATTATTAAAAATATAGATAAAATATTCAGGAAAAAAGGGGTTAAGTTATATCTAAATATAATTGTAAAAAATCGAACAACCTAATTCGAGGTCGTTGTCTGCTGACTGCTAGGAGACGGAAATAAAATGCACTACTTGCTATATCGAAAGCGGGCCAAACTGGCGATGAACAGTCTAAGCTATCACTCCCCAAGAGCGCCAAGAGCATTAGTCACGTGGTATATGTTGGAGACATCCTAGCAGACGAATTCTCTGTGGGTGAGCCGTCTACCTGTTATAAGAAGTCGTTGGTACGAATGTGGTTCCATCAACCCACTTGGACTGCACTGATACCTCGTAAATAGGTTTGCGAAGAGTGTGAGTAATTGGACTAACGACTTGACATTTTAGAGTAGAAACACAAGTGAACTAAAGAAGCAGGGTGTTCATATAGTAGAATCGATTGACATTTGGGTCGGAAAGATGTTACCATTCGACAGTGTTGACATGAAGGGGGAAACATGGCCGTACAGAATGTCAAGAACGTAGTCTTCACGACAACAGAACATGAGGAGAGATTGATTGTCCAATCAGAGCTCACAGCCCCTGATGCGTCTTTTACAGCGATCCGACGTTAAGCCGGAACACAAGTGACCATTGACAAGTGACTCAGGGAATAGGAACTGAGGTCACAGACTGCATTGCACTGTCTTCACGTCACCCATGGAGGTAAAAAGTAAATAAGATGGAGTGGTCCTAACCGGTTTCCCCCACGAAGGGATCACCTGCTTTGAAGCACTGGTGATCCCTTCGTGGTGACCAAAACATTAGGAAATTTACCATTAAGTTCAATGTGTTTTGATACGATCGGATGTAAATATTTTGTAATTGCTCAGAATGGTTTAATTTGAATGAAATATTTTCCCAAGTTTTAGTTAATTACATTAGAAAAAAAAATTAAGGTAATTCGATTTTATTCGGTTAAGGATTACAAAAATTAAGATCAAAGTTTATTGTATTATTAATATTAAAATTATGCATTATTTCTTTTCTATTTATAGAGCTTCTTCCTAAAATACTTTCTGAGAAAGTATTAAGCTAAAAAATCATGTCACATTTGAAATGTGACATGATTTTTTAGCTTCTGAGGCATCTAAATCGAAAAAAAAAAAAAAAGTCAATTTATAATTATTGCTCTATTCAGTCCATTTCAAATTAGAGCACTTTTTATTTTAATAGCGAAATACTTTAAATAGTACTTAACTTTCTCTGAATTTTCTGAAAGGGAATAAAATAAGGATTTAAAAAAAATATTATTTAAATTTGTAATTGAGTTATTATAAAATGTAAGGAGAATAATTCTTTTAATTATACTTATCATATATTTTTTACCCTTAATTTCGACCACACATATTCCAAAACTCTTCTTTATTACTTTCTTAAGTACCCATCTCAAAGATATTGCTTTAAAATACCTTTTAACAGATTGCTTTCTAGTATGAGCAATTCTTGCTTAAATAGTTTTATAACGTATTTGTCAACAGGATGTCAATTTATGTTTACAATTCAATGTTAAGGTTATTATATATTTAGATAATATTTATAATTATTATAAATTCAGATACATTTAATAATTAGATTTCTTCACAGTAATTTTCAGTAAATAATTTAATAAATATTTACGTATTTTGTTAAAGGCAGATACATGCTTTTTGCAAGCACATGCATAAATATCCATACATATTTTTCATTTTCGGCATTTGCAAGTCTTTAATTTCTGTGCATTCACTATATTTTTCGAGTAAAGTAATTTACACTAATTTAACATGATGAGTTTAAGATGACCAATAGTAAAGCCTCTCCTCTAAAAAATTTTAAAAAGTACATGTTACAGTAATATGTTGATGCGAAAAAATATTATTTCATTTAAAACATTTTGGCTTTTGAAACATAAAATAAAAGTAGCGAATACTCTATCAAGGGCATCGAAAGATGTATACAATTTTAAAGGTACTGCGGCAATCTAATCTTCGACTGCGTGCGTAGCTAATCCACGTCATGTGGTTTATGTAAAAACTGCTAGCAGTGAACTCACTCACTTCGCCCTTAGCTGCAGCATAGGATGTTTGAATTTTAGTTTAGTGGTTATTCGTTCTGTTATTTCAGTTGTGTTTAAAGTTATGGTGTGTGTGAATAAAAGTTATGTTTAAAGAAAAGGAGGCATGTCAATTTAAGGATATACACCAAGACATAACCACCACGCCACAATAAAATGGTGACCCGGCGTCAACGACTATAAAATGGCGATCCGGCTACTCGCATGAAGCTTATACTGGTTGTTCGTTCAAGAGCTTGGTTCCAGAACTTTTGTGTTTTTTCCCTTCAGCCGCTGACATGGAGGAAACAGCAGCCAATTTACAATCCGATTGACCCGGCATTGTGGTTTGCTATGTGTGAAGCAACTTTTGCTTTAGCCGCACCCAAGCCTATCACGGATTCGAAGATAAAATGTAACTACTGCGTTTCTCATTTGCCGCCGGAAATTGCTGCGTTGGTTAGAGATCTCATTCTCCGGGAACGTACAGATGCTTCCTACAAAGACCTCAAAGCTGCTATTAAGGAACGTTGTGGAGAAAGCAGTACGAGTGAAATACGGAAATTACTCACCGGCGAGCAATTTGGAGAGAGAAAGCCATCAGAACTTCTACGGGTAATGACTAGGCGAGCTGAAAAATACAATGTGCCTGACTCTTTGTTACTGGAATTATTCATGCACCAGATGCCGCCAAATGTTCAGTCTATTCTAGCGTCGGTTGAGCCGCTCGATTTATCGTAAGCTGCCAGTATCGCGGATAGAATATTGGAAGTTACACCCGCTCAGGTAAGCGAAGTTTCTTCTCGTGTACCTCTCAATGTCTCTGAGAATTCTAAATTGGATTCCTTGCTGGAGGAAGTATGCAAATTGCGTAGCGAGGTTTTGTCTCTAGAACGATCACTCAATGTTTCAAAAAATCGCTATAACAGGAAGCGAAGCCCTTCAGCTCAAGCTGCTTTGAACTGTTCCTATTGTTGATATCATCATAAGTATAGTGACAAAGCTAAAAAGTGTGTTCCACCATGTACTAGGGAAAGTGTAGTGGCGACATGCGCTTTACCCTCTCAGTCTCGTCGCCTTTTCATTAGAGACAGGAAATCTAATAGAATATTTTTGTGCGACACTGGCTCAGACGTCAGTCTTCTTTCAGCAACCAGACAGGAAGCGCGTCAAACACATATTATGACGTTTTCTGCAGCAAATGGTACCCCTATTCCAGTTTATGGATAAAAAAGCGTTAAGTATTGACCTTGGACTTCGTCGTAATTTTAATTTTACTTTTTATGTGTGTAAAGTGTCAATAAATATTGGATCTGATTTCTTGCATTATTTTGATTTATTACCTGATTTAAGGAACAAAAAACTTGTTGATTTAAAAACACATTTAAAAATTAACTGCAGTGTAATTAACACACATTTATATTCTGTTAAAACAATTATTTCAAATTGTATTTATGATAAATTACTGTCTAACCATCCTTCATTGTCAATGCTTCCTGATCTCAATAAGACTGTTAAGCATAATACTATGCATTTCACTGAAACCATTAGTCCTCCTGTTTCATGTAAGCCAAGGAGATCAGCTCCAGATAGATTAAAATTGCTAAGCATGAATATCCGAAAATGATCAATTTAGATCACATGTGACCTTCCAAAAGTAATTACTCCTCTCCTCTTCACATGGTGTCAAAAAAGGGCACAAACGAATTGAGACTTGTGGGAGATTTTCGGAGGTTAAACGCTCAGACAGTGAAGGATAAGTATCCTATTCCCAATATTTGCGATTTTGCAGCGGAGTTACATGGAACAAAGGTATTTTCTCGCTTAGATTTGGTTAAAGCATATCACCAAATTCTAATTAATCCCTCTGATATCCATAAAACGGCTATTGCCACTCCTTTTGGACTTTTTGAGAGCACAAGAATGCAATTTGGGTTATGCAATGCAGCTGCAACCTTTCAACGCTTTATTGATGAAGTAACTCGCTAGCTGCCAGGAGTATTTGCTTTTGCCGACGATATATTGATAGCGTCAAAAGACGAAAATGAGCCTTTGATACACTTAAAAGCCCTTTTTGGAAGATTAAGTAATTATGGGTTAAGACTTAATGCAGTTTTGGTTTAACGTCTTTGGAATTTTTGGGTTTTCATGAATCTGAACAGGGTTTAAAACCTTTACCCGAGAGAGTAGAAGCTATTCAAAAATTTCCTAAACCAAACACATTAACTCAGTTAAGGAAATTTCCTGGCATATTTAATTTTTACAGACGTTTTGTCCCAAGAGCTTCACATGTTTTAGCTCCCTTGAATAGGTTACTGGAAGGCCGCATTAATAAAAGGAAACATTCACAACCAAATATCCTCTCGAATGGGACGACGAAGCCGGGAAAGCATTCGAAAATGCAAAAAAGGCAACTGCTGAGACAACCCTTCTCAAACACCCAATTCCTGGTGCGACTTTGAAACTTTGTACTGATGCATCGGACGTTGCGGTTGGTAGCTCATTAATGCAACTGCATAATTCAGTTTGGGAACCCATTGCGTTTCTATCCGTTAAACTCAGCAAAAGTCAAAGCAAATGGTCAATTTATGATCGAGAACTATTGGCAATTTATTTGTCTATTACGAAGTTTTGGCACATGCTTGAAGGCAGGGTCTTTACAATCTACACTGACGAAAAGCCCTTAATATATGCTTTTAAGCAGAAGCCCGAAAAGTGTTCTCCACGACAACTTCGTTATCTTGATTTTATTGGCCAATTTTCCACTGACATACTATACATCAAAGGTCGTGACAATATCGTTGCTGATGCCTTATCTAGGGTACAAATAGATGCAGTATCTGATAATCAACACATTGATTATGAAAATAAAATATTATATTGATTACAAATTCAGGACTCTGAAATTCAAAATTCCTTATCTCAATCTTCACCAGTTTTTAAACTTAAGAAACATTACTTTCCTTTAGAAGATGTTTCTCTTTACTGTAATATGGACACAGGTATATCTCGACCGTTCATACCTGAATCTTTTCGCTCTAAAATATTTCAGAAGATTCACTGTCTTTCTCATGCCAATATTTCAACTTCAACAAAGCTAATTACTAAGTGCTATTTTTGGCCTAATATGAAGAAATTTTTTAAAACTGCAGTTCAATAATGTCTACAGTGCCAACGTTCTAAAATTCACAGGCATACGAAATCACCGTTGGGTACCTTTTCCTTGTCTGATGCAAGATTTGCACATATCCATATTGATTTCATAGATCCTCTTCCACCGTCTGAAGGTAACCGTTATTGCATGACAATTATTGACAGGTTTACCAGATGGCCAGAAGTCATACCGACTGTCGACATGTCAGCTCAGACGACTTGCAAAGTGTTAGTGCATAACTGGATAGCAAGATTTGGCTGCCCGGTATCAATAACAACTGATCAAGGCCGAAATTTTGAATCTCACTTATTTAAGGATTTAATGAAAATTTTGGGTACACATCGCATTAGAACTACTGCTTATCATCCTCAGTCCAATGGACTGATTGAGAGATTTCATAGGCAACTTATGAGTTCAATAATGGCTCACAACAACCCAAAATGGACTGAAATTCTGCTTATTGTTCTGTTGGGTATTAGATCTGCCATTAAGAAAGATATAAATGCTACTTGCGCTGAACTTGTCTACGGTACTACACTTAGATTACCGTCAGATATGCTGAATGCTACAAAATTGTATCGCCTACGGAACCTTATGTGTCACAACATCGATCAGTCATGCATTTAGTTAGACCTATTCCAACCTCAAGGCATATTCAATCACCAATTTATGTACATCCAGCACTTCAAACCTGTTCGCATGTATTTCTGCGTGTCGATTCTATTAAACTACCTTTAACTCCACCTTACACTGGTCCTCAACCGTGGTTAAACGAATGGATAAAAATTTTATTATTGAGGTAAATAACAAAAAGATTACAGTTACAATCGATCGTTTAAAACCAGCATACATGTTGTCAGAATGTATAAATTCACCTGTAATTCCTCAGTTTCCACAGAAAGTCTGCGAAGACTCAAAAATTGTTCCAAAACAAGTAGTTACCCGTAATGGACGTAGTGTTCATTTTCCTAAAAGAATAATTACTGTAATATGATTAAAGTTTTCTCTTGTGGTTTGCTGCAAATGTTACAATGTATAGATACTTGGAATAATTTTTTTTGCATACGTATTGAGTTATAGTATAAAATGCTTATTAACTTTTCATTATTTCTGTTTAGCTAAGTTATGCATTGTATGGGTATATCTTCCAATCAGAATTGTAAATGTATTATTACTATTCATATATTTGTATTTCTTTTTGAAGGTACAATTTTAAAGTATAACTGTTATTTGAATGTGCATATCTACAATTGGAAATTTACAGCCAATCCCTTTTGTGTCGTGACTGTGTCACTGGGGGATACTCTGAGGCAATCTAATGTTCGACTGCGTGCGCAGCCAACCCATGTCATGTGGTTTATGTAAAAACTGCTAGCACGGCAGTGAACTCACTCACTTCGCCCTTAGCTGCAGCATAGGATGTTTGAATTTTAGTTTAGTGGTTTTTGTAATTCGTTCTGTTATTTCAGTTGTGTTTAAAGTTATGGTGTGTGTGAATAAAAGTTATGTTTAAAGAAAAGGAGTCATGTCAATTCAAGGATATACACCAAGATATAACCACCACGCCACCGTAGTACCATAAAGTATTTTTCATGCTTTAAGCATAATATTTTTGCTAAAATCTATATTTTTGTAG
The DNA here is from genome assembly GCF_044657685.1 of Stegodyphus dumicola. Lineage (NCBI taxonomy): Eukaryota > Metazoa > Arthropoda > Arachnida > Araneae > Eresidae > Stegodyphus > Stegodyphus dumicola. The sequence goes on along the minus strand of NC_140777.1, from coordinate 32,452,396 downwards.
TTCAACAGCTTAGAATTTTATAAAACAAATTCATAATCAAAATCGCTGTTGTTTTCGAACGATAACTAACAGCAGAGATTTTGATCATCATAACAACAGCGCTTTATGCAAAAATCACATCTTGGTTATTTTAAAATGTATGTCAATATATTTAAATGTATGTCAAATATACGGTTATTTAAAAATATATGTCATAATATGTGATTTTTGCATAAATGTCACTAAACCATACAAATTGCTTTTAGCAATCACACTATGAATGTTTCTTTTATGCAGAAGTGTTCCGTTTTTCGATTTGTATGGAAATGTCGTGTGTCGAAATACTACCAGAGCGCTGTCAAGCGAACTTCTGAATATAAATAAAAAACACCCCATCTGGTGACCGAAGCTTAAGAGCAATGCTTTACTTTTAGTGCTGGTTTGGCATCTCCTTCCTTTCTTACCTCCATGGTAGGCCCCAAATTCTGCTACCAAGGGCCTCCCTTTGTCTTCTCTAAATCTGCCGCTATAGGAGCCCTGGTGCTGGTTATGGGTTTATGTGAATAACAAATCAGTTATTCTTAATTCAAACAGCAATGATGTAATCTTTTGGTCATTATCATTAAGAAAATTTATTTTTAGCATATGGAAACAAGGTTTTGTTAAATTTTTCCTCATCAAGATTTCTTAGCCAACCGTAATGTCAACACAAAAGGTGACCATATTCTTTATTATTCAATTACTAACGTAAAAAAAAAAAAAAAAAAAAAAAATGTTTAGGCATCGCTACATGAGTCATTACTCAAGGTGTCATGTGTTGATAAACATGCGGGGATGAAAGCAAAATATAATAACTAATGATTTGCCAGGCTGGCGTCAGGGATATAAAATATTAGTAGGTGTAAAATCAACGATGTATCTATGTAGGATGTTTCGGTTTGAAATGTGTACTAAGCAGATACGGATTAGAGCCAAATTCTCGATAACACAAAATTTATGCTAAAATGGTTGTTTCTTCAATAACGAGGTATTTTATTTAGTGCCGAAGTGAAATTACGAATCGGGACTCGCCACGCGTTTTATTATGCGTGGGGCAAAAGATCAAATGCGCATACGTAAAGCATATTATAAAATAAGAAAAAAAAAAAAATTGGTGGCTTTGAAGTCCGGATTTTAGATCATTCCGGATATTGGAATCCGGATCTCGGATTTTGTACTGTATTACATTCGCGTTTATGTTTTCCAATTTCGACATTTTCTCCCACAAAAAATATGTAATTTTTAATATGCATCGCAAAAAGTATTAATTTCTGTAATCATTGAAGTAAAAAATTGAGAATAATATACAATGCTATGTAATGCAACAGTTGTGAATTTAATTGTGCCTTCCATGCATGAGAAAGAATTTGTAAAAAGAATAATGATTTCGTGGATGATAATGGACAATGGAATTATTTCATAACAGTGGTTCTGATTGAAATATATTTAATCCCTTGATAACAGAGAAGCCCTTAACGGCTGAATAGATAAGACTACTAGAATACAGGTATTTCAACCTAGGGAAGGATTAAGACGTTTAGAGGGCCTAAGCATTGAGAAGAGCTTCGTAACCCCACATATACATATACAAATGTCTGTTTTTTCTGTATTCCTTTCGCCTACGTCTTGGTTTATCTGCACCATATATTTAATGGTAAAACTGGCTGTGGGAAATTTTTGCGGTGCCCCAATTCTTTGATGCCCTAAACGCGTGCTCAATGGTTAATCGAGCTATAGACTCAACCTGGACATAAAACATATCAAATGATCTGCTGCATGGACATTTTGGAGATTATCCCTTAACCCTTTCCGGCACGCTACCTTTTAAAGTCGGAGTTTTGATAAAAAAAAAAAGGTAGGCAGTCTAATTAAGCCTAGAGGAGTACACAAGTAAAATTTTGTGAAGATAGCACTTATCGTTTTAATTCTGTGGGTGTGCCCAAAGTGGACACACTGATTGAATAGAGCTTCGAAAAGAATGCTGAAACGAGCATTTTTGTCAATGAACTGATTGGTGAGATGCGGAGAAATAAAGAATATAGACTCTCAGTTGTCCTAGATTATCGATGAGCCCGGTCTGAGCACACCTAGGGTTCGCCGTTTGATTTTAGGCAAGATTTCTCAGACACAAAATGGACAGCAGAACTTTGAAGGAAGGTGTAGCGAAAAACCCTGGTGCGGTTTCCGAACATAAGGGACTAATAAAACCCATTCCAGGTTTTTTAAAAACGAAGAGAGGGCTTTGTGTAAAGAGCTTTTGTATGCTATAAACGAGGGAAAGCAGACGCATCCCAGCGTCGTCGCCGCGTCAGTGGCCTTTGTATGATTTATCGCTGAAATGATTTAATTATTTTAATTCCTATTTAAGAAATTCTTATTAAGTTTTTAAAATAAATATTCTAAAAGACAACCGGTATTTCCTTTCACCGAACACAAGTGTTCTTATGTTACAGCTTTATTATAATGATGGCAGTGGTTCAGATGAGAAAATCCATGCAGAGATTACAGACCATCAGGTTCTGAATTTCCACGAAGTTACGAACATCAGTTCGAAAAAGAGAATACAGCTCATCATTAAGTTGTGTGGATCGGAAATCCACGGAAAAGTTTACGGACGCCAGTCCGGAGAAAGAGGAATATTAGTCTCATACAGCTCATCTTTAAGAATACAGCTCATTTTTAAGTGGTGTGAGTCGGAAATCCACGAAGAAGTTAATGACGCCAGTCCTGATAAAAGAGAACGTCAGTCTCCTGGATTCAACTCAAGCTGTGGGACAATCATTGTCAAAAGATCATCAGATCATTGTGAATGTGTAGTGTAGTAAAAAAGTGATACGTGTGTGATCATCGTTGTGCTCGAGAAAATTTAGTTCGGTGAAGTGCTGTGAAAGTTGTGTGTTGTGATAATAAGTGCCTGCATCATCAGCGTCCATAAAAATCATAAGTTGTGAGAAATCTTAAGCTGTGACAGCATTCTTTTTTTTTCCAAGCGTCAACCATTCGAGTCTACAATCCATACGGGTAAGTACCTTGTATTTTTATATTGAGGCAGTGAAGAAATTTAATTTATTTCTGTAATTTAGAATGCAAGTTCACATAACTATTTTAAGTCGACATTGTTTTCTGTAAAGTTTAAAGAAATATACTGTTTTGGTTTTACGTTACAATAAGAAAGCATAAATGTGTATTAATCTTCTAATATCTGAAATGTTAATGTGTTGTGCTCAAATTAAGCTTATATAATTGAATGTGTAAAGGAGAAGAATTACTCTAACTTTCAAGGTTCTAAGGTTAGGTGGCATTCTAACACATCATTTCTAAGACGTCTTGAATGTTATAAATATTATAATTTTCAGTTAAGGTGTGTAAAACATTATTTGTGTTAGAACTGAAACATTTTTCTATTGAACGAGTAAAAGGGGAAAGCTAGAAATCCCCAGTATCTTTCATTTTAACTGTTGTCAGATTAATGTTTAGTTATGAACATGTAGATATATGGATTTTTTTAATAAACCTCTGAATGCATATTTTAATATACCTCAAATTTTGATGAAAGTATATTGTATTATCATAAGCCTTTGAGTTAACGCAACTGAATTTTAAGTTTGTAAAACGTTAATGGTATTTGTAATCTGAAGCTCTCAAGTAACAAATTATGAGGTGCATATTATGGTATGAATCGTTTTGCATTTGTGTTTAGATCTATAGAATATGTTGTGAAAAAAATTAAGGGTTCAATTTTACTCTCTCTTTGTGAAATGATATTTGTCTAAAGTAATCTTATACATATGTCGTGTGAGGAAGCTAAAATTGTTAGGCTGTTATTATAATTTTGGCTTATATCATGACATTCTTAGCAAAAGTTAGGAAAGAGGATCTTAAAACCTTGGCTGAAGAGTTAGGGGAAAAAGTCAGCCTTGAACTTTAGATATTGGATTTAAGACAGCTGATTATGGGAAATGAATCCTATGAGGAGGAATTAGTGAAAGGTCTGTTAGAAAATATCACTTCAACGAGGCTTGAGAGAGAAAAAGAGAAGCAGGAAAGAATTAGAAAGGAAGATGAAGAGAGGCAGGAAAGAATTAGGAGAGAAGAAGCAGAGAGGCAGGATAGAATTAGGAGAGAAGAAATGGAGTTTGAATTATCGAAATTAAGATTACTATCCGCTAACGGAAATTACTCTATAAATGGTGGGAATGAAGAAAATGGAATTAAGAAAAGCCGTTACGATCTGAAAAAAAAATGATTCCAAAATTTGATCCTGAAAAGAACGATATTAGTTTGTATCTAGTCTTTGAACGCCAAGCAAAGAGTGCGAATCTTCACCAATCTGAATGGGTTTCTGTTTTATTGTCAGTTTTGCCAACTGACATAGTTCAGCTGATTATGCGAAACCAGAGCAGCAGACTTATGACTACGCTTATGTAAAAGGGATATTGCTTAAAAGGTTTAAGCTTAGTCCAGAAAAATTTCGCATCAAATTTACGGAATTCCAGGAAAACACTCAAACCACTTGGAGAGATTTTGCTTTTGAATTAAGTAATTATTTTGAACAATGGAGTGCAGGTTTGGAAGTTACAGACTTTGAAATTTTAAAAGAGCTCATGATAACGGACCAAATGAAGCGTCGTGTAAATATCAAAGTGCGACAGCAATTTATTGACGAATGGTCGAAAATAACGACTCCAGATAAATTAGCAGAAATGGTAATGCTAGAAGAGTATGAAAATGTTCGTGAACCCCGGAAGAAGATCTCTCCTGTTCATAGTCCGGAGTCACAGCTGGGCAATAAAAATCATTTAAATTCAAGAGAGTCGCAAATGTATCACCTGTCTGGAGGGGAAGATTGAAATGCCTCTGAAAAAAAGGAAAAACTCTGAAATCAGAAACAGCGTCAATTTGATACAAGACCAGTTAAGTGTTATTCTTGTGGTTCAACCGAACACTTAAGGGCTCATTGCCCGGAAGTTAAGAAAGGATTTCAAAACCTCATTTATTGTAAATAGGGTGCAGGAGATTGAAGAAGATTGTTTATCCCTGTATCTAACGATAGCTAAAGTGAACGGTTTCGATCTCCCAATTTTGAGAGATACCGGATCATGCATTGACATAATATGCAACAAATACCTCACTCCTTCGATGTTGACGGGTGAGATTGTCTGGGTGAAGCAAACGTTTGATGCGGCTCCAGTTTGCTTACCGTTAGCACACGTTACAATAGAAGAAAAATTTGGACAGGTCATCAACAAAAGCAGCTGTCATTCGAAATGAATTGGATCAAGGTCGATACATTTTAGAAAATCGCACCGCAGCAAAATTAGAAGAAGAGAGTTATACACAAAAGTCCGGATGGAAACCCTCAGGCGAAGATACTCCCCACGTTATCGGAAGAAGTATCGTCTTGTCTCAAACAAAAGGGATAGAGAAAACCAATTTCTCTCTGCCTGAAGCAGAGGTGAACGAACTGTCACTGCTTACAATAGACCAGATGCAGTTAGCTGATCTACAAAAGAAAGGTGACGTTGTAAACCCATCTTTTGACTTAGTCGCGTTAGACGATCGCAGTAACTCTTTGGGAAATGTTTATCTTGAAGTCAGATGTAGTAGTTCTCATCCATTGAGAGATTATCACAAACTGAAAATTAAATATCTGCAAGGTTTCCCTTTTCAGCCTGGCTAAATATACAATTAATATTAAACTTAGGAACGTATATTGTATATTTCAGAAAACTATACAGTCTTATTGTATGTGTATGATTAAGATTAGTTCTTAGTATTATGTTGTTTATATGTTTATTTACTGGCCTCAGTATGTTTCTTGTTGTCTTTATACTTGGCACTTAACATAGCGTTGCGAAAAAAAAGAGGTATTAGTGTTAATAATTATTAAATAGTTTTATTTTTGAGAACTTGCTGTGGTAAAGGTACGAGGAATTGGAGTTCTGACCACCCCCGGGAACAGGAAAGGGATTGTGACGACCAGACATATGCACACCTCGGACTCCCAGGTGCTTAATGAGAACTTCCTGTTTTGTTCAAAAACAAAATGGACAGCAGAACTTTGAGGGGAGGTGTAGCGGAAAACCCCTGGTGCGGTTTCCGGACATAAGGGACTAATTAAACCCATTCCAGGTTTTTAAAAAAAAACGAAGAGAGGGCTTTGTGTAAAGAGCTTTTGTATGCTGTAAACGAGGGAAAGCAGACGCATCCCAGAGTCGTTACCGCGTCAGTGGCCCTTTGTATGATTTATCGCTGAAATGATTTAATTATTTTAATTCCTATTCAAGAAATTCTTATTAAGTTTTTTAAATAAATATTCTAAAAGAAAAACGGTCTTTTCTTTCACCGAACACGGGTGAGTAGTATACCCCCACTATATGCGGCAAAAGGATGCCGCCATGACGTAATAGAACAAATGATGACGCAACGGGGGCGTGGCCTCCGCCATATTGGATCACGTGACTTCCATCCGCCATGTTGGATCACGTGGTGTGACTTTGGAATGACTCATCCTTTTCCCGCCATGCCGTGCGTGCTGAATCGCCGAGGCATTCATTAATTTTATTCGGTAAGTATTTATATGAAGGATTTAATTAATTGATATTTAACTTACCTAATTAATTTATTAATCACGTGGTCTTTGGAGAACATCGGTCATTTTGTTTTGTACGGTGATTTATGCTGCCCTTCATGACAGTCTCAAAAATTGCGTGGGCCCGAACCCACGATGTCGAGATCTCCAGCTACGCGCTTTAACCACTGAGCCACGCTTTTGTTATCACAGAAGACTAAAAATTCGTACTTAGAAAAAAAAAAGCCAAAGCGTTCAATGAGTTTACCAATCGAAAAGTTTCTTTTAAACGATGAAAGAGGGGTAGAAGACATATATTTTAATTTCTTAATTTTTTTTCGAACATTGATTACCTTCTTTAAGATATTATAAAGATTATTTGTGCTTAATTTTTAATTAATATTTTCAATTTATCAAATGAATTTTTTTTCTTCTAAGTGGGTGATATTATTTTCGAATGGAAGAAAATTTTTTAAAATTATTTATTATCTGCAGGAAAAGAGTTAAAATGATATTTTTACATCTGTACTGATTTTCTTGAAGCTATGTTACTGCTGGCGCCATCTAGCGTCCAGAACATCATCTAAAAGTAACAGGATCGTAAAAAAAATAATATGAAAATGTAATATATTTCCTTTTCACGGAGTTCGAACTCGCTACCACCCAATAATTAATAAAAAAGGGATTGAGGGGGACCGCATCCAAGTCTTTAAGCGATACCCCACAATTCCTTGGTTGATATGGTTCTTAATTATCTGCATAAGGTTTTTCCGTGCTCCGCCATCTTGGATTTCCTCTATAGCCAGCCATTTTGAAGAACTTTCTTGGTGGGTAAATGACGTCACCCTTATCATGTTTGTGCATGATTTGGTTGGGAAACGGCGTCTGCCTTTTCACTCCCTTTGTGTAGACATCCGCGTAGGTGAACGAATACATTTCTGTGGACCAATCACAAAGCAGAAAAATGATGTCATGCCCTCTTAACCAATCCGCGTATTCAGACAAAGTAAAAAGTTCGGAGCCGAGTTTCAACCGCTGGATTGCCTCCGAAATTCATTACTTGCTAAATTCTAGAAGTTTGTTACCACGCTTTTTGAAAAAACAAGAAATTCTCTTCTTATCTGCGAAAATGGCTTCAAGAAACAGTAAACGTTCTTTGGAACCCTTTTTTGATCAAGTAAGTATTTATATTTAAAATTTATTTTATTTATTTTTATTTTATTTATATATAAAATGTATTAAGGTTATTATGTGTTTAATTTTATTATTTTAGTGTTTTTTTTTTTTTTTTCTTTGACCACGTGCCTGTAATACTGACACGCAATTAAAATTTTTTGTAGTGTGAGGATTCCGATGTATCTGTAAGAGATTCTAATGATCAAGTAAGCTAAATTTTATTTATGTGTTTTATTTACACGGCTTAGATTTTTTTATTATATTTTACCCTGTTTTGTTGAAACACGTGTTTGTAATATTAACGTTTCAAAACAGTTATATCGCCATATTATTTTCAATTGTTCTTTGACCACGTGTTTGTAATACTTACATGATTAAAAATACTATTATTTTGTAGTGTGAGGATTTCCATGCGCTTTTAGGAGATTCTGATGATGAGGTAAGCTAGTTTTATTTATTTCCTTCTGTGGCTTATTTTTACAATGTATAGTTTTTTGCCCCACCTAGAAAAAGACTATTCACTATTTTTAATTTATTTAGTGCCTGAGTGAAACATCTCAAATATTCATCGAAAATCCTATTGACGGCATTGAAAATTATTTTAGTGATTCAGGAGATGAAGTACGTAGTTTTTTTTTTTTCCTGTCATTAATTTTTTTGTATTTTTTTATATAAGCTGAACCTAAATTTCTTTAAACACAACTGTTACTTTTCTTTAGCTCTTAAGTGAAACTTCGCAGATATTTTTGGAGAATCCTTTGGTTTTGCCTCTTTACTATCAAGTAGGCTCGGGATATGAGGTAATATCAGTTTTTAATATATATATAAATATATATGAGAATTATTTTTTCTATGTTTTTTATGTTTTTCTATGTTTTTTATGTTTTTCTATGTTTGTTATGTTTTTCATATCACTGTGATGTCTATACATCTTTTAGACTCAACCTTCTGCTCCATCTAAAGGACCTGCATATGTGGAACATGACATTTCAGTAAATGTGAGTTTTTCTCCTATTTTAGGGCTTATGGTGTGTTTGCGTGTGTGCTTATTTTCATTTACACTGAATTATGTTCTTTTCTTTCCAGATGGAAAATGCTATTATACTCAAAGAGAAGGCACGGCGTCGTAACCGAAAGTATCAAGGCGAGGAAATAACCTTCCAGGCACGTGTTGATATGAATCGTCTGCCTCAAAATATTCGTAACAGGCCTCTTCTAGCCGTAACTGAATCTGTTAGACAGCTGTTTGAAATATTAATTCAACGGTCAACAGAAAATCTAAGGCCGACAGATTGGATACGAATGTGTATCCAAGCCGATGGATTGGATAAACCCATGTCTACGAAAATTATTGCCGTATCTTCCATGACGGTGGAGACCGTATTATCGATTATTATGAAAGTTCTGCAGTCAAAAGATGAAATTCGGCTGGATTCAGGCTTCCTAGTAGATGTGATCACGATTCGCGGGGATATCGGTGCAGGTAGAGCAAAGATAATCAACATTCAAGTAGATCGTCTTAAAAAACGCTCTGTCCTTTCCATCCCGTCAGATGATGAAGGGTTGTGTTGCGCAAAAGCAATCGTATATGCCCTAGCTTATCTTGAGCAAGACAAGTCAGCGCTTAATTCTCTACGGGATCGGAGACGATCTGTTCTAATGCTACGAGCTCAAGAATTACACAAGTGTGCTGGAGTTCCTCTTGGTCCTTGCACATACACTGAAATCTGCACATTTGAAAATCATCTAAATATACAAATCGTAGTAATAAGCAGCGAAAATTTAAATAAAGTAAGCCAAAGATTTTAAACAAAAAAAAAAAAATTAAATTGAAAAAAAAATGTAAAATGAAATTATATTTATAAACTGTTTATTTCTAGGTCTCGTACAAAGGAAGATATCGAACTCGTCGCGTTAATTTGTGGCAACACAATGGAAATTTTGATGTCATTACAAATTTACACGGTTTTTATGGTTCGAAAAACTATTGCGAAAATTGGGAAAAGCCATATGACCGTCCAGAAGATCACAGGTGTGACAATATGTGCCATGTCTGCCTAAGATTTCAATGCGTTCCAGCATTGCCTAAAAGATGTAAAGATTGTGATCGCCTCTGTCAATCTGAGGACTGCTTTGCAGCGCATAAAGCCGTCACAGGTAGACAAGAGCATTCAGTATGCGATAGGGTAAGTATTACTCAATTAGAAAAAAAAAAGTTTTTAATACTTACATTTTTAAAACGTTTTTTTTTTCTAAATATATTTTTAAAAAATCTTTGTTCTACTTTTTTTTTTCTAATTACAGATGTATCAGTGCAGACAATGCTCAAAAGTTATCATGCGACGGCAGTGTCCTAAAATTTTACATCGTTGCGGGACTATCAAATGGCCTTCGTGTAAAGAGTATGTTATAGCGTCAGAACATCATTGTTTCTTACAACTCATTTCTGCGAAAGGTCCATCCGATAAATTAATTTTCTTTGATTTCGAAACTGACCAATCATCAGGGGAACACATCGTAAACTTTGCTGTAGCGCAGTACAAAGATGTCCAAGAGAAAATATTTAAAGGATACGAAGCATGTCATGAATTCTGCTCTTGGCTGTTTACAACAGTGCACAAAAATTACACTGTTATTGCACACAATATGAAGGGGTAAATGTATTCTTATTATTTTTAATCTGCATATATATATTATAGGGCTATTGTTTTAAATATAATACATTTTTTAAAATATAAATTTTTTTTTCTTTACAGATTTGACGGTCAGTTTATAATGGCATGGCTTTTAGAACAGGGTACGGCACCTGAAGTAATCCCTAATGGCTGTAAAGTGATGGTAATCACCCATACCGCCCTCAACATAAAACTTATTGATTCTTTTAATTTCCTGCCGATGGCTCTCTCAAAGCTGCCTGCTTGTTTCGGCCTTACAGAACTAAAAAAAGGATATTTTCCGCACCTTTTCAACGAGAAAGAAAATCAAAATTATGTGGGATTTTTACCTGAGCCTAAGTACTACAATCCTGATTGTATGACTAGTGCAGTGCGAACCTCCTTTTTGGAATGGCATAAAGAACACGAGAAGGATATATTTGATTTCCAAGAAGAAATTCTCACGTATTGCCGGTTTGTATCAACAATCTATTTCTAATCCTTCATTATGATCCGTCTTTTAGGTGTATTTTTTTTTGGTACCATGTTTTATTTATTTATTTACTCTTTTCGTTTTCAGATCAGATGTTGATATCCTTCGTAGATGTTGCGTTGAATTTAGAAATCAGTTTTTAGAAATTACAGGAGTAGACCCCTTTTGGTATTTTACAAACCTTTTCTTTTACATGGTTTTGTCATTTTGTAACAACGTATTGTATACGTGCATGTATACTTTATGTATATATGATTTACACTTTTCTTGTCCGTTTTATTTTCAGTTACATAACCATTGCATCAGCGTGTATGGCGGTTTACAGATCCCGACACATAATACCTAATACCATCGCAATGATACCTGTAGGAGGTTATATCAATCGCACGAATTATAGTCCTGACTGTATTCGTTGACTTGATTTTATTGCCCCAAAAAGAGAGCATTGAAATCGAACACGCTTTGAACGGAAAAGGAGAAAGACTATTGCATGGTATATCTGTAGACGGATATTGCAAAGAAACAAATACTGTTTATCAATACCACGTAAGAGTTCAATATTTATTTATTTATAAATATATGATTTAATTTATTTATTTATTGGTATTATACGAAAAAATTTTTAACTATCGCAGGGATGTTTCTTTCACGGTTGCTCCACCTGTTTTGACGGAGATGCACTCCACCCCATAACAAAATTACCCATGTCGACATTGCGACAACAAACGGTAGACAAGACTTACCAGCTATGTGCTCGAGGGTATAATGTAATTGAAATGTGGGAGCATGAGTTTGAGATGAAAAAGAAAACAGATGAAAAAGTAAAATATTTTCTTCTAAGTCACGAGCTTCAGGATCGATTGAATCCTAAAGATGCTTTCTTCGGCGGGCGGACAAATGCCATTCAGCTGTATTATGAGGGTGATGCAAAGTATGTGGATTTCACTTCACTGTATCCATGGGTAAATACTTTTTTTTTCTTTGTTTTGGCATAAAATAATCTTATTAAACGCGCATGTCTTATTTAAAAAGAAAATCGCTTTTCCGATTATTCATATTTTTTCAATTTTTCCCAGGTCAATAAATACTGTTTGTACCCCGTCGGACACCCTGATATTATTACTGAAAATTTGGATGCCTTGGAAAACTATTTCGGTATTATAAAGTGCCGAATACTGCCTCCTCGAGGTTTATACCTCCCCGTATTGCCGTACAGAGCACAAAATAAACTGATGTTTCCCCTCTGCAAGACTTGTGCTGAATTAATGTATCAAGGCATTTGCCAGCACTCAGATGATGAGAGAGCCATCATTGGCACATGGGTGACTGAAGAAGTCAAATTAGCAGTGAAAAAAGGTTACTGTATAACAAAGGTAAGTATTTTGGGTATTTATTAGTATTATTGAATGTGTTATAAATGTCACAGCATGTATTTTTATTGTATATTATTATATTCATATTCCCACTATCTTTTTTTTTTTTTTTTTTCAGATTTATGAAGTGTACCATTTTTCTCAACTTACGGATACTCTATTTCAATCTTATATCAACTTGTTTTTAAAAATAAAACAAGAAAGCAGCGGCTGGCCAGCCGATTGTGTAAGCTCGACCGAACAAAAGCGCTACATTGAAGCCTATTTTGAGCGAGAGGGTGTGCAGCTTGATGAATTTAATATTAAGAAGAATCCTGGAAGACGGCAAGTAGCCAAATTGGCTTTGAACAGCTTCTGGAGGCGGTAAATAATTATTATAATGTTTTTAATAGAAAGAGTTGTTTCACATCTTTATATCATTTATTATTTCTTAAAAAAATGCTCATTCTTTTCTTATATATTTTTTTTCTTTAAAGATGGGGAATGAACCTGAACAAGATACGTTTGACTTATGTTCATACATTACCTGATTTCAATAAATTATTAGCAGATCCAACAAAAAATGTAAGTTTTGTAATTTTATTTAATGTAAATTAAGATGTATATTTTTAAACGATTAATCTTGCAACCTGCTGACTTTTCCTCCAGATCAAAGACTTATATTTTCCGACTCCTGAAGTAGCTGCTGTGCAATGGGACTATAAACATTATTTTGTTCCACAGGACACATCCACAAATGTGTTCTTGGCAGCTTTTACTACTGCATGGGCACGGTTAAAGCTTTACAGTGAAATGGAGAAGTTGGGCCGTGCTGTATTGTATCATGACACGGATTCAATTATATAAGCAAGCGATTTTACCAACGATCCGCCTCTTGGTAATTTTTTGGGGGATTTTACAGATGAACTCAATGGAGATACTATTACTACATTTGTCTCTGGTGAGCTTCATTTTTATTTTTATTTTTTATTAGGTTGATCTTTTATTCTTTCTTGTAGTTTCTGTAGCATATTTTCCCCCCATTCAGGAGGCCCTAAAAATTACGCTTATGTAACAGCCCGAGGAATGACTTGCTGTAAAGTTCGAGGTTTCTCCCTCAACTTCAAAAATCAACAGATTTTAAATTTTTTGGAGATTAAGAATTTAGTGTGCTCGATGGATCGAAAAACAACAATCGCCATGTACGATGAACATAAAATCACGAGAGATGCCAAAAAGAGGAAAGTTTTAACTAAGGCAGAAGCAAAACTGTACAAAATTGTTTACAACAAAAGGGTCCTAAAAGAAGATCTAACTACTGTTCCCTATGGATTTTAAGTGGTATGCATCTCATTTATTTTATTTCATTGCAGGGTTATTGTTGGATTAATGTAAAAAAAAATTATATTTTGCAGTAAAATTTTAAAATTGTGTGGTTGACTTTTTTTTTAGCCTTTTCTTAAACGAAAGGAGTATATAAAGCTTCACACATTTCTGAAGATCATCAGTACCCCACAAAATGGAGTGGCCTGTGTTGAAACACCCTTCCACATCTCTCATCAGTGGTCCGACAGGATCCGGTAAGACATATTTTGTGAAACGAGTCATCGAAGAAAGTCTGCTTTCTCCTATGCCTCAGCGTATAATTTATTGCTATGGAGCATATCAACCTATTTTTAGTAAAATGAAAAATGTGCAGTTTGAAGAAGGACTGCCATCGAACCTCAATTCCCTACAAAATGCACTAATTATCATTGATGATTTAATGTCTGAGTTAGCGAGCGATACTCGTTTAAGTAAACTTTTTACGAAAGGAAGCCATCACCGAAATCTTTCTATAATATTTATCGTTCAAAATTTATTTCAGCAGGGTAAAGAGATGCGAACCATTCATTTGAATTGTCATTACATGATACTGTTCAAAAATCCTAGAGATAAATGTCAAGTCGTACATTTGGCAAGGCAGATGTTCCCCGGGAAAACAAAGGCTTTTCAGGAAGTCTTCCAGGATGCAACTTCAAACCCTTACAGTTATTTACTAATAGATTTAAGACCAGAAACCCAAGAAATGTTAGGGTTACGTACAGGCATTTTCCCTTCAGATAAGCATTTTGTTTATGAACTCCGTTAGTTGCTGTTGCACTCAACAAGTTTTCTCCTTCAGTGATTTAATTTGTAGGTTTTTAAAATTTAAAACTCTCTTTTACATTGTAAAAAAATAAAATTTGCCACACCGAAAAATTTTTTTTTTTTTGAAAATTAGATTATTTAAAAAATGTCCTAAAATATAAGATCTGCACAAAAAGCGGTTGCTTACGCGACCTTTATAAAAGAGAAGGAATTGTTAAAGTACCAATCATTTGAGGTCCAGATGTCGAGCCTGGAACATCTTAAACTCCTAGGCAAAAGTAAAGTAAAAAAAACTCTTCTAAGAAAATGTCCCAATAGTGTTATTAAAAGTGTATGTGAATGTGCTTTAAATGTATTACAGGGTAACGTTCCTTTGTCTAAAAGACAGAAACGTAAACTGGCCGTATATAAACGGACTTTGCGTACATTAGGTGATAAAAAGATACCCTTATTTAAAAAACGGAGACTATTCGTACAAAAAGGTGATGGATTTCTTTCGTTGTTCATTCCTGCCGCAGTTTCTGTACTGAGCACATTAATTAATGGAGTTCGCTCGTAAATTTATCCTTGTACCTCGGATCGAGAATTAGAATTTGCTGAAAACCATTTATCAGATTTAGATCAGCAAATGAGCACCATTTTAAACGAGAAGTTATCCGAAGATGAAAAAGCCAAGCAATACCTTCAAATACTTCAAAAATATGTAACATTTCCCCAATTAAAATCAGAAACACAAGAAAGTGTTCAGCTTAGCAAAGAAGAAAAAAAGTTTACCATGGAAGAAGAAATTGTGAATTCCGCTCCAGTGAAATTTAAGAACATTGCCAAAAGAATTATAGACTTTTTAAAACTTCACAATGATATTATTACATGGACTCCATCTAAAGAATTAATCATGAACCAAGTTAAAATTAATAATTCTAATGTTCAAGACTTGGTGAATTATTTGTTAAGAAATCAACAGACCAAGCCTGTGGGTTATGAAGAGTTTAAAAAATTCTTAGATGTTGTAGATTTTCCCAAGGAGTTTGTAAAAAACAAGTATCTGTTTACAATGTATCCTAAACCTAAATGTGTAAAAAAGAAAAGAAAATTGTATTCAACTTCTGGGATAAAATATTAAATAAAAAGAAAGATATTAGTTAAATTTGGTGTGTTTTTGTGTGTGAAAAAATATTTTTTAATTTCAGGTTGAAAAAAAATGATCCAGATTTTTTTTTTTAAAGGTAAGTTTTTTTTTCCTTAAAAAATGTGCAGATGTCATGAGTAAAATAAATCTCCTTTTTTTTCCAGTAATTTACAATGGAAAATAATTTTTAAGCTTAAATGAAACCTTTAAAATTTATTCTATAACTAAAAGGTAAAAGAAAAGTTATTTAAGAAAATTGTAAATTGCACTTTATTAATAAGAAAGACAAAACTAAAATTCCAAGCAAATTAATATTTTATTTCTTAAAAATCATTTTTACACCATACCTTTTCTTCACAAAATGAAATACATGAAAATCGCTATTTCTTACAGAAAGATTAGATACAATTCATTCCAAACATAATCCTTGACATCGTTTTAGCAAATAATAAGTACAATATTGTCCACAAACATTTGATGTTACACTCTGAAGAGAAACTTGATTCCATGTCACACATGTAAACTTGCTAGTAAATTTTGCTATGTCATCACCATAAGTCATGGGAGGAAGTCCATAAGAATCGAAAAATTCTAAAGTCTGATTATTTTCAATGAAGAAAGCCAGCCAGTGCGTCCCTTTCTCGTTATGTTTATCAGTGTTGACTACAATAGCTGCTGGGAAACGATGAACATCTGGGATTTTATCTGAAGGGAAAACTCCAGTGTAGTACTTTGCTGTCCATTTGTCACGAGAGAGTATTCTATGAAATTCTGAAGAATTCATTAGTTACCAAAATCGTAGATAATATTTCTAGATTTATTGATTTCTATTAAGTTTTCAAATTCTGCATAGACTATTAACGATGTTGTTATTGGCAGAGGGAAACCGAATTTTACCTCCAGTCTCAAATTACTATGACGGACTAAATTCAAATGAGAACATCACACAAGTCAGGTGATAGATCGAAAAGAAATAAGCAGTATCCTTTTGGATACTCTGATCTCGAAAGATACAATCCTCGGTTTTGTGCATTGGCAAATAAATTCTGATAAGCACGAATAAAGGTTTTATTCATGAAATCAGGTTGAAGAGGATTGTGAGGCATAGGTTGCCCATCTACGTAAATGCCAATAAAATTGATATGATTGTGCTTAAATTCGAAGGGAGATTTTTTATAGTTTCCGTTGAAAGCATCATTATCGGCACAAGCAACAATTAAGCGTTTAGGCATCTGGCCCGTAAAAATACTATCTTGAACAAAACTCATATTTCCTGACGGAATGGAATACACTTTGCAAAGCACTCGGTTGATAGGATATTTCGCTGTCGGTTTTTCTAAACTTTTTGCATGCCCTAAAATTACACCTGGACTGACTCGAACTTTGCGTACAAATAGTGAGGCATGTTCCAATGACACTTTAAAATTCCCCTCCCCCAGTAAACAAAATTCCGGTTTGCTGCGGATAAGTTTAATTTTCATATCGACCATGTTCAACAAAAGTCTTTCTTGATGAAACATATCTAGATGTAGCCGTCCAATCATATCCACTGTAGCACTAAGTTTAAATTCTTCTGCTCTTTTATTGAATCCCTCATTAGGTTGCTTATCCGCAGTATCAAAAACATTCATACGGCCTGCTGTATCTTTAAAATATAATTCTGATGATAATTGAGAAGTTTTCGTATCAAAACCATGATTAAGTAATTTTTCTATGATGGCTCTGTAAGGGTACGTGTTATTGCTGGAGGAAATAAGTCTTTCATTTAAGTTTATATCAACTTGAGAAAAGAGGGAGTGCAGAAACAAATTCACGGGTCCCACTTTATCATCTTTTCCGAGAGAGCCGCCATTGCTTTTCAAAATTTTAACTTTGACGTATAACTGAGTTTGAGATAAATCCAAATAGTCATCGCCACTACCCGCGACATTGAATTCGACAGGACTTCCATCTGACACATTCGCAAGGGGATGAAATTCTATCCATTGTCCTCTTTCTATAACTGTTTGGGTTGGAGGTAATGTAAATAAATCGAGTTCAGATTTGGCGCATTCTGGAGAATCTTTTAAGAGGAAAGCCATTATGAGTTGAAAATGTCACGTCTTTGCACTTTCCTGGCTTTAGACGAAATGAAGCGTTTGGGAGATTTGCGTTTCCTTTTAAACTTTCCGTGACCAATCATCTCGTCTGCTTTTTGAACTGCTTTCCTTGCTAATTTTTTTCCACTTTCTTTAGATCTGGTTTTAAAGGCTGATTTAAAATTTTCTCCTGATATCACATCGTTTGCAATTTGCGTTCCTGCACGTAGAGCTTCTTTTCCAACAGTTTTTGCTCCCTTAATTAAAAATGGCATGGCACTACGGAAAAGTTTCGCAAAAAATCCACCTATTCCGTATCCTTTCTGTAAAACCATTCCCTGATAATACGGCAGACCTTTTCCAGTTTGTCCCACATAATAATCCTCAAAGTGTTTGGTGCAACAAGCATATGGAATGAGCATTTTTGATACAGCTTTTAGAACGTTTACACTATGAATGAATAATTTTTTCTTTTGGTAAAGCTTTTTATAGAATTTGTCTCAAACGAAAGTGGAGCACTATGAAAACTTTACCTCTTTCAAACGGCACCAGACTCCCCGAATGAGACCTTATTTCGATTTCAATCGTTTGAAAATGTTGGCGAATCACTGGTAAATAAAAAGATCGAGAGTAATGTTTGTCAATAATCTCTACGTCTTTCCCTTCCACTGTTACAATTTTCAGAAGGGGGGCTTGTACGTCACCTACGATCTGTGGTTCAACTAAATGACAGTATACATACATAACGGGGAAAAAACCATTCGGATTCGCTACGAAAGGACTTTGGACACTTCCTTCGTAAACACCCGGTTCAAATCCTAAGAGCTCAGCTAGTCCTCCGTGAAGAACCACTTTTGATTGTTCATCCGTCTTTATCATTACTCTTTTCGTAGTTATGATAAGAAAATTCAATTTTGTTTTTATGAGAAACTAAAGTCATAGCTTTTAATATGTCCGGTATCGTTTCATAATAACCAGGAGGAATATGCCGTCCTTCCAGTTCTCCATTGTGAACAGCAAACCCAAATAAATTATTATCTTTTCCGACATTATACCATGAATGAGGGTAAATAATATTTAGGAGAGCTAGTTCCCAGTCCCCATTACTAAGATCAATAGGAGACGGTAGTTGGGTAATAAATCGAGAAATTTTATTGTCTGGAGAAAATCTTCTAGAGCTATCGCTTATGAGTGTTACGTAGAAAGACATTTTCGCTCAAATGAAAAGTAAAATACAGTACGCATGTTTTTATATCATTTTCAAATTTGAAACCCAAGTATTAAATTTTTCAGGGTAACCCTGAAATTTAACAAAGTATTCTGATTTTCCACAATGCTTTCTTGTCTTCAGTACCTTTTCGACAGGATAGTACCCACAGTCCGCTACTTTTTGTAATTCTTGTTTATAGAAGGTTCCTTGTATATCTTCTCCCGCTAAATCTCTTAATTTATAGACGATAGGATTTCGACGAATTATTTTATGGATTGTAAAAATTTCTCTTGTCCAATTTTGTTCGTATCCTTTCTCGAAGAGCATTTTTTCTCGGCTGATGCGTACCGTGTCTCCAATCTTTAAATCTGAAGGAACAGGTTTTTGTGCTGATTGCTGACCGTACAAAGTTTTCCAAATTTTTTCTTGATTTTGTAGCGTAACCGATGCAGGTTCTGTCTTAATACTTCGATGCCATGTGTTGTTATAACTGGATATCAATTTATCTATAACATCGATGTACCTTCGTGTATTCATTTCGGAAAAGTATTTCCACATTTTAGTTTTAAGGGTCCTATTAAACCGTTCCACGACAGAAGCTTTTGTATTATTGTGTGTCGTAAAAAAGTGGATATTTTTCTTTTTCAAAAAATTTTGAACTTGCTTATTGGTAAACTCTTTTCCTGCATCTGTCTGTAAAGACTCGGGTGTACGTTCCGAAAATATCTTTTTGAAAGCAGATTTAATGGACACAGCTGTTTTATCTTTGAGAGGGATAGCCCAAGCGTATTTGGAAAAATATCTATGCACGTCAGTAAATATTTATAACCACTATTAAAAGATACCAGCGATTGCATATCCATTAAATCAGACTGAAATTGTTCGTCGATGCCCCCTACAATGACTCGGTTGCGTTGGAATCTGTGCCGCAGAGGTCTGTGAAGCGTATAAGAATCTTTCGCCTGCAACCATCTTTTGATCTCTTTGCTTTTTACTCCAGAAACACGTTGTAAAGCATTTATACCACCGAAGCTTGCCGGCTGCGCTGGATCCCGATATGTCAGATTCAGAATTTCTGACATTACAACAGGAATTTTTATCAACAGAAAAAGTTATGTTCATCCTCGGGCAAGCACTACCCAAATAAAATGATAAATCAAAGTGAACATTTATTTATACTTTTTTATACACCGCTTCACCTAATCCTAATAACATCTTTTTTTAAAATATTAACTATTTAGTATTTTCTTAGTTAGAAAATTAAAATTCATGCCGAGTCACTCAAAAAGTATACAATTTAAAAAAAAAAAAAAAAAAAAAAAAAAAAAACAATATTTTGAAACAAAAAAGAAAGCAATACAAAAAAGTGAATAAAAACTAATATTTTATTTTTTTCAAAAAGAACTATTCAGTAAATCTTTAAACAAATTAGTTCACATACATACAAATTTTGGATAATATTCAGTACATCATTTACATTAATAACATCAAAAAAGTCATCAGTAACAATTAGTTTACTAAAATTTATATTACATTCATTTTGACGAATGAAGTCATTTGCTATCTCAGGCCAATTAACTGTAAACAAAGCCTGGTCAAAATAAGTTTCACATTTTTCAGCACGGCTTGTTGATAAGCATTCATGTCCGAGCTGATTATTAATCCCTTGTTTGCAACCAAAACACACAAAAAGTTCTGAAATTTTTTTAGAAATAAATTTTTCAATACACTTACACAAAGAGTCCTGCAGCTCATGAAATCCATTTGGACGGTCTGGATCACCAGCATATTCATTCAATTCAAAATGTGTATCACCAACCACTTGCTTTTTCACAAAATAGTTAAGAGTTTTAGAAATAAGTGTTTCCTTCGCGACACCACATATTTCGCTATATATGGAGTCCAGTTTGCGTAAATGTTCTTTCCTCAACAGAACACGTTCCGGTACAAATTCAAATCGTAAATCTTTTCTTTGGAACAATCTTTGCAGTGATATAATGAGTTCACCGTTGACATTTAGTTTTGAAACACACACATCTTTCTTCACAATAAAAACACTATCGGAACCTTCAAAGGAAGCAAATGTATTGGCATGATCGCTCAATTCTTTCCATACTAGAGGAGAAAGCGAAACTCCATCTTTGCTAGGATGTAGCAAATCGTTGTCATCAGTCACATATTTCCGAATGTGAACACGAGTCAAACCTAAAAAACACGATACAGTGACAAAACTATCCCCTCCGAGATGAAACATATTCTTTGGCAAAGAATCAAGCTTCAGCAAAGTTTCGTCATATGAAGCACCGCAAAACTTCTTTGATGATAAACATGAATTTGCAGCTAGACGTTTCATTATGCACAACAGTACAACAAAGCAAACACAAAACTAAATAAGCAACGCGTGGTAACAACTTCCAAAATTTAGCAAGTAATGAATTTCGGAGGCAATCCAGCGGTTGAAACTCGGCTCCGAACTGTTTACTTTGTCTGAATACGCGGATTGGTTAAGAGGGCATGACATCATTTTTCTGCTTTCTGATTGGTCTACAGAAATGTATTCGTTCACCTACGCGGATGTCTACACAAAGGGAGTGAAAAGGCAGACGCCATTTCCCAACCAAATCATGCACAAACATGATAAGGGTGACGTCATTTACCCACCAAGAAAATTCTTCAAAATGGCGGCTATAGAGGAAATCCAAGATGGCGGAGCACGGAAAAACCTTATGCAGATAATTAAAAACCATATCAACCAAGGAATTGTGGGGTATCGCTTAAAGACTTGGATGCGGTCCCCCTCAATCCCTTTTTTATTAATTATTGGGTGGTAGCGAGTTCGAACTCCGTGAAAAGGAAATATATTACATTTTCATATTATTTTTTTTACGATCCTGTTACTTGTAGATGATGTTCTGGACGCTAGATGGCGCCAGCAGTAACATAGCTTCAAGAAAATCAGTACAGATGTAAAAATATCATTTTAACTCTTTTCCTGCAGATAATAAATAATTTTAAAAAATTTCTTCCATTCGAAAATAATATCACCCACTTAGAAGAAAAAAAATTCATTTGATAAATTGAAAATATTAATTAAAAATTAAGCACAAATAATCTTTATAATATCTTAAAGAAGGTAATCAATGTTCGAAAAAAAAATTAAGAAATTAAAATATATGTCTTCTACCCCTCTTTCATCGTTTAAAAGAAACTTTTCGATCGGTAAACTCGTTGAACGCTTCGCCTTTTTTTTTTTCTAAGTACGAATTTTTAGTCTTCTGTGATAACAAAAGCGTGGCTCAGTGGTTAAAGCGCGTAGCTGGAGATCTCGACATCGTGGGTGCGGGCCCACGCAATTTTTGAGACTGTCATGAAGGGCAGCATAAATCACCGTACAAAACAAAATGGCCGATGTTCTCCAAAGACCACGTGATTAATAAATTAATTAGGTAAGTTAAATAATAATTAATTAAATCCTTCATAAATACTTACCGAATAAAATTAATGAATGCCTCGGCGATTCAGCACGCACGGCATGGCGGGAAAAGGATGAGTCATTCCAAAGGAACACCACGTGATCCAATATGGCGGACGGACACCACGTGATCCAATATGGCGGACGGACACCACGTGATCCAACATGGCGGACGGACGTCACGTGATCCAACATGGCGGATGGAAGTCGCGTGATCCAATATGGCGGAGGCCACGCCCCCGTTGCGTCATCCTTTGTTCTATTACGTCATGGCGGCATTTGATTGACAATTTTAAATTTACTCCATGTTCAGGTCTGAATGGCACGGCGAAAATCTGTAGAAGCGCATTGATTTAGAGAAAGCTAAGTGGCAACAGTGCGAAATTTGGAACTTGGCTTTCGACATGTTTGATGCAGCTTGAATGCTGCTGATAAGATATTATATTAGATTCTAAATTAGATTAATTTGTTTTGGTATTGTTATACACTTTTCTTGACGTGGGTTCTTTATATACATTTACTGCTTAACGTGGATGTGAACGCAAAGTGGGCATATCATATAACATACATTTAATAGCACGAATACTTTATTATCACACCAACAAAACAAATAGTTTACACAAAAAATAGAGCCATCTTTATCATTATTACGCTGGCATATAAGAGCGTTCCTTTCGTTACTATCACATTTTCTTCTCTTCTATTCTAAGTCACGTGAGAGAGAGGCGATGTGTGCCGCTCTGCTAAAATACGCATGCTTGGGCATCAAGTCATCACACTTCCATTCTAAGAGATTTGATTGCATCTTTCAATGGCTTGTCAAATCCACATATAAACGTTTCTTGAACCAAAACAAAAAGAGGGGAAAACTAATATTCATAAAATTTTCGAACTTAATTAATCAATTCTTACTATTTTAAATTAGAGTTACTTCAACATAAATTCAGTAATCTTAATCATTTAAAAAATCTAACATTCATTTAACTTTTCTTTAAACTTAATTAAACTAAGTTAAACGCGTGCACCGAACCCGATAGATATCCTATTCCGTATTTGCAAGATTTTAATAATACACTTAGCGGAAAGAAAATTTTTTCAAAAATTGATATCGTTCGGGCATATCATCATATACCAGTTCATCCAGATCATATACCGAAAACTGCAGTTTGCAGCCCATTTGGTCTTTTTGAATTTCCGTTTTTAAATTTCGAACTGTGCGGAGCAGTTCAAACATTTCAAAGGTTTATGAACGAAATTCTTGGAGATCTAAAATTTGCCTATGTCTACTTAGATGATATTTTGATATTTAGTGATACAGAAGATGATCATAAATCTCACTTACGTACTGTTTTTGAAAGATTAACTACATGTGGATTGACAATAAACGCTTCGAAATGGGTTTTGTCGTTCCCGAAATATCTTTCTTAGGACATTTAATTAATAAAGATGGTACCAAACCTCCGACGAACAAAGTTGAACCGATACTTAACTACCCACTTCCTAAAACGGTAAAAGATTTGCAGACATTTTTAGGATTTTTAAATTTTTACCCTCGATTTTTACCCAACGTAGCCCAGAATCAAATACATTTAACTTCGTATTTAAAAGGGGTAAGAAAAATGATAAGACAACCCTGAATTTGTCTGAGGAACAGCGTAATGAATTTCAAAAGTGTAAACAGTTAATCGCGAATGCGGTTCTTTTAACACACCCGAAGAAAGATGCCCAGTTGGTTTTACAGGTTGATGCGTCAGACTTCGCGATAGGCGGAACGCTATCACAAATAGTTGATGGAAACTTACAGCCTCTCGAATTTTTCTCACGAAAGCTTTCGCAAGCAGAAAAGAACTATAGTGCGTATGATCGGGAGCTATTGGCAGCTTATGCTGCTATTAGGCATTTTAAGCATATGTTGGAAGCACGGAACTTTTCTTTAATCACCGATCACAAACCGCTTACGTATGCATTCCGATAGCGTTTGGATAAGTGTTCACCTCGTCAGGCTAAGCAGTTAGACTTTATCTCACAATTCACCACTGAAATATACCATATAAAAGGTTCGGATAATATCGCCGGGGACGTACTTTCGCGCATAGAAGCGATAAGCCTGCCTAACCCTATCGACTATGAGGAAATTGCTAAAATGCAACAAATTGATCCAGAATTACAAACTTTACTTAAAGATTCAAAAGTTCTACAACTCAAAAAAGTTACCTTACCCAATTGTAGTTTACCAATATATTGTGATTTGTCAACAGGTATCGCCCACCCTTACATTCCCCCGGCATTCCGTGAGAAAGTTTTTGCCACATTGCACAGTTTGTCTCATCCTGGCATTCGTGCATTGTAGAAAAAAGAGATAGAGGGCGCTACGCCGCCCGTATGTTTAGCTAATTAAGAGTTTTCAGCATAGAAGGTTGATGAGAGTGGCATAAACTAGATACTCTGTAATCTGTATATAATATTTGTACATAGTCCTCTCTTCATTAAATAGATTTAGTTAAAGGAAAGTGTCTTTGTTTGGCCAATAGAACACAAGAACCACCGATAATAGAAGATTAAGTAAGTTATTACATACATCAAGTTTTTTGGTAGCATCAGGCCGAAAGGTGAGTCATTTCATTTTATCTGCATGCAATTTATCTTTGAAAATGAGTTTTGAAGAAACCGTCGAGAGAAATAGAAAAATTAGAGGTTCGGTTCGTACCAGTGTAACAAAATTAATAAGGAAATTGGATGAGGAATTGCAAAGCGAGAATCCGAACCTAGAAGTGTTGCAGGAATCGCTTTCAGTGTTAATCGAGAGAGAAACTAGCTTGTTAAAATATGATGAAGTTATTAATGCTCAAAGCACTGTTCAGGAATTAGGGACAGAAGTAGAACATTGTTTAGAATACAGCGAATCCATCATTAGATGTAAATCGAAAGTCAATAGATATATTCAAAATGTGGGTAAAACCGGAACAACTTCACAAGTTTCGGAAATCAAAACTAATTATAATACTAAATTGCCTCGCATTACCTTAGAAACTTTCAGCTGCGATTTATGTAAATTTACTGAATTTTGGGCTCAGTATAAAGCTGCCATTCACGAAAACAATACGCTTCAAGATGTTGAGAAGTTTAACTATTTAAGATCTTTACTCACCGGTTCAGCTGCAAAAGCTATACGCGGATTACCATTAATAGGAGAAAAATATATAAAGGCCATCGAAATCTTAACTGACAGATTTGGGAATAAAGAAAAATTAGTTAGCGCGCATATGAACGTTCTCCTAGCTTTGGAGCCAGTGCGTCGTTCAAGTGATGTATCCAGTTTAAGAAAACTATATGATGAAATAACGGCTCAAACAAGAAGTTTAGAGACATTAGATATTAATTTTAATTCTAACGACAATCTATTACTTCCTATTTTATATAAGTGTATACCACAAGATTTAGGGTTACAGTTTAGTAGGGAGCAAAAGGTCGGCACAGTGTCAGATTTATTGTTGTTTCTAAAGAGAGAAGTAGAAGCGCGCGAAAAGCCATTAACTCTGGGTCTTAAACAACAAACACTTAAACGATAACCAGTGAAAGAAATACCGACAACTATCGTAAGTGTGTTGCTCCAATTAAAAAGAAAATGGTATCAGCGACGACGCTTAATACATCAGTCGAAAATTATATGTGCGACTTTTGTCTTAAATCTCACTTCTCAAAAGACTGCGCCTTAAGTATTTCAGAGAAACACAAAGCGTTATACAATCAATTTAAGTGCAAGCGCTGTTTAAAAAAGGGTCACAAAAAACCATTTTGTAAGGCAAAGTGGGTTAAATGTAATATTTGCAAATCTTTGTCGCATTTAGAGAGCCTGTGTGATGCAGATAGGCAAGAAAATAAATCCATTAAAAATACTGCTAGCTCAGCAAAAGAGAGAAATGTTTATTTTGTATTGCATGAAAGCATATTCGGTTGGACGTTGAGTGGTAGAGTGGGGTGAGAGAGTAAGAAGCTAAGTTCAGGGTTAGACTCCGGCTTGTTTATACACATCGATTCGTAAGAGGAATTAAAAATATCGGAACAGATTCATCAGCTTTGGGAGATTGATTGCGCGTTAGAAAGGAGTGCTGGCGATGAGCGAATAATTAAACAATTTGAAGAGGATTTGAAATATGTAGACGGGAGGTATGAGGCTCGCTTGTTGTGGAATAGGAGTCCAGAGCATTTGGAAAATAATTTTGGTTTAACGAAAAGGCAGTTCGAAAGGGTGCAGCGAGAGTTAAAAGTAACAGCTTTGTGAGGGAACAATTTATGGAAATAATTAAATTTCAGACTCAAAACAACATTATATATTATTTAAGATTTGTTTTTAAAATGGTGGAAAAGCACTTCTCCAGCTTTACAGAAAGCTTCTTTTATCAATTCCCCATCTTCGAATGGTTTTATCAAAACTTCTGTAATTTTAAACGACGCCAATGTTACTGCTTTAGCTTTGGTGCCTGGTCTTGTAAATAACGATTGCTGTAAATGTAAATTCGACTTTGATTCATGCACTTTAACTTTTCGAAGTTCACTGCCGATTGAAAAGTCTGTAGCGTATTTTAAGTGCTAAAATGTCTT
This sequence comes from Stegodyphus dumicola, assembly GCF_044657685.1. Lineage (NCBI taxonomy): Eukaryota > Metazoa > Arthropoda > Arachnida > Araneae > Eresidae > Stegodyphus > Stegodyphus dumicola. The sequence continues at coordinate 32,425,511 of NC_140777.1, read as the reverse complement.
TCGACGTTTGCCTTTTTCTTGGTAGTGCCACACTTGAGTTACATATGAGACAAACACATTTCTTCTTCACCATAACAAAAAAGAAATCATCTTCCCACTCATTGTGATAATGATATGTTTTACTTCTCTTAGCACTGGTACCTGGGTGAGTCATTTTGGATGAGTTGTTATAACAACAAATTATCGTATCAGTGCGGTAGGAAAGAGCGAGACGATTAACTGAGAACTGAAACTAAACGGGCGGGTGTGACGGGTAGACTTAGTCGACTCGCCGCGTCGCTATCATCGCGCCACCTACTGGATGTAATCTAAGCATCCCCACTTTGTCAAGTTGTTTCTATTTAATTCTCCACTGTAAAACGACAAATTCATTGTATTACTTTACACAGTTTGTTTTAGGTTTTAAAGCGTAAACTGTAGTAAATTTTGATTTTAAATAATTCATTAATTCTGTGTCATAAGTCTTAAATTAAATTTTTAATATCCGAGGTCATTATGGGGATGGTCGCGCGGACTACCTAAAATGTCTTCGCGGTCGGCCGTCGACCTCGGTCGACGTATTGGCCATCCCTGATATATAGCATTGTTCTAATATAAGTATTTTAACGCAAAATCGGATTTTTTCTGATATAATATGCCAATTGTTTTCTATATTTCGATTCTACAGCTCAAATTATGCCTGAATATTAGATCTTGTAAAATTTGGTGTGAAATTTGTGGAGAAATTCGAAAATTTATCTTTCCACGTTTTTTTAGTTTGCGCCGAGAATACTTCACTTGCGAATTTCTTGGTACATGGCGACCTATTTTCCTGTCCCTTTTTACTTTTGCATGATTGAAAAAAAAGTCACTTCATTCCTACTTTCAGTTAATTTTAATAAAGTGCCTAAACCGCATTTGATGTTATTATCGCTTTCAAAAAATATGCCGAATTTCAAAAGGTACCAATATATCAATGCACATATATCTTCGGAAATTTTGATTAGAAAACTCTAAACTTTATGCTTAGAAATACATCTACTTTAACTCTTTGATGCACACGATATTATTTTTATAATTTTTTTTAACTGAAAACTCTAAAAATTGAATATTATGATTCTTGAGACAAATACAGTATAAAGTCTTTAATCGAGACGTCCACAATCCGGAATAATCTATAATCCAGACCTCAAAGCTACAAATTTTCTGCTCATGCGTAATTGCATAATGTGTTTACGCATGCGCATAGAATCTTTACGCATGCGCATGTGCGTTTAATGTATAACGGACGGTATAAGCTAGGCTAAAATTAAATAATTATCTATTTCAGTTAATGTTGCAGATTGCGTTGTTCCTTAATCTTCTAATTGGATCCGGGTTATTATTTTTTGCAGACTGTTAGAGCAATTTAAAAAAAGTAAGCTTGAACTTTCGATTATGTCAAAAAGAGGTTCTGATTCTGGAGCTGACAAATGATCTACAAAGCGAAAGCATGTTTCGATGTCCCTCAAACAAAAAGTGGAATTGCTGCAAAAAATGAATAAAGGCATGAAGAAAGTGACAGATTGACAAGTTAGTCGGTATTCTCGGAACAGCAATTACAGGACTTGAACAGCGGAACTTTGTAACTGAACAAGAAATTATGTTTGTTTATAGAAAAAACAGAGAAAGTATTGGCACATAAAACGAAGCAACTTAAACAACTTACATTGAAAGAAATGTTTAAGTAAACAAATAAATATTAAGCTTTTTATATATAAATTTTGATACCCTTTAGATCATAATTGCTCTTTATTTCATAAATTACGGTTTCATATTTTTAATTGTATAATTTCTGCATGCCATCTTACCAGATTTAAATTGATGATCTATAATCCGGAAAACCCCTAATCGCCGAAGTCCCGACGAGTCCGGAGTAAAGACTTTGTACTGTATTTATTTATATATTTATGTAAAACAGGTTTTGTGTGCCTTAAACTTTTATGCTTCAGAAAGTTACCAGAGATACGTAGGTAATGACCGATATATTGAACTGAGTCAGAAATCTGTCAGTTGGTGTATTCGAGAAGTCACAAATGCTATTTGTTCTGGCCTTTTCAACAAATGGATTAAATTTCCGATAAATGGTTTCCAACAAAACAAAATTAAATTAGGATTTAATCAAAAGTTTGGATTTCCTGGTGTCATCAGTGCTGTAGATGGCACCCACGTAGCTATAAATGCACCGAAAGACACGGAAAAATGCCAAGAGTTCGTTTATATAAACAGAAAATCATTCCAATGTGCAGTATAACTTTTCCTTCCATTTTACATAATATATATGTGTGTCTGTGCGCATTTATATGCAAGAGGATATATTTTGTGATTTAACTCCAGTTATATAATTTTTTTATTTTCCTTTACTTTTGTGAAAAATTTCTGATATTTTTATTCACTAGTAAATCGCTCTTTAGTGGATCATTCCAAAATTAATTGTTATCGTATGATTCATACATAATGCTGCTGGCACACATACTAACAAGGTAGTAAATGTGAACTTTTTTTCTCATTAGTATTCAAATCAAAACTTTATAAAGGAGTAATAATGAAGTGATACTATATCTGCCTATTTAGAACTACATCATTTTTAATGCAAATACCAGTTATCACTATTTTGTTCTCCCACATGTTCAATTAAAACACGGTTTTTTTTAATCTCTTTATTCACAACTGTACTGTTATAAATATATAAAATGTGTTGAAATTCTTAAACTGTGTTACGTACTTGCAGTATTTGGATTACTTCATTGTGCTTAATATTCTATGGATTATGCTGAAAGAAAAATTACACATGAAAGTGCAAGAATTAATTCTCAAATCAAAACTTTATATATTTTTATTAAACAGCTTCATCAAGTCACACTCTAAATTTTAATCGCACACATAAATTTGCCAAATAGTATATGTAACTGCTTGCTTGAGGTTTTATATCCTATTAAAATTACACAGACATGTTATTGCATATTATGATTTATTTACCTAATTACACATCATAACAAATTACTTTCATATTGCAGAAAAGTGAAAATTGCACCTTAAATACCGCAGAATTTTATTATGCAAAATGAAAAGAAAAAATTAGTCTTAACCTATGCTTCAGAGACGTGAACTCTGACTATGAGGGCAGAAAGAACCTAGGTGATCTTTGAAAGGAAAATTAAGGGCTGTCCTGGCAATGCTGATGATGAAAGTAAGTAAAACTAACGTCTGTCTGAATACTTGAAAAATCTCAATAATGAGATATTTTTCCTACTCCCTGAAAATGCAGGGCATATTTTCTGTTACTCAAGTAGTGTATGTGATGATGCAAAATATTAGATTGTTTGCATAAAATAATACAGTCAAAAGTGTTTAATCTGGACTTATCGGGACTTCGGCGATTCCGGATTATAGATCATCGATTTAAATCTGGTAAGATGGCATGCAGAAATTATAAAATTAAAAATATGAAACCGTAATTTATGAAATAAAGAGCAATTATGATCTAAAGGGTATCAAAATTTATTTATAAAAAGCTTAATATTTATTTGTTTACTTTATTAAACATTTCTTTCAACGTGCGCATGCGTAAAGCATACATTATGCATAGTCGAAATTAGAAAATTGCAACCAAAAAACTATTTGATGTGTATTTGTGATATTTATAACGACGAGGAATTTGATTTAAATCATATCAAAGACGGAGTACATCGAGATGAAATACTACATTTAGTAAGGAATTATAAGCCGAATAAAATAAAATCATCTGCCCTGAAGATGAGGATAGTGCTGACAGATCAACTTTTAAATCATTGCGCGCCGCGAGGTCCCCCCACGCAGAGCAGCGTGAAATTGATAAATAGATTTCGGAATGGTTAGAGAAACAAAGGATATGCCTTTATCCATTTTTTTGCGGCAATTCCACTTTTTATTTGATGGACATCGAAACATGCTTTCGCTTTGTAGATCCTTTGGCAGCTCCAGAATCGGAAATTTTTTTTGACATAATCGAAAGTTCAAGCTTACTTTTATAAAATTGCTCTAACAGTCTGCAAAAAATAATAAGCCGGATCCAATTAGAAGATTTGGAACAACGCAATCTGCAACAGTAACTGAAATAGATAATTAGGTAATTTTAGCTTAGCTTATACCGTCCATCATACATTAAACGCATGCGTAAACGCATGTATTATGCGCATGCGTAAAGGTATTATGCACATGCATGCGCAGAAAGTTCGTAGCTTTGAGGTCCGGATTATAGATCATTCCGAATTATGGACGTCCGGATTAAAGACTTTTGACTGTAATGTAGTATTTCACCTATTAAATTCAGGCAAAATGCTTATCACTCTCAAAAATTAAAAGGAGTGGTCAAAGCCATAAATACTGCAATTGCTTTGTTGAAATGGAATGATTTGGCTGTATCAGTGTATGCATGGGCTTTCTGTGGTTGCAATTTCAGTACTAACATCTCTGACTTACTGTCTACTTTAATGGAAACTTTGGAAAATTAATTGTTCTAATCCATTTCTAATCTTGAAAACCTGTGGATCACTGAGTGATCCATTTGAATTCCAATAATAATGTGTAATATACATAAAAATAAATTACAAAACATACATATGAAACAAACACTTGAAGATTACATAAAAAAATTTAACTGAAAATAAATAATACAGTAAAACGTTGTTTATGCATCTCTAAAAATATAAATAATCGGTTGGAATTTGATCAGTATATCGTGTTATGCTTCAAATAATAAGAAGAAATGCTTACCAGCAAGTGTCGGAATTCGATAGTGGCAGGATCGTTGCCTAGCGAGAGTGTGGATTATCATTCCGTGATATCGCCCGTCGCACTGTTGACATCCAAACACAGTCTGTGAATATAAAATCAATGGGTTGCTGAGTGTCATACTGAATAGCATGCAGCATCTCAACGCCCTCCCATGACTAACGCCCGAGAGGACAGATATATTGTGAGGTCAGCCCTGAAAAACCATATAACCATATCACGGATCATTAGTCAGGAAATGGGCATGTTTGCAGCATGCCCAGTATCCGTTCATAAAGAGCGTCGACTTTGCAGCAGCGTGGACTATCAGCACGGCGATCATTTCTTCAACTACCCTTAACAATGCAGCATAGAGACAGATGACGACTTTGGTACATTGGACAATAAAGCTGGATACAGGTGTGGCACAGTGTCATCTTTTCAGATGAGTCCCGGTTCTGCATACAGTAGTCTGATCCAGGACTTTGAAGAGAAGGGCCAGCTCATAGAGCTTTTCCCCCTGAAGCAGAAAATGAGAAGTGATGACGTAGCGATGATGACGCTGAGCGCGCCAATATAATTCACGGCTTGGAAATTAGCGTTTTTGAACCAGCGTTTAAAATGAGCTGTGTGTGAAAGATAGCTATAATTTGGAAGAGGCAATGTTACTGCTTTATGCATTTTAGACTGAACCATTAAAAAATTTAATAATGCTTATTCAATTTTAAAATAATAGATAAAATGTGCTACTCTTTTAACATTAAGTTTCGTGGTTTTTTTTAAATTTTTATTTGCAAGTTTTTTTATTTAATGCACGTTTATTTCTAATCATTTCTTTATTTGCATGCTAACTGAGAGAATTTTTATACTGCTTCTAAGATAACTATAATAGCAGCTATTTAAATTTACTCAAAAAAAAAAAAAAAAAAAACTTTACATTGACATAGGTTTAAACATATATGGCAACATTTCTGCTAACCTACGTTTGATTTTTTGCCTAATTGTAAATTTTACATTGTTATAATTCTTTTCTGATTCAATATAATAGATATTTTTTAAATAATTTTGTAATTTATACTTATACCTATATTACAATTAAATAAATGTATATAAGATTCTTACCTTAATTTTGACAAAATAGCTTTATTCAGAGTACCTAAAACAGTTATTTATTTAATTTTTCAAAAGTGTGAGTAAAGGAAGCAGGTTTTTTTATGCCAATTACTTTGATGTTTTATACTATTATATTTTATCTAGAATGCTAATCTAGCACAAAATCTAATCAATAATTAGTTACAAGGGATACAATAAGAATAACTTTAACAAGTACTTAACAAAATTAGTTTGTTAAGTACTTGTTATTCTTGTTGGTACTATTTTGGTACTATTCATAATACCGAAAATATTATCGATTAACTCATAGAAGTCAGATGCTTTCTGATTTCCTGTGGGGTAGAGTATACCTTTCGCGGTACTTTTTGAAAATAATGTTTTCTCTGGAGCGACTTTTTGTTTCTCGTTTCCCTTGACCATTAAATAATTTGGTTTCAGTTTGTGACACAATTTGATTTCTTCTCAATCTCTATTTAAAACCTCTTTAATAATATCAAAATTTAAAATAGTTACATCTTCTAAAACAAATCCTCTCTCTAACACGCGGTTTCTCAGTAATTTGAGGCAGAGCGCGAAATGAGACCTCTGATTAAAACGAACTGCTCATTTTTGAAAAGAACCAATTGAGTCCAGTTTAGAGTCATAGCAGAGTTTTCAATCTATATGCATTTCGTCGAAACTGAGAACGCATATTTTTTCTACAGAATACAAATATTCGCCTCTTTCCTTCTTTAGAGTAAGAACATTACTTTGAATTCTTGGGCTACACTAAAATTTAGAAAACACTAAAAAATAAAATAAAACCATTTCTTTAATTTGATAATACTAGGTAAAGATATTCCAATTTTTTTCTTAATTTTTTTTCTTTCCAAAAATCATAGCTTTAAGATGACAGAGCTCTTATGACGATGCAACGTGAAATATTTTCACTAGTCCACCTGATTTTTTTCTTTTTCAGTAATGCATTAATCTGCGTCTTTATAAAAATAGGCTTTAGACATTTTTCCAAATTCTCCGATTTGTGCCCCCCCCCCCCCAAATTTCGCTATTTGAGATTTTAATTTCTGATACCAATTTCTGTCTAGATGTCGTCCACCTTCTTTGTCGCTGAACAAACATTCTAAAATTTTTCTTTTCTCTATTTTTCAATACTTTAATACAGTTTAATACAATTTTCTAAGGATATTATTTTGTTCTTCAAATTATCAATACATTCTTGTTTATCCTTAAACATTCAGGATGATTTACATTTTCATTTGTGAGTTTTATTTCAAAATCATTAAAATTTGATTTATTATTGTCATCATCAATTTCGATTTATTATTGTCATCATAATTTACTTTCGGCACAGCATTCCATTTCAACAGTTTCTTTTTGTGGCTATCCAAACAAGCGATTTTTCATATCATCTTCATAAACACTGCATAGAAAATGTTCGCTGCAGATTTTTCCGCTCTTCACATTAATAGAATCTTCTCGTTGATATTTGTGTATCCATTCTTTCGTCAAAAGCAAACTCTCATTTGGATCCTTTGGTCCCATGAAATAAAATATCTCATCCTTTCATACTTCTGTAAGTGCTACGGCTCGAGTGTAAAAATTACATAATTTTAAAATAATATTAGTGTTTAATATTATTTTAAAATTATGTAATTTTTTAAAATAATATTAAACACTAATGAACATGAAGTTATATAATATTTTAAAAATAATATTAAATCAGTATGAAGATTTCATGTGACCTCGTTTTATTTCAGATTTGATGACCACCAATGTCAATGCGAAATTTTCTGGTAGTTCCCATGATTCATTTGTGTGGCGATCTTCAGAAGTTCGGCATGCACTTTCCATGCATCAAGAAACTGGCTCTTGGCTTTTAGGAAAGCAATTTTTTAGTTTTGTGAGATATATAAATTGAAATCGTTTTGTGTCAGTAATTTATGTAAAGTTCCATTGTTTTTCATGTGGTATATATCTCTCTCGTTAGTATATATTAAGTATTTAGTACTTAAGACTTTAATTGCAAAGTATTTTAAAATAAATTACTTTTCAGAAGTGTAAAAAAAAAATTCAATACTTCAGGTGATGCATTCTATCCTTTGGAACCATGGTTGTTGACTCCTGTGTCTTCTCCAACTGTAGGATGTGCTAATGAAATGTATAATAAGAAGCATGCAACAGCCAGAAGCTGCATTGAAAGATGTATTGGGGTTTTGAAATCAAGATTCCGCTGCCTACTGCATGCAAGAGAATTAAATTATGAACCAACAACTGCTGGGAAATTGCAAATGCCTGTGCAGTGTTGCATAATATTTGCAGGCATTACAAATTACCTGATGTTGAAAATGATTGCAGAGAAGAACCATGGGGACCAATTCCACTAACAGTTTTTGAAACATCATTAAGAGCTGCTGCTCTTAAAATCAGAGATAATTTAATTTTAACACGATTTTAAAACTAATGATAATAAATATTTTAATTGAATAATATGTATTTGATTCAGATTTTGAAGTTATAGAAGCACAAATAATACACATCCTAAATATTTTTCTTTTTTAATATTAAATCAATTTTATTACAAAAATACACATTAGAGTTATTTTAGATTTTGTTTTCTCATTTGAAAATTTATTTTCTGATTATCAGTCTTAACTTTTTTATTTTTTAACTGGAAAATTTTTTTCTGTCCACGCACAATGATTTTCTGCAGCCATTGCACTCTTATGTTGAGCTATTTTAGCTACTTTCTTCTTGATTGAAAATTTGTAATCTCTTCATGTCTACATACAGCAGATATATTGATGAAATTTATGATTTGTATTTTATCCGAGTCAAAAATAATTGCTGATAAGCTCATGTTGTATTTTGTCACACTTCATAGAACTTTATACATGTAGTGACATTGGTGTAATTTAAATATACAATACTTTTTTTCATATAGTATAATAAAAATATTTTCTAACCTGTTAATCATTCGTGTGTAAGTACTCCTATGTATAGAATGCTTAAAAAAGGAATCATATAAAACAAGATTATATTCATAAGCATGCTATACAGAAAGATATACTCTAATAGAATTATCAAAGTAAATTTATGTTGTGTAATGTGCATATGATTTGTAGTAATATTCCCAAGCATTTGCAGTTTATGGAATTCATGGTAAATCATAGCACACAGATTCAGTTTTCTGCTTGACCTGTCAATTCCAGCATGCAGGCAGCTGATAAAATTAGGTTGATTAAATTTTAAAGATAAATGAAATACGTAAATTATATTAAGAAAGAATTTATACAAATGTTCTAAATATTTTGAACAATTATATCATTGACTAAATGAACTGTAATCAGTGGAAAGAATAAACCCCTTTCCATAGAACACATTTTGAAAATCTTAGAATCATAGCAAACAACTGAGAATTTGGCTATCAAAAATATCAGTCACGTTCAGATTGTTCCTTTTTTAATAATATCAAAAAGCGACTTCGTTCCTTACTGTTGAATTTTGTCTTCAATTTATTGTCACAAGAGAATTCAATAAGATTTCCTTCTGGAGAAGTAAGTACAGATAAAAGTTTGGCTCTGAAAAGACCTGGAATCTATGCAAAGATGTAAATATATTATGTTTTTGAGCATTTCTGACACAACATTCAGAAAAACAAATACTTAATAACATCTAAAATACATACTTTACCTGTAGTTACGTGATTGGTATAATTCATGAATAAATAAAATCATTGATATAATCATAAGTTGCTAAAAATTTAATTTTTTTAAAATTCTAATTCAATAGGAATATTAACCACGGGTACGCGATGCTATACTTCAATTATTTGATTTATGATATTGTTAAATAACCTTTTAAGACAAAAAACAAATATTTTTAACATAAAGTTCCTGGTAATAAATAGTTTACAAACATGTAAACTTTTAAAATATCTATTTTGCGAAAGATCATATGTAAAATTATGCTTACTTTCCTCCACATATCTGCACTTTTGGAAGGGCAGTTCCTTCTGCGTTTAAAATATCCATTAAGTCTTCACATTTTTTTCCTATTCTCTTTATTAAATGTGCTGTTAATTTTCCCGCTTACAGCTGCGGATATTTTTCGAAAAATATCACCATTAATTCAAATTGATTAGTAGTTTTTTTTTTTTTTTTTTTGCTGCTGCTATTTTTTGTGAAGCACGTGCGAAGCAGCACTTTTGACAACAACTACCTCCTTTCCCTGAGCCTAGAGCGATGTAGAAGTGAGAGAGACTTGTTGCTATGCAATAAACGTCACTTCCGGACGGAATTTCCACTTCATTTTCCATCGACCGAATGAGATACATTCCGGAAGAGAAGAATGACATTGCTTGTTTGCATTAGCTGTACTTAAGTCATGTGATCTCTGAGGTCATCTGCATTGTCTGTTCACAAAAGGTATACATAAGTCACGTTATCTATGAGGTCAGCGGAATGTACCTCATTAGGAGGGGTCAGACCAAAGCCAATTAGATATCTAGTTGGCCTTGGTGAGACTCACTCTCCCGTTTGCTATCGAGTGGAAAGAGAATCCCGACTGGTTTTCCGATATCGATCTCGACAGGTGTCCAGACTAGACCCCTTAGACTTGATGAGGCCCTAAGCTATTTGAGATATGGGATCCTTTATTAGTCTGTTTTACTACATTTTAATACTATGTTTATACTATATTTTAAATTCTTGGGGTTTGTTTAGCTTGTACGTAAATCCTGCACTGCCCGCGCTAGGTCGGTTATAAGACAGCTGATTTGGAAATGTGTGAAATGTCATCATATACGTGCTAAAACATCTACCCAGATAATGTCGGACATACCATCATCTAGAATCGTTTCGCAGAAGGGTTTCTTCAAAGCTGGAATTGATTACGCTGGTCCTTTTCAAGTCAAGCACAGGCAAGGACGAGGGACAAAACGAATGGAACGCTATTTTTGTGTATTCTTCCTTATGTTTTACTAGAGAGCTGTGCATATTGAATTAGTAGGTAATCTAACGTCAGAATAATTTAGAGCTGCTTTAAAGCGCTTTGTATCTCGGAGAAGAAAACCGATAGAAGTGCATAACGATTGTGGCGCGAATTTTATTGCTGCTGATAAGGAATTGAAAAGAGTAATAAATTCTTTGAAGGAAAATGAATTGGATAATAAATGGGAAGCTGCTGTCAAATCTACAAAGCTCAAGCGAATCGTAGAAAGAAGACAACTTTTGACGCAGGAAGAATTTACGACACTGATAGCTCAAATTGAAACTTGTTTAATTTGAGTTCAATGTCTGAAGATCCATCAGAATTTTTTTCACTGATACTGGGCCATTTTTTAATTTGCACACCGCTAAATGCATTACCCGAAGAAAGTTTACAAAATCGAAAAATTTCCATTTTATAACGCTGGAAGCTTGTTGAGAAAATGCTTCAAAATTTTTGGAAAATATGATCCAATGAATAGATTTCTAATTTACAACGACGTACAAAATGGTTTAAAGTGCAACCTAATTTAGAGATCAATGATTTAGTTATCATAAAGGAAGACAATTTATCACCTCTACAATGAAAATTAGGAAGAATTCTGGAAAATTTTCCTAGCGCAGACAATATTGTGCATTGCGAAGCTCAAAACTGCAAATGAAGGTTTCAAAAGGCCAATTCACAAGACATTGGTTAACATCCGTCGAAATTTGCGAGAAAGAACTTCACATGTCACACACTACTGTCATTGACTGGAATAATTAATTATCTACGGGAAATTTGGACCGAAGACGTTTTGGGCCAAGAATGGAAAAAGTTAGAAGGACCACGGCAAATTGTCGAAGTCGACGATACTCTTTTCACAAAGAGTAAAATAACACTGGGCATATTTTCCCGCCACAATGAGTTTTTGGAATAATTTGGCGCGATACAAAAGATAGTTATTGTTCCAAATAGAAGGCCAAAGTGTTTGCTCAAATGTGTTCAAGAAAACGTAATCGAAGGGTCCATTATGTACTCCGACTGTTGGAAGGCGTATAAGACGAATGTACTCGAAAAAGCAGACTTTTACCACTTTAAAACAAATCACAAATTCAGCTTTGTAGAACAATAAACCGGTGTTCATATGCAGAAAATAGAGCGCCTATGGGAATTAGCCCCAAAACGGAATAAACAATAACGCTGAACAGGCTGATGACATTTACCATCATATTCAGCAGAATTAGAATGGCGAAAGAAAAAATAAACAAAAAGGATTCATTCGAATCTGTCATCGAAGCGATTGTTAAACAGTTTCCTCCAGAAATCAACATTGACGTCTGAGAAAGCCAATGAAGCTTATGGCACTAAATAATAATTATTTAATCTCTTGATATTGTATATATTTTTTAATATTTATTTTGGGCACTTTACAGAATGTAGGCTAGATTATCAACAATTTGGAAATTTGTTTAGATGGCGGGCACGTATTGGTAAAGTACCTTATTTTCTTTCAACAAATATTTGTGAAATTCTTTACACACCATGTATTTGAAATTATAGTTCACCATAATGATCCCTTTAAAAAAAGAAATTGCGAGATTTACTTCTTTTATCCACTGAGTGTTGATTAGAGAAAACACTCTTTTCGTTTGCTGTATTACTGCTTGGTACTGGGAAAAAATGACAAATTTACTTCACTGAATTTACTAGTTGACTGAATGTTTTGATGCTATTGCTGTTTACACCACTGCTTATTGAGAACTGAATTTTATTGAACACTAGAAGTTGTGACATATTTTTGAACACCAGAAAACTGATAAAAAATCATACCTATATAGATACTCCAGACGAAGAAATAACTCCATCAAACTCTCTTTGATTACTCCATAAGAAACACTCAGATAATTTTTCATTTTTGCGGGTAGTCAATACATGCTTCATAAAAATCTAGAATTGTTTTCTGGAAATGCATTACATTTTATTTTTAAATCATTTTAAAATATTGTTTTAATTTTAAGGTCAAAAATTTATTCTCAATGGCTTTCAAAGAAAACGGAGTCTACCCCTTCAACGGAAATTTTCTTCTAGCTGTAGCAGAAATTTTGTCATCAAAAATATGCATGTTAGAATGAAGAAATTACAGCAAGTTATTACAATTTATTATCAAACAAAGTTGTTAACAAAGTAAGGAAAGATTTACAAGCCTAGAAAGAAACAGCCTTTAGTCACTTAACTGCTGGAAATAAAGTCAAACTGTCTAAATCTGATCTTGCTGTGAGATGTTGATAGTTGATTTCAATATGTTCACAAAAGTTTTTGAGTTCTGTTCAAATTGTATATGTATATATATATATATATAGGAAAATAACTGAAAATTTTATGAACTATACAACTCCCTAGGAATGCATCAGCACCATGTTGAAAACAATAATACTTATTATGGGTTTACATAAATTAAATCTTTATTTACATTCTTTTTAAAATCAGAAACTATATTCCTTCTAGTCTTCTGAGTAAAACTCCCAAAACTCACATCTATGTTGGCATCACTGAAACTAATACAGTGTAACGTCCTTAAGCTATTTCTATCGACAATCTCGGAAGTTCTAAGAAAAAGAATATTTCTAACGACCACCTTGGAAGTTCCCAGGGAAAGAGTATTTCTTAACGAATCTTCGGAAAGATGAACTTAACCCGCAGTCACAAACCAATTTCAGTTTTTTCCCCTCTTATAGTGGTCCGAAGGAGAGACATTGTTCCTTTCCTTTACATCCGTTTATAGGTGCATTGTCTCAGACCACCTACTTTGAGTCCCAAGTCGGACTGGAAAGTTCTCACGGAGTTTTTCCCAAGCCTCTCATCATTATATCCAGTTTTTAACCAAGGTGCTCTCGCCAATCAACACCAACAGACGCTGTTAAACTCACGGACAAATAAGGATCATGGAAATCATTCCGATACACCCATAACAAGATGAACAAAAACAGGGAACGCAGTTGTAGAGAGAGAGAGAGTGAGAGTGAGAGTTAGTTGCAGAGATAGAAACCTTCTCTCGTGTTTTTCAGCTCTGTCAAGAGCAAATTTTGTTTCGCTCTGCCAAGAGCAATTATATCTCTGCCATGAGATTCAGTGGTTGGTAGCCGGGTTCGCCGCTACCTTACTGGAGTGAATCCTGCTCAGAGAGCTCATCACCTGGCCGGTGATGAGAGAGTCAACCACAAGGTGGGCTTTAGCATATCAGAATTTTGCACATTGAAACGCAAACGTAAACACCACGTAGAAGTGAAGTAATTCTAAACAACAGAACTTTTCCCGCATCCATGTGTTTTGTGTTCTATATTTTTCCCCCACTCTTTTATGAGAACATTATTTTATCCTGCTCGGAACGGCAACCACCGGCCAAGAGATTGAAGTAAATCTAAACGGAACTTTGCATAATTTTTCCCGCGTCATCTGTTTTGTGTTTTATATTTTTCCCCCACCTTTCGGTGAAATCCATATTTTAAAAGTTTATTTTTTGCATATTTTTTGCTGCTAGAAAAGAACCCTAATAAATTTATTTACGCTACCTCTTGTCTTGTAAGTTCGCCACAACAGGTAGAAGTTACGGTTTTTAACGGTCTCAGAAGTTAAGGTCTCAGAACTTTAAGTTACGGTCTCAGAAATGTCAGCGGAAATGATCTCAAAGTTTCGTCAGGACACATATTTCCCTTTCATAACAGCTGAAATGTAAATATTTATATATGCAAGTATTTATGCAATGTGTATAATTTATGGATAGTTACAAGAATTGTTATGCAAAATATTTATTAATCTAAGTTCAGGGTGACTATCTATCCCATTTACCTACTGATGCATCTGCAAATGCCACCTATCTATATGTCCACATATGTGAAAGAGTACAGGAGAGCAAGAGTCAGAAGGATGAAGCTACTCAAGTATACTTAGATATCTGAAGCAAGGTAAAAGCTTATGAATAGCATTTTAAGGCTAATTAGAAAACAAGTATATTTAGACTTTTATGCAAAATGGGATCCGCTTGACAGTTTTATTAAAATGAATGGATAACCAGGAAATGTCGAAAAAGAGATAGAGTTATAGGGATTTCCTTATTTTGCATAACAAATTTATTTTAAGTTTGACACTTTAGCTGAACTTCTCAACTTCCCCTCACATTCTTTCGCCAGAATGTAAATTTAAAGTTAAGTGAAGTGCTTATTTAAACGGGTGATTCTTTGAGTTTATTCAGAGGGTGTTTCGCTAGTCAAGCGCACGTTTCATTGTTGTTTCGCTGTTACGCTAGTAAGCCTCTTGGTCACATCGGATTAATCATCATGCCGGTTTAGGTTTATGTGAGACCACCTGGTAGGCGTAACTTGAGTGCTATCTTGCACTATTTTATTTTAGTTTTGACTTAAATTATATTCTACGTTTTAGTTTCACCGCAAGTTGGACGGTGCCTTTGTGACGCACGAAGACCGTGTTTTGAATTAATAAAAAGTTATTTTTCACCCTTCTTCTTGAATCAGTAGTTTTCTTCACGCCTGCGGGAGAATTTGCCAGGTCATTTTAGGATGTACTCTAGTTTATGTGGAACAAGAGAGTAAGACTCTATAAGTGGCGCCCGAATTTTTCCGAACTCATGGATGACAACGAAGCTGCACCTGAGCTAGCTCCATCGACATCGCAAACTCCATCGGCTCTTGGCAATATTATGGAAGGCTTTGGTTACCTTGTGGAAACAATGATGGCCTCCATGAAACCCCCAGTGACATTTGACGGAAAAACGTCGGTCACTAGCTTCCTGGAAAATTTAGTTAATCATTTTTTGCTTTATCCCTTTTCTGAAGTTCAGAAGATTACGATAGCAACGACCGTTTTACGAGGACAGGCATTAGGTGGTTTAAAGGCATCGATAAATTTCGACTGGAAGAGATTGGCAGCCCCACATATACGTTCGAAAACGTTAAAACCGTTCTACTAAAAGCTTTCCCCGTGGTTAAAGACAGAGATAGGCTTGAGGCTGAATTATACGGCAAGTAGCAACTTAAAATTGAAGAGTTGTCTAACTTCATCTTACGCAAGGTCCAAGTCGCTAATTTATTATATGGGAAAAAGCGCGACGAAGAATTAATTCAAATTATCTTGCCTCGACAACTGCCGCAAGTTTAAGATTATATTGAAGTGAGAAACCCCAGCACTCTAGAACAATTGCTCGAGCTGACGGTGAAATTCGACAGTAAGGGGGTAGCAGAAAGTACGCGTACGAGAAGTTTTGGCCAAAGACCAAACGGACAGTTTTCTAGGCCATATGCGGAACAAGCAAAGAAATCCTATACTGGGAATAAATTTCAAGATATAAAGAAAGACTCTCTCTAAAATAGGCCGCAAGATTAAAAAAGGGGACATTTAGGAAGGATTTAAACTAGTAGCCCTAGTCTGGACACCGTCGAGATGAAAGAACCGGTCGTTTTTTGCGATCTACTCGCCAAAGTGCGAGTCTCGTGTCTTCGTCTCGATCATTACAGAGATTGACGAGTCAGAAATTTTTCCGTCAGCTGAGTAGCTGCCGTTTAACTTTCTGACTGTCGGTTTGGAGCTAAACTGAGACGGCGGAGGTCACGGATAATTTTTGGAAGTATACGTAATGGATATTTTAATTTCTTAAGATTTATGAAAAACTGGAGTGTTTTGCCATAGAAATAACGTATTTGATGCTGACGATTCTACTTTTATTGGATAATTTCGAATTACCATGGATGGACCCTTATCAATAAATTAAGGCCATACTTTACCGGAGCATTCACATCAAAGACAGCAATAACTCCTCAATTAAAGGTTTGCAATTCGCTTGTTTTCACATCTATGTGATATATAGGCTTCTGGCTATTGATCTATCAGATAAGCAATAACTTAGTGAAAATAATATATGTGGTGCTCTCCTTTTCCGAAAAGGAGTTCATATTTTTAATTTAAAATTGTAATTTTTAATCTAAAATCTATATTAATGTGGGTAATTTCCTGTTTTGATAAGTAATTTATAAATTTTGAAATTTTATGTTTAAATTGTAATGTATTTCTCTCCACTTTTATTTTAACTTGCAGTGTATAAAAATGTAATACATTAACAAATGCATTAAAGTATATGCAGTATATACTGAAATTATGTACATCCTAAATTCAACATTCATATTAAATTGCTTTGAGTTAAAAAACATTATTTAAGTAGTTTTAATTGTACCAATATGAATATCAGTTTCCAGTAGCTTTTAGAATCTCCTGTATATTTTAAGTTAAATGCCTGTATAATTTTCAGTTAAATTAAATTCTTGTAAATATTTTAATGCATGATTTGTAATTAGTTATCAGATTTCTTATGTGGTCTGCTTTTAGATATTACATCAGTTTTGTGTATTTTTTATTCACATTAGAAAAGTGTTTGGATTTGTTTCTATGTGATTACGGCAAAGCCTCGAGAGCTATCTGCCTAAAGTGAGGGTTGCCTTCGTGGAGGACTTTATAAGGGCAATTAGCATGTATAAACGTTGCACAACATGTGGAAAGCCACAAAAACGCCCATGCACCCAGCCCCTTCGCGGGCTTCGAACCTCGGACCGAACTACCATTGTTCAGCGATTTTACTGCTCGGTCGCTGATGGGATGGATTTAAAAAGAGTATAAATAGAAATATATACTGCAATTTCTTTCACTACATATGTAGTATATTTATAATAGAGTTATATATTATATATATATAGTTATAGTTGTTTATTTATTTAAAACAGATTTTGTGTGCTTTAAACTTTTGTGTTTCTGGAAGTTAACAGATATATATGGATAATGACTCCCATGCAGCCCGTCCGTTCGGGGGATTCAAACCTCGGACCGGACAACCAGCATTCAGCGATTTTCCCGCTCGGCTACTGGTAGGATCGATTTAAAAAAGGTATAAATAAGAATATATACTGCAGTTTCTTTCACTGCATATGTAAATATATTTATAATAAAGTTAGATATATATAGTTACAGTTATTTAACAGATATATAGGGCTGAGCCGGAAACATGTCAGTTGGTGTATTTGAGAAGTTACAGACGCTATTTGTTCTAGTAATTTCACCAAATGGATGAAATTTTACAGTAAATAGTTTTCAACAAAACAAAATCAAATTACGATTCAATCGAAAGTTTGGATTTCCTGGTGTCATCGGCGCTGTAGATGGTACCCACGTATCTATAATTGCATCTAATGTGTGAGAACGGAAGTTTCTCACACCACGCAGTTCATTATCATGGACACTATCGTAACATTAATCGGAATAGCAGAATTACCACGTGCATAAATACCTGCCAAACAGGTTTTGCTTTCTCTTTGCTGACTACAGCTTGAAACGAGTATGCGGGGCTGTGGCCTTTGCATCGCTTGCACTCTTGGAATGCAGTCATCTCATTGATGGTAAAAAAAGAGAAAAGTAGGCCAAAAATTGCACGAAATATCCAGAAGTGATTATCCTGAAAATTAATCTATCTTGAAGTAATTAATCTATCTTGAAGTAATTTTGTTACTATGTGTGTTTCTCAAGAAATTGCTGTTATTGTCATCGGGTTGTCACCTCGTGGTGGAGCTGCTCAGACCCTGTCCATTGAATTCTCTTGCGAATAGCATAGATACCATTCACTCTGGAAATAGATGATTATTTTAACGGAATAGTCTACTAGACATGTGTAAAGCAACATCTGAAATGTGTGTACGGAACGCTGAGAGATACCCAACAAGATAAGGGAACGATGACTTTAAATTTAGCTTTGCTTTCTCTTTTCGTAAAACTGCGCAGTTTTTATATTTTTGTGTGCTATGATATTTAGATGATGTATTTAATCCAGATAATGCTTAAGTAATTAAATAAAGTGAGATTGAGAAAGAAAATTGTCTCTGAAGCCTCATGCTGTATTTTTGGGTAAATGAAGCATTTTATTACTCTCTATATTAGGGTTATAACGCAATGTACGAGATATCGTTTTTCAGGCCAGCAAATATTGGGCACATGTAACTTTGATTTGATACTTGTAAGTATCTAATTAAATATGGATTTACACGCAATACCACATAATGACACGGAAGAATGCCAAGGTTTATTTATATACACAGAAAATCCTACCATTTGCTTAATGTGCAGTTGTTATGTAATTTTTTCTTATATTTCATATAATATATATATATATATATATATATATAAGATTTTGGCAAAATACTTTTAATACTATTTTTTTTAATAGTTTTAAATTACTTTGATGGCCAATTCTACTTTATTAACAAATCGGGCCTTTTCATTTTTCATTGTAGCTTGATCGCCCTCTAGCTTGAAGAATTACGACTTTTATTAACAAATGACTTTTTTCCATTTTACTCTTACTTTTGTGGCCATGTTGAGTAATTTTGGCTGAATTAGCCATTTTCACATTTCGAAACAGTTTTACTCTTCTAACAACTTGACTGACGCCATTTTGAAGTCTTTCCATGTTTTTTCGAGTCTTTCAACTCCTTTTTAACTCAGTGGGTACGAGTTCCCGCCAAAGGACAATATAATCGCATTGGCTGTTACACAGTGACATTGTTTCCCCCGCCTACGTCACACGACGAGAGGGATGGCTTTGAAAGACACAGAGGGGATTACAACCCCTTTTCAACTTTGCTTCGCGATCAAGAGGACAGCATAGCTAAAGGTCTGTTTTTTATGTTTCTTTTTTAAAATTTTTTTCTTGGTCTTAGCAAGACCCACGGCGTTTATTTTCATTTGAATTTAATTTCAGATCTATAAAATTCATAAAGGTTTAATTCTTTAAGCTTGCAGGTCCAGCCCGTACGTTATTGTATAGTTTGACTAATAGCAGACCGCTATTTATTTTATTTTAATTTTAATTTTAGCTGTACATCGGAGTTGCATTTACATTTTTTACACCTTAATGTGCCATTTTTTGCGGACGCGTCGGAAAATTGGAACAGAGAATTGAAGCTCCAAAAGATTTTTTGGGACAATTAATATTATTTAAAAAATTTTTCTTCACACAAGAGTTTCAATTGTCTGTTTCGGCGAAACGCGTAATGGAGTTAGCTTGGTTCGACGTCCAACTGAAATTTCCCCTGAAAAGCCAGGTTGGAGGTCGAATTAAGCTAATTTACCATTTTCCGCTTTATAATTTTATAATTTTTGTAATTTTATGTTTTTCATATGTTTTAATTTTGTTTTAACTTGTTCTGTCGATCGGTTTTTTTATATGTGTTAAATTTTCACTTATCACATCCATAGGTTTTTACTGTATTTTTTGCCATTCACATGTTTCCAACGATTGATTTTAAATGTTTTTTATCTTCTATATTTTATTTCGCGTGTAGCCTAATTTTTCACCCTTCAATGTCATTGTTTTTTTTAAAAAATACTGTGTTGAACTATTTCTTGGAGCGACAGCTCCTGGTAACTTTTTGGCGAGCTCACTACAATTTTTCTTCTTCTTATTTCACAATTTTTGCAGCATATTGCGCAAAAAATTTTTAAGACCAAATAGGTCTTACTGCACAGTACTTACTAGCTTTTCAATTATATATATATGTGTGTGTGTGTGTGCATTTATATATATATACAAGATATGTCTTGTGATTTAACCTATAGCTATATAATTAAAAAAAATTTTCTTTCTATTACTTTTGTTAAAAATTTGTTATATTTTTACTCTCTAGTAAATAGTTTTTTAATGCATCATTCCAAAGTTTAATGGTTATTGATGTCTAAGATACGTAGTATATATATGTAGTTACGTAACAAGTATAGTTCATGAATAAATAAAGTTATTGATATGATTATCAGCTACTAAAAATTCAAAAATTTTCTGATTCAAATTCAATAGGAATGTTAAACACGCGTACGCTATTTCAATGAATTTGATTTATGACATTGTTGTATAAACTTTTAAAACAAAAAATTATTTTAATTATAAAATTCCTGCTAAGACAAAGTTTACGAATATGTAACCACCTTTTAGAAAATTCCTATTTTGCAAAGGAATTCAATACGTGAAATTATGCTTATGTTTCTTCACATATCTGCAGTTTTGGAAAGGCCATTTCTTTCTGCGTCTAAAAATATCCATTAACTTTTCCCTTTTCTTTTTACTGTGATCTTTACTAAATGTGCTATCAAGTTTGCCGCTTAGCTGTAAACTTGATGCTGCGGAATTTTTCGAAAAATTTTACCATTCGAATTAATTTTCGATTCGAAAAAATTTCACCATTCTAAAAATTACCAACTCGAACTGGTTAGTAATTTTTTTTTGGTTACCGCAATCTTCAGTGATAAGCAAGTAAGAAACAACACTTTTGACAGCAAACCACCCCTTTCCCCTGAGCTTCGAGCAATATAGGGGTGAGACAGACTGGTTGCTATGCAATAAACGTCAATTCTACGCGAAATTTCCACTTCATTTTCCGCCGACGGAATTTGAAGGGGTCAGACTCGCTTTCCAGCTTGCTGTCGAGTGAAAAGAGAATCCCGACTGGTTTTTCGCCATCGATCTCGACCGGTGTTCAGCATACACCCCTAGGACGGGTGGCTGCGGAAAAGGGGGTACAGTCACCCCATTCGAATAAAATCCCTCAAAAGTTCAATTGAATACGGTGATAATAAAAAATTTATCCTTACCTGTGATACACATTTGATTAAATAAGGTGCTAACAGAGGCCTTGTTCGATACAGGGGAGCAAGCAAACTTCCTGTCCGAACATTTTTTTCGAAGTAATTAAAAAAATTCAAGTGAGAACCTTGAGGACTGAAGTTGGAGAAGGGTACCATGTGAACAGCAGTTGAACATGGGTCAGTCGGTCCTAAGCGATCGGAGAAGTCCGTTCCGAAGGGGGACTTTGAGCTTTGCCTGATATAAGCACGTTTGTCCCCCTGTCGACCGAAAGGGAATGGGGTTAATATTCCCCAACCTGGACACGGAGATTGGAGCTTCGGCTCCAAATGCGGTAACGCAATCGAACTCGGAGACGTCGACGGGAGACCCGGGGAAGAGTTATCTTTTCTTTGTAAGAACTCGTGTCCCTGGAATCGATCATCCGGATATAGGGATGGTGAGTTCGTAAAAGCACCACACAAAATACTAAAGTTATTGTAGCGTAGGTCGAACATTGTGCATGTATAGGTAAAGCGACGTTTAATGTAGAGATAAAGAATGAAGTTCAAAAATCTATATTTTTTGTACTGCGAAATCTACAAGCTTCGGTAATACTGGGGACCAGTTTTTTAAAACCAACAGGAGTCTAAATTAATTTTCAGAATGAGACTTTTCAACTACACATGAAACCGCTGGAAGTAGAAACTGTGGAACCGCCTGAATTGAACTTGGAGCATGTCAAAACCGAACACAGAAGAAAATTACAAGAACTGGTAAGAAAATTTATCTGATTTATTTTCTGGAACACCTGGCCTCACTCACATAGCGCACCATGAAATTAAGTTAAAAGTGAGAAGCCCGTGAAGGCCAGGCCATACAGATATGATCGATTTAAAGAAAAAATCATTGAGGAGCACATTCGGCATATGCTCGAAAATAAAATTATTAAGTAGCCCTTTTGCGAGTCCTGTCGTGCTGTGTAGGAAAAAAAAATGATCTGTCTCCTTCAAATTTTAAGGCCTGGAGGCTAGCTATCGACTACAAGAAGCTAAATAGCTTAACCAAATACCTCGTTTATTCCCTATCTATCATGAAGGAATTTATAAGAAACATTAGGTCCACCAAGTACATGACCACCACAGACCTTACCTCAGAGTATTTCCAAATAGTGATGAAACCAGAGGATGTGCCGAAAACGGCATTTATAACAAAATCAGGAAATTATGCTTTCCTTAAAATGCTTTTCGACTTATGTGGAGCCCCTGAGACTTTCCAACGTACGATGGACATTATATTAAAACCTGTCCTCGGAAAATCCTCCTTTATTTATCTTGAAGATATTATTATTTCAAGCGAAAATATTGATAAACACGTAAAAGATTTAAACGAAGTTTTTACTTTATTAAGAGAAGCAGACCTAAAAATGAATGCTTGTAAGTGTAAATTCGCGGCCGAAGAACTGAAGTACTTAGGCTAAAAGATTTCAAAACGCGGTATTGAAACTGAGGATTCAAATATAACTGCAATAAAGAATTACCCAACGCTCAATATTGGGAAAAAGCTCTTTTCTTTCTTAGGCATGTGTAATTACTATCGAGCATTTATAAAGGACTTTGCACATATAGCCGAACCGCTGTTACAATTGAAAAGAAAGAAAGCCAGATTTTCGTGGTCAGCTGAGGGTAACACGGCCTTTGAAAGACTAAAAACTGCACTAATTCAATCGTCGGTCTTAAAATTCCCGGAGGGGGATAAAAATTTCGAAATTTCTGCTGACGCGTCGGATTTTGCTATAGGAGCGGTTTTGGTGCAGAACAAGCAGCCCGTGGCGTATTTTTCAAAAACCCTGAGGCAAACGCAACTAGCATGTATGGCATTATACATAATTATACTGCAACGGAAAGAGAAACTTTGGCTGTACTTTTAGCTCTGCAAAAGTTTTGAATTTATTTCGGTAAGGCACCGATAGTCGTGTATTCAGATCACGCCGCCATTGGGCGACTATACTCTGGAAAAATTTTAAGTCCGCGACTCATAAGATGGGCATTAAAACTGCCATAATTTAACAATTAAACACACATTGGGGATGGAGAATATCGTGACAGACAGACGTGAATATCAGATGTTTTATCTCAAATAAAACTGGATGAAGAAGGAAAACAAATAAAACGCGCCATATTAACATCAAAAGGGTTAGATTCCATTGAAACAATTATTGCCGTAAAAACGGATCCAGAGTATAGGAATATTTATGCATATTTGCAAGGTCCGGATAATTTTGAACATCCGGATATAGTGGCCATAAGGAACAGAGCAGCAAACTATGAAACAGTCGATAAACTATTATTTTGTACTAAAACAACAAATGAGAATAGTGAAATCAAGACAGTCATTCCAGCCGGGTTGCGACTCAGTATTTTATAAGAATTACTTGATTCCCCTACTGCTGGTCACCAAGGCATCCGGAAAACGGTGCGAAGAGTGCGCGAGCCGGTTTTTTTTCTCGCAATTTCAAAGAGTGGTAACGGATTATGTCAGGTTCTGCCATACATGCTAGTTAGTAAACGATGTAAATTATAGCCCTGCCGTGTAGCTTAATAATATAAGAGCTACTTTTCCAAATGAGTTAATTAGAATAGATTTATTGGGCCCATTTCCAAAAAGTGAAAGTAATAGAAATAGATATTTATTAGCTATAGTCGATCATTTCTCAAAATGGTTAGAAATAGTCCCCCTTAAAAGAGCTTCTGCGAAAATTGTAGCCGATTCTTTTCTAAATAAATACATTTTAAAATATGGTGCACCACTTAGGGTAGTATCAGATAACAGCCCCCAATTTGTAAGTCAAATTTTTGAGGAGCTATGTGCAGGGCTTGGCATCCATCTTAAGATGGCCCCTTACAGACCGCATTAAAATATTGCCCAGCGCGTAAACAGGAACATAGTTAAAATCCTACGGAGCAATGTAAAAGCGTATCACCGACGCTGGGATGACTGTGTACCCAGCGTCGGTGAATGAATTGGCGTATGCTGTGGGAACGGCCAAGCACGATACCACGGTAAAGACCCCATGTGAATTAATTTTAGGAAGGAAGATAATTGCCCCATTAGACAAACTGTTCTTTGTCCAGAAAAGGGAGGCAGAATTGAAATAAAAGGATATTCAGAAATTAATTAATGATGCAATCAAAAATTCAGACGTAGCCAGAGGAAAAGAACAATTATATTATAATAAGAAAAGAAGAGACTTTAAACTGAGGACAAAGTATTGAAAAGGAAACATGCATTGCCATCCGCCCCAATAATACGAAGTTGGTTGAAAATACACTGACTACCAATAAATATTTGGACACCTGTGATAGAAAAGAAAAACTAACTTTATTCAAAATCAATAGTTGGTAGAGCCTCCACGAGAGGTAATTACAGCGTGGACCCTCCGGGGCATACTTTCCACAGGTCTTTGTATGACAGCTAGTGGTATTTTCTTCCACCCGGCTTGGAGTTCCTTCACCGATTTTGCACGAGTAGTGCACCCCTGAATTCAGCGATGCAACTCGTTCCTAGAGGTTCTCGATAGGGATCAGGTCTGGACTCTGGGCAGGCCAGTCCATTCGATGAACTCCATTGGCACCTTACGAAGCCTTGGTTAACGTCGAAACATGACAACTGACATTGTCGTCCCGAAAGTAACAGGGGTCCAACCCGTAAAACTGCCACAACGTAGGAAGCACATTGTCATCCAAAATAGTGCAGTAGGCATCGGAGTTGAGCTTACCATGAATGGGGACCAAGGGTTCCAGCCCATACCAGTAGAAACACCCCCAGACCATAATTCCACCTCCGCCAAACTTGACTGTTGGCACAATGCATTCTGGCAGGAGACGTTCTCCAGGTAGACGCTAGACCCAGACCCTGCCATCCGAACAGTAAAGGGTGAACCTTGATTCGTCACTCCAAAGAACCCGTTTCCACTGATTTAAGGTCAAATTTCGATGTGCTTTGCGCCACATTAACGAAGCAGCGCGGTTGGACTTTGTGATCAAAGGCTTATGGGCAGCAGCACGACCATGAAACCAAGCAGATGTGCTTCCTTACGGATGGTATTCATTGAAACAATACTCCCGGATGCCTGTTGAAACTCCTCGCGGATGAGGGCCATCGGTTGGGTGCGGTTCTTCCGAATTTCTCTGGACAGCACTCGTCCGTCTCTATCTCCCAGTTTCGTTGGTCTGCTGACTCGGGGCACATTCCGACAATCACCGTTCCCCTTCCACTTCTTAATCACATAGGCCACTGTCGAGTTTGGGTACTTCAGATCGCTAGATATATACCTTAAGGATAGGCCACATTTGTGATACCCGATAATTATACCTTTCTCGAAATCATAGAGCTCCGAACTTGCATGCGACTAAAGCAGATGCTGTTTCCTACACGATATATACCGGCGGAGTTCGTGACGTACCTTAGGACCGCAGATATCGTCATTTGCATAGTTGTCCAAATACTTATTGGTAGTCAGTGTATTTATTTCAGTTTTGCCTCGAAAAGAGAAATGTTTGTTTAATTTAGCAAGACGTTTACAATTTTGTATTTAACAAGAAGCTTACAATTTTGCATTTAGTGAGAAGTTTACAATTTTGTATTTAGCAAGAAGCTTACAATTTTGTGTATAGCAAGAAGCTAAAAAGATAATTTTTGTATTATGCAAGTAATTTAAAATTTTTGTATTAAGCAAGTAGCTTTAAATGTTTATAAAAAGCAAGAAAGTTCAGCAAATAATTTTGGCAGATTTAGAACGAAATGTTAACTTTGGTGGTAAAGACTGTGGTAGTAAAATGTTTGTATGATATCAAAAAAACGAACTTCGTTACTCAAATTGTTAGAAATTCATGCATGTAATTAATTTATGCTTATTTTCAGCTGAGTAAAGTAAGAAATTATTTATGTAAAAATGTTTGAATACTTAAAAGTATTTTGTATGCCTGAAATACGTGCATAGAATGAAAGAGTAGTCTATGTTACTTATGAATTGCACTAAAAGAAAGTTAAGATAAATTTAGAATGAATGTAAAGTAAAATGTTAGGATCTCCAGCCAAAACTAATTCTCACTACCGTTAGCACCTCAGGCTGAGATTTGATTGTAAGGTATCTGTCTAGGTCTAATTGGTTTAATTCTAACAAGTAAATGTGAGGTAGTCGGTAAGTGTTGTACTCGTTTTACATAAAGCTTCAACGCATTTTACAATATACAATGCTGTAGAGCAAGGAGATGTCTTAAGGTGGGTAAAGCGATTGAAATGAGTAAAGGTAGGAAAGGTTGAATTGTTAAAAGAAAGTGTGGCAAGTTTAAGATATGTTTAAGCACGTACTAAACTATTCTTCCGGATGCCTGGAAGGAGACAGAACAAGAAATGCTAAAGAAGATATTGTAAATATATACCACATTTCCCAACTGTAAAACCTTAAATTTACTTAAAATGCAGAGTAAGATTGTGAAGGTGAACTCACATGTAGATTTTAGAATTTAGCTATCTTATACAGGCTTTTAAAGCCTTGCTATGCAATAGTTTCTGGCGAGGGAAAATGTAGGTTTTTCCTTATTTTACATAACAAATTTATTTTAAGTGTGATACCTTAGCTGAACTTCTCAACTTCCCCTCACATTCACTCGCCAGGATATAAATTTAATGTTAAGTGAAGTGTTTATTTAAACGGGTGAATCTCTCAGTTTATTCAGAGCGTGTTTCGCTAGCATAGAGCACGTTTCCTTGTCGTTTCGCTGTTATGCTAGTAAGCCTCTTGGCCATATCGGATTAATCATCACGCCGGTTTAGGTTTATGTGAGTCCACCTGGTAGGCGTAACTTAAAGTGCTATCTTGCACTATTTTAGTTTAGGTTTGACTTAAATTATATTCTACGTTTTAGTTTCATCGTTGGACGGTGCCTTTGCAACGCATGAAGACCGTGCCTTTTCTGTTAACTATTTTGAATTAATTAAAGGGTTATTTTCACCCTTCTTCTTGAGTCAGTAGTTTTCTTCACGCCTGTGTGAGAATTCGCCAGCTCATTTTAGGATCTACTTTAGTTTATGTGGAACAAGAAAGTAAGACTATAGAGTCACATTCAAAATGGAAGCTATAATCAACTTAGTTAAGTTAGGTATTTTTGAAGTCTTAACTTATGATACATGGTAGAAAATAAAAATAGGCTTATAAGGTATTTTCTCCCTTCTTTCTGCATGCCTTCGACCTGTAAAGGTAGCACACTCAGCACGTATTCGAGAGGTCCAGGTTCGTGTCCTAACGAAAGGGTTGCTCATTTTTCATTTCTCCAGCATCAGATAACCTAATAAATCTACAGTGGATTAGCGCCCGAACTAAAAGTGGTGGATGATGATTCTTCACCACCAGGATTTGGCGATTGGGTCCCCTAATTCTCTTTTCAAATAATTGCCACCAAGTATTATCGCCCTGTATTATATTTAAAGAAATTAAATTATGAAAAATCTGCATGATTGTATGCAGGTTTCTCGCATTGTGAAAAAACAATGATATCTAGAGCCATCAAATTTTGAATAACGTACTCGTTTACCCGAATATGGGCACTTGGAAGCCCCAATTCTGAATATGTTTTATTATCTATTGCATATTCTGTAAAACTCTAACGAATTTTTGATTAAAAGACTCAATTTCAAAGCGAGCAATGTACGGAATAAAACATTTTTATCTCAAGCGTGCGAGACTGTCTATCGGAAATTCTTCAATTATACTGTTTTTAAATATTTTTAGCCCAAAGGAACGTTAGCTTAAATGCTCTCGAAAAGTGTATGTGTCTACAAATGAAAAAAAAAAAAAAAAAAAAAAAAAGTACTTTTTGGGCGTAATATAAAATCTGAAAGCTTTCAGATCTTTTTTATTGTTTGACTTTGATTTTTTTTGTTTTTGTTTTTTACGTGTATGTGTGTGTGTGTAATGTGACGCAGACATAGGAAGACCGGAAAGGCAAGCGATAAAAGATTTTTACTTGGTGCCTGAATTAACCGTGCAAGCAGAATTCTAGAAAATTGCGCCATTGGCTCAGAGCTACAGCAAGTGTTTCTGAATCTGATAGCCTTTAAGATGGCATCTATTCCAAAATACACACATTTTTTTTAAACATTTGTACAGGAAAATAAAGGTTATCCCAGAATGGAAGGAATACAGTAATTAAAAAGACTACGTTATTAGCAGAGACTGTTACTGACAAAATTTAAAAAGTTAATTATTATAAAGGATATTTTTCCACTGTAAATAATCAAGATAATGTCTCGTGATTCTTCTTTATCATATCAAATAATTATAAAATTCATCCAATTCTCCACATCATTCACTTTCAAGCTTTTAGTTCCTATTAGTATAAATCTGTTGTTCAATACTCAAAGTTTCTGTTTCTGATTTTTATGCTAGAAATTTTGTAATTTTTCTTGTCAGAATGTTTATTATTTCTCTGGGTAAATTAAGAGATAAAAATTTTCATTAAAGAATATGAGTCTTATGTTAGAAAACAGGAGAAGAAGGAGAAAATACTTTCAGAACTAATGATTTAAATATTCATTTAACTTATGCTGTTAAAATTAACTTCAAAATAAGCTATTAAACTTGCCCAAAAGATCTTTTTAGTTAATGGCTTTAAAAGCTTCAGTTTCAGAATTTATCTTTCGTTTGATTTTTATTTTGTTCTGCGCTAAATTTTATATAGCTTATTTAAATGACGTATATCTTATGCAGAAACACATTTCTGTCTTATGCAGAAAAATCTTTTGTTTTTTGGAAAAGAGAGGTCTCATCTCCGTCACCTTCAAAATACGCAGAGTTTTGTTTCAAAATCAAATAGAATCTAAAATAGAATTTTACCTTAATTATGTGAATCACATTATTTCGCTTTCCTTTCAGGAATTTCCTTTGTTAATAATAAGAAAAAAAATTAGCTCCTTTAATCATGTCGAATTTGGTATTCAGAATTTTATCAAAAATTTCCTGTCTAATAAATTAATTAATTACCAGAATAAAAATTACAAGAAAATTACAAGAAAAAAGTGTTTTCAGGACATGACAAAACTGCATGACATGACAAAATCGCATGACGAAACCGAACATGTTACTGATGTTTTTGTCATTTGTTATACGCGATTTAAAACACTAAGTTTTAGAAAAATGAATTGTCAACAAAGTAATTAGCTTAGTTTGTGATAAATATGAAAAGGTATTTTAGCAGAACAACAAGCATTACAACTTGTATAGAAGTAAACAGGTATTACCAGTAAACAGGTATTAAGCAAAATTATATTTCAAAGCAAGTATAATTTTGTTTTGTTACATTAGTTTACGATCTATCCAAATGCTTTCTTAGAAACAACAATGGAGGAAAAATCAATCGCATTAGCTTTACTTTAAATTGAAAAATCAGCTATGTTCAATGTCTATTAAGAAATAAAGTTAAATCCCACTACAGCGAACTCGGTCTACAACGAATCCCCGGATATAACGAACGAATGCTTTAGTTCCGTCAAATTTCCAATTAATGTTATTTTATTTGAACATAGCGAACTTCCAAACATATGAATATCAGATGTAACGAATTTCAGAGATATCTTCGACTGAAATGTTTTTTCGTATTTTTCAGAATTTAGTATTCCAGAATTTTTGCAACTTGCAAAAATTATTTACAATTAAAAACAAAAGTTATTAACTATTAAATATTGAATGTAAAAAATATAAAAATATTAACAGCGAAATGTCACCAGTCTTTAAAATCATTCGTGTTTAGGATGTTAGGATTCCATCCTTATTGCAATAGCGGAAACCTCTTTAATATTACTCCTTTTTTTTATCGTCGCTCTTATCTTTTTTCTCGTATTCTAATCAAAGGCTATAGGAAGCAGGTGTAATGTCTAGTTTTTGGAGAACCAGAATAAAACATAAGCATGTCTTAGGCCATTATATGGCGTCCTTCAAATGGGCTGTATGATTCCATTGAAGCTCTTTGACCGAGCTGTCAAGCAGAGCTCTGTTCAAGGCTGATGCTATGATGGAAACTTTGAAACTTTTTATTTTCAGGAAAATTAGTAGAAGCTAAATTCTTATAATCTTGGGGTTGTACAGGGAATTCATCTTTTACGCAAAGCAAATTTTTGATCCATATCGGTTTCAAAAATTTAAAACGCTGTTTAAGTTTTTCCTTTTGAATGGGAGACGGTTAGCATTCTTCAGATCTTTTGCAAGATTTATGACATTTTTTCTAACGCTGTCTCAAATTTACTGCAGTTAATTTGCAGCAATACATATCTTGAAGGAAATGGATGCTTTCTTACTAGACTGTGAATTGGACGGATTATTGAAGAAAATATCTTCATTTTATATATCATCCAGTGGCATCCTAGGATGCCGTTTATTGTTCTGGCAGAGATCTATACCCTGATGGTCTCGGCACCGGGTGTATAAAATACTCTAGGCCCGTTCCTACTAAAAGAGCTACCTAGGCTTTCCAGGGGGTAATAGTGAGTAGCATGATCCGAGTGGGTAACGTAACCACCAGTATTTTCTTCACCAGTTTCATTGGCTCCGTATCCTGGGTTGAGAGAGAAATTCTAGCGTCCAAGGATTTGGTCTGGTTCAAAATACGTTCGAAAATTTTTATCGGCCTCTTGATAATGGTGCGTCCGGGATGATGCGGCGTAGCTGAGTTTCTACAATTATCACACAAAAAGGAGTTACCGAACCTGCTCTTCCGCCTAATACGAAGAACTGAAAAACGGATGAGTGCCCGCAGTTGTGTTTATTTGTGGGAGCGGTTTATCAAATTCGACTGCTATCTTCCAGAGGGGCGAAATTTCGTATACTTTTTTTTTTTTTTGTTTAATTCTACTTCACTTTGTACCGGTGAAATTTTCGGTGTCTAAACTACATCTCCATGCCAAAGCAATCAAAATACATAGTCTTGCCCTGAAAGTAAGGTGAGCATTATTCGAAAAATACACAATGAATGCACCGAAATCGATATGTGTGGAAATACAATTTATGTAAATCTGAAGTTCTGGCTATGTGGAAAAATTGAAATCCGGTCACTTCTACTCACGGAAAAAAGATCTGGATACGACGGAAAAATTAAAAATGACCGAAAATAAGGATGTTGAAGAAGCACTACTGAAAGTGTTAACCATTCACAGAAGCTGCAATCAGCTATTACCCGGACAAATGTTAATTATAAACTAGCGGGATGAAGCCCGCTTTCGTTCGCCTGAATTCGAAAGTTCGACCGAACTAACAGTGTTCAGCGCTTTTACGGGGAAAACGATTCAGCGAAGTGTTGAGCGATTTTACGGGAGTTTTCAGCTCCCGGTCGTCGTACCCGGGCTAGCGGGAAAGCCCGCTTTATTCACGTATGCATCCACATGATACTGCATACACCTATGGAAAAACACTCTAGGGAGATCTATCTAATTTTAGAGATGCCTTCGTGAAGGACTTTTTAAGCCCGTCAGCTGAGCGGGCTGAAGCTCGCTTTCGTTCGCCGGGAATCGAAAGTTGGACTGAACTACCAGTGTTCAGCGAAATTCTTGCAAAAATTCTGCCAATTCCAGAATTTTTGCTCCTGATGAAGGGGGACCCGTTTTGTTCTCGAAATCGTTTGGGATTTTACAAAATCTGCGCCGAATACAAGGTTGTCGATTTTCCAGTTTTATTTTCCACGTCAGCGTGTTTCTCTTGCGTCTTGACAGACTCATTTGCTTACAAAGCGCAACTTGCTATTTTATGGTATGTTAAAATGGATATGGTTTGCGAGCAAAAGCATCCGTATTAAAATAATACCAGTTAACAGTGAATGATGATACAAGTAAAAACGTTTGACTCAGAATGTTTAACTTTTCGGAAATAAATTTAATAAAGTATCAACACCCATGTTTTGATATAAAACCGTGAATGAAATTCAGGCCACCAAGAAAAGAACAATTTTTTAGAGCTTTATTTTAAAGTGGAGAAACTAAAATACAGTGGATAACTGTCTATAATATCTAATTCATATAACTGGCATTATCTGAAAATATAAGAGAATTATTAAAAGTATATAGATCCATATGCTTTGCCAAATTTGAATATAACTGCTAAATACTGAGTAGTCAGATTGAAGTTTCTTTTCCATGTTAACAAAACAGTTATCTATCTATGTCAACAAAATAGTTATCTTTTCATGTTAACAAAACGGTTATCTTTTTATCTCATGTTTTACTTTTTCACACGTTACATATCATGCAAAATAAAATATATTAAGAGACAATTAGACTTTTATTTTGAAGTAATGAACGACTTTGCTCGTGTGAAGTAGCAAAAATAAAGAGTTTGAACGTCTGAAGTCAGAAAGTACCAAATGAAAATCATGTGAAGAAAATTTATTGCCTTTATTATTAACATAGAGGATAAGGTTTGAAAGTTTAAAGTGAATCTATACTATACAAAACTCCACCTACCAATAGTTTTTGGCTCTTTTTACAACTAATATTATCAGAAAAACATGTTCGAATCAAATATATCGAACAGTTTCCTTTAATTCATATGAAAAGAATATCTTATTTCGAAACTGAAAATATAAAAAAATTGCTAAAAAGTGTGAAAATTCTGATAATGAATAAGTGTTGATAAAATAATGTGAATAGATGATTTCCGTCACAGCTGCGCTAATGGAAGTTTAAATAAATAAAAACTATAATAAAATTAATAATTGTTGCATAAAAACTGAAGCACATAATGGAAATTGATTTTTCTGTGCTTCCTTCAGACCTCATTCCATACTTTACATTAAAATATAAAAAAAGTTTGTTATTTTTCTATAATATTGCGATCAATTTAAACACTTTTAAGCATTTTATTCTGTTATATATTTGTATTATGACAACAGTGGTAAGCATGCTACTTGAGAAAGAGGAATGACGTCACAAGCTACACCTCTTTTGACTCAAGCAGCGTGCCTACTACTTATGACCACTACAAGTACTATTTCAAAGTGCTTAACATATAAGCAAAGAATAAATAGGAAAAATTTCAGATTCCTTGTCAAAGCGAATTTCAATCGACAAAGTAATGGTCCTTGTATCATTTTATTGGCAATTTAAACCTCATCTCACAGCATGAAATATATACGCAAAAACACATATATCACATCTGTAATTTATTTCCCTTGGCTTTCTAAGAAACTACAATTGTATTATTTTTTTCCTGACAAATAATGGAAAAAGCTACAATACAGTTCTTTTCTTGCCATTCTCCCATTGGTGGCTTTCTCTTTTGACTACGTGGAGTGAGAATAATATGAATAAGCGTTCTTGACTAAATCAAGTGAAGATTGCCGCTAAAAGTAAAAATTGTAAAATTCATCCTCCTAGCCTATAGTCATTCTAGGAAGCTACCTTTGCCTGAAGATTTTGCATTGTCAACTTCTAATCCTGGTTTCCCAATAAAACGTAAGAAACAAATTTGCTATTCTTTTACAAGTGAGCTAATTTTTTTTCCACAAATTTCCATATTATGTTGTGTGCAGTCTGGAATTGATTGATCTTACGTTTCAAGGCTATAATTATCATTATTATGATAAACAAAGTGTGGCGAATTGATAGACTAGCTACTCTTTATTTCTAGAGCAGGCTACTTAAGCAAATAACGATGATTCGATTTCAGTTTTCAACAACCAAAATAAATGAAAATGATTTTATACCAGTTTAAAAAAAATCATAGAATACGTTCTGTAGTTTCGTGTAATCACCCACTTAATTTCTAACAAAACATCGTTTGAATGAAATGAAAATTGCGAAGATGGAATTTTTCCCATTTACTACTGCTGTTGATGGCAATGGTAAATATGTGTGATTTTAGTTCCTTGTGTCTTCCTTTCCTGGTTTCATTTTAAGTCTTCCTCATGTAAAATATGA
The DNA here is from genome assembly GCF_044657685.1 of Stegodyphus dumicola. Taxonomy (NCBI): domain Eukaryota; kingdom Metazoa; phylum Arthropoda; class Arachnida; order Araneae; family Eresidae; genus Stegodyphus; species Stegodyphus dumicola. The sequence continues at coordinate 32,391,034 of NC_140777.1, read as the reverse complement.
ACTTCATATATCAACACATGAATCTATAGAAAACGGCCACACCAGAAATGAAGGAACCTTGAAATTAAAATGAAAGGGACGATTTCGTAAATGGGGTGGGTTCGGGAAAACGATCATATACAGTACAATTAAATTACATATCATGCCCTACACACCATCACAGTCCGCGATTTCTGAAAAGTGGAGTAACGTTGACCTTTCTGTCTTCACACATTTTCTTCTGATATGATCAATTAGTCCACCATTGCTGACCCCGAGGAAAGCAAAGGTTTTGTGTTCATATCAAAACTCTTCTTCAACGTCGGCAGTATTTGTTATCTTTTTTATACTTTCCAAAATAGATAAATTTTAATCGTTAGACAAACATTTTATATGATGTTTTGCAGAGAATGAAAACAAACCTAAATATATATTATTTATATATATATAATCCTCCCTCACTCTCTGTCTCATATATTTTTATATATATATATATGTATATAAGCGCCTCTGTTTCGCCGAAGAACACCTATTCCCATATGTGGCAGCCATCGGCAGGCGTTGAAGCACCAAACTACGAACGAACTATGATGTGATGAAGACCCAATGTCAGGAAGGGAACATCACATACAACGCAATGGCTGATCACACGCATAAATGAAGAAGGCCGGCCGCCGTTCCACCGGATGTTGGATGGGTGTTCCGGGCGACGGGGGCCTGTGGTAATAATTTAATAGTAAGTTTCTCTCTCCACCCATCCGCCTGGATTGCGCCTCAAAATTAAGCGACGTGTTTCGTCGTACACAAAAATCAGGAGGGAAAATGGTAAGGCTGGAAACCACCAGTTGATCCTGAAAGAGAAGAACAATATATTAGAAAAATAACTTCATACAAAATCAATCATAAAAGTGCAGAGCTTCTCACTTGGATCATCACTAAGGCCTATTATTCTCCAAGAAATCATTAAGGAATCTCAGAAATACAGTGACTGAAAAAAATCAACTATAATCATATCTGTAAACATTAATTGCCCTTTAGTTTCAACAACAAAAGTTAACACTAGTTTACAACACTAGTAGTTAGTTACCAACAAAAGTTAACACTAGTAGTATTAAAGTAACACAATTTAACAAAAGTATATAGAAATTCAGCGTATTTCCAAAATGTATAAAGGGTAATATGCAGAAAAAATTTTCATGTAGAAACCGACCGTCTGCATTGATTCCCCATTTGATGCAATATATATAAATAAGAAGAGCAGACCACAGCACTATAAACTGTTATGCTGGTTTGGGAATTATTAATGTCTTATTCTAAGTTTTTGCAATCTTGATGAAAAGTGGTACTGTCATTAGTGACAAGAAATTGATTCAAAATAAATAAATGAAATAAATGATGTGAGCTGAAGGCACTGGGGTGACTGTTTGAAAAATAGAATCGATATCGAGAATGGAATTGAGGCAGTCTCATAAGGAAGTTTGCAGATCTCTAAATATGCCCCAATGTGTAAACTCCAGAGTATGCAGAAGGTTTTGGAGCACTGAAGAGGTTCAGTGTTAATCAATACAATGTGACTGAATAGTTAGTTATAAGTTCTTCACACGACAGATATATTGCATTAGTTACGCGACGTATCAGCGTGATGGTCGCAAATGGTTTGTTAGACCGATAGCCATCATCAAATGTTTTTATGAGTATCAGAAAAGCTAATAATTTTGCAAAATGTTAAGCAGTCGGTCGCTCGCTTGTTCAAGTCCATAAAATACATTCATGTTTACAATACAATATGAAGATATGGAGACTGAAATTGGATTCTTGAATGAAGTAATGTTCTTTTTACAAGTAAGTAGAGGTTGAATCCATTAATTGATACTCCTTGCCCCACTATTTGGAGAAGAACAAGAATAAGTTACCATAACTTCACTGCAAGAAGAGGCCCTAATATTGTAAAGATATCAGGATATTTTTTGGAAACATTCAAGATGAAAAATAGCAAACACCGCCGGGAATCGAACCACGGACCTCTGAAATACCAGCTCAGTGTGCTGACCACTACACCACGAAGATAGGTTAGGAAGGTGGGAGAATACCTTATAATATATAAGGTATTTCAGAGGTGATTGTTTTAAAAATATAGGTGGGCTTAATATTGGACGTATGTAGAAAGCTCCACATTTTAACCTGTCATAATGAAATCTTGGTTTCGCATTCCCCAAAAGTTGTTTGTCTACTATTCATACTAAAAAGGTTATATTAAACTTTCTAAGCGATCTCGAATGGTCAATGAGTTTATTCAAAAGTGAATATTTTCAATGAAAGCAAGAACCAGAAGTCCCTGATGAGAATAATACCTAGAGCATTTAGTAGGATGCATTTAGGAGGCAAACAGTTGTCAGCCAGCCTCATCAAAGATTCTTATTGAGTTGATAATAGATCTAATTGAAAAAATGGTTCATTTTCAATATATATGATGAAAACTTACAGAAATCACAAAGAAATTGATATGAGGTCTACATGGTTGTGAGAAACGACTGCAAATTTTATAACTCATGTACCATCATTTTTGCCTCCCTATTTGGTGTTCTTGCGGAAGTAAAAATCACTCACTGGCATTCTTTTTTAAAATGCCAATCTTCTGCAAAATTTATTTCCTTTGAGAAATATTCATAATTATCAAAGTTCAAATTTTGGATACCAAGCGAATTTTGAGGTAAACTATGAAGTTTTCATTTTTCATGAGCAATATTAACTTTGGATTTTATATCATCTAGACGTACTTTAATCTAAATAAAGCCCTGAATAAAACTACACTGAAGAACCTTGATAACTTCACCAATCTAATCATAGATTTCTCATAGGAATGCAGAATAAAGAATTACAACAGTTAAGGAATTACGTATTATGTAGACAATGAGCATTATACTTTCTACACGCAGCTGTCTATAATTTTGTTGTAGTTGAGCAGAGCTGGATTAACCGTTGAATAAAATAAATCCATGCTTAGGGTATCAATAAAAGAGGCACCACATAAAAAAAAAAAAAAAAAAAAAAAAGCTTTTAGCGGCTCAAGTAAACTAGAAGTTTTAAGATGCAACATATTTCGGGTGCTTATTGAATATCAATATTTAATAAAACTCCAAATTTTATCAAATTACGGAATTCTTTTGAACGTTTAAATTAAATGTTTCGCACGTAAAAAACTTGATTCCTACTATAATATATTCGATTTCATAAAAACAGCTTGAGCCAAATAACCTGAATAGTGAGAAAAATGCATATTATCTTTAAAAGCATTTAAAATTTTATTCTCAGTTTTTATTGAGAATAAAGGAAAACTAGTCAGAGAATCACAAAATATTGTGCAATATCAGTGTATACTATGTGCAAACGTATTTAAAACATTTCTAGAGATAACCTTTTAAGAGCAGAAAAAGTTTTAAATTTAGAAGCTATGTGGAAATAAAAGATACTGAAGATTTCCGTAGATATACATGAATGAGTGATTTACTTAGGTGTTGAACTGCAAGTTCAGATGACTGAAGACAGTAAGAAATTAGAAAAATAAAATAATGTTAACAAGAAAAAGTATTTCTGAAATTTCTAAATAATCATCACAGGTTTCGTTTGGTAGAAACAGAAGCTATATTTACTTACTTCAAAGGATACATTCGAAGACCTTTGTCCATGCCTGGGCAGTAAGATAGGAAGGCAGCTAAGGCCGTTTCAAACACCAGACCAAAATTCAGTACATGATTCCTGTAGAAAACACAGCCTTTTGAATTTGAGTTTAATTTTATTTGATATATCGATAATAAAATGTATATAAATAATAAAATATTCCGCAAAATTTGTCGTTTTCAAATTAGATTAGGATATTAATTGTACTTTTGTTACACATTATCATTTGTTACCATTATCGTTATCATGACAATGCAGTTTATTATATTGCATTGTGCACTTTACACGCATTGCAACTTGTACTAAATATTATCATACAGTTTTTTCAACGCAGAATAAATGCTTGAAGAGTTGTATTTTATTAGACTACTTGTCACTGTGGAGTAATGGAAAAAGAAATAAGATACAAAAGGCCGAAATGGATTTCTGTTTCTGCTATACATTAATTGGCATAACTTATTCGTACCAATCTGAGGAATTACATGTCCATAAGCCACTGAAGTCACCTTAAAATAGTATTAAGTAAATGAATTCGTATAAAGTGTATCTAGAAAATGTATATATCTTAGCAAATTAAAAAAATATGCTGTTTCTTTATTTAGATCATCTTCTTAAATTATGGTACACAGATTACATTATTTTTGGTGCAAATTTTACACAAAAAATTTAAATGAATGTTTCAAATGAATGTAAAATCATGCCCCTTTTGAGACATAATGCGGGGAAAATGATTATCAGCATTGTTTTTCCTTAAGGCTATAAATACACAGTAATATGACTTCTGAATAAGATTTCATGAAATAAATATTAAACTGAATGAATGATTTGAGTAAAACATTAAGATTTTCTATGCTTACTTCATTCCTTGATGTAGAATCGAATTTCTACGAGTCTTGCATATAATAAGATCTGCCCATTGTACTATGACAATAGAAGCAAAGAAGGCTGTGTGGCAAGTGTACTCCAAGATTTTTCTATCGTGGTACGTCTGAAAAGATATTAAATTATCTAAACCAATTATTTGTTTTTAAACAAATTTGGAAAAGTGTAATTCTATAATTATTCACTTTGAGAAGCAAGTATACTTTTGTAGCAAAGCTAAAAGGAACACGCTTTTACTGGAATAAGTTTAGCGGAAATTTAATTAAAAAATTGATTATATAATATTCGCACAAAATATATATATGGCACCTTAGAAGTTTCTGACAAAGGAGCCTAAATATTTATGTAAATAGGTTTCTAATAACCATCATTGCTTTTATTTCTTTTGTTAAAAGAAGCCTTTTGCTTGTTAACTTTTCATACGTGCATGGAAGATAAAAATAATTTTTTTTTTATTTTCGTCCTATTCTGCGGCTATTTAAATATACAACCATCAGCTATTGAAGTGTGTTGATTTGTCAAATTCAGGTTTCACATCAGATATGTTACTGCAAAGTTTTAAAACAAAATGCACAGAACACTGAATATTTGAAGAAAACAAATTTATCACTATTCAGTATTATATAAATTTCTTCTTCGCAGTTTATTATTTAGTATAGTCATAAAAAATCGGATGAATTATTAGAAGAGAATTCTAAGAAGGTTCTTCAGCTTTCTCGTTATTTTTCCGATTTTTTGGAACACTGTAAAATTTGCGGCCTTTAATGTAATATTTTGTTTCAGAGAATGAAGTAGATTCCAACATGCCTAATTTAGTGTATTAATGAAAGTAAATTCTTTTTCAGTCACAATTTTGACTAAACTGTAATAAAAATTCCAATGCCTGGTGGAGTGTTTATGGTCTAACACAGAAAATTATTTTTAGAGGTCGTGTCCGCTGCTCACTGCACGCTTATAGAACATGGAATTTGCTATCTATATTGCTTACTCTTCGTCAATTAATTAATAAATAAACTAGAAAGAGGCCACTAGAGCTACGATAATTTTTCGAGGTCTTATAAATGATGTTTTTTGCCTCTGGCCAAGACATATTTTTTTTTACTCATGCAACTGGTTGTTGGGTTGCAAAGCAAATTATTGGCTTATGTACCTAATAATGGCTTATTTTAAAAGGTTTGGATGACTGACTGGCATTTCAATTAAATCTTTACTATTTTGTTTTATTTTTTCAATTTTTAAATCTGGAACAGTAGATATCGATGACGACTGCATCAAAAGAAGGGTTTTTACTTATTTTTATAAGCAGATGCTATTTTAAAAGAGAAGACAATACCGAAATACATTAGGAAAAATTACCAGTACTATTAGCAGGTCCATTGGAAATGGTTTAAGAATGTCAGTCGTCCTATTTTATAGAAGCATTGTGTACACTGCACTGCATACATTTAAGAATTCTGTCATTGTTTCTATTGCTTATCTCTGCTTTTGATATGCAGCTAAGGGAATGGCTACATGTGTAATCATGGATTAGATCAGAATGCGAACCATTGGAAAAACCTTAGGCATCTATAGGATTGGGATGACTTTAATCAGCTTCATCCCAATTTCGATCGAGAATTTCTTGTGAAAGCCAATTTTACTACAACAAAATTTTCGTGATGGTATTCGATTCGACAGGCAATAAAAGTGTGTTTATTTTAAGATTGATAATAAATTCAAACCTTTTTTTTAACCCGCTCAAAATTCCAATGTTATCGAACAACTGGTTTTTAGTTTGATTTTTAGTGAACTGATTTTTAGCACATAGATGGAGTTGAATAATTTATAAGTTACATATAGTTGTTCATTTTGTTTGTATTTTCAGATTTTTCTTTAGGTAATAACATTATTTTTTTGGCCAAAGTTTATTTTACACTGAAATACGCAAATTAATAAGATGAAAGGATGGCTGACTTTTATGCCTTTTAATATCTGAAAATATTAGATCTCAAAAATCAGTGCTAAGAGAATTTTATCTCACCCATTCTTGATTGTAGGAATCAGTAAGGTCGTTGATGGCTTTCGAGTCCCATTCTTTTCTCAAACCCAAGAGTCGTCCTGGCAGGAATCCATTCTCGCTCATAATTACAAAGTAGGCAAAGAAACCAGCTGCCCCTTGTATCATTCCTATTTGACCGTACGCTATTGATATTAACCTAAGTAAATATTTCAAAAATATTAGATTTGTATTTAAAATTTTTCATGTGATAAATTTTTATTTTGGTTTCATTCACATGACACATTAAGAAAGCTATCACTAAACTTCTGCTTAATTTAGTTCAGTTTATAAGATTCCGAGTACATACGAGGAGATATATTTGCAGTTACTATCACATCTTATTTAAGAAGGATTACAAAAAGGGAAAATTTACCTTAGCTTGATAACTTGAATATAAATCGATACAAAATATGAAAGTAGTTGAGTGTTAAAGGAATAAGTATTGCTTTATCAAAAGGTAACCGGAGAAGTCTAATCAAATTTTGAAAACTTACTTGAACTTATAACTGATTTCTATCTCTATTAAAGAAATTTCCTTCTGCCTTTATGCAACAAACTCAGTATTTCCATAATGAGTGGAATGTTCAAGAGCACTCTTTAACGTAACTATATTTAACATTCACTGCTCTTTGGCTTAAAAGTTTGCTGAGAAGTCAGTTTCTTAAGTCCTACGACTGAGCATGAATTTATGCTGGAATAAAAGGCTATGAAATGGAGACTTTTGAGTTCATTAAGATCAAAGGAAAAAAAGGCGAGGAAAGGTAAGAGAGCAACTAAGATAACGTTGAGATTTCTTATTTTGATATGTAGTGTTTTCTGCTCAAAGAACGTTTCATTCCGGGTCAAATAGCTAAACAAGATATTTTGAGGGGTTTCTCCCAACAGATCTTACGTTTCTAAGTTGGAATCTAGTTTTTTCTTCTCAATAAAGTGCAAGTCACCGTGTAATACTTTCTCTCGTCTTTTTGTTTCCCAAATTTGACATTTGAAGATCTCTTCTTTCTTTTCAAGGCAAAAACCCAACCTGGAGGGTATCCATTTTGACTTCATACGAAATGTTTTAGACCGACCAGCAAAGGGTACTAGATATGATTTACTAGCAAAAAAAAAAAAAAAAAAAAAAAAAGACTAAGAAACTTTGCAATCATAGTGCAGTATATCACATCGATGCATACATACAGAAGGTTAACGTGCTGGAAGGGGAAGGGGATGCAAATCAGTTTAATTCAGGTAAATTTTTCAAAATATGATTGGCCTTGTCCGTTTAATATCTTAGTCTGTTATTTGCCATGATATCACAAATTCCTTTTAGATATTTTCTGTATATTTTGGTGCTTCTTAATACTTAGATGACAATTTCTACCTGAGAAAACCTTTAATTATTTTGAGAAAGTACTACTAAAAGTATTTGCGTAAATCAGAATGTCATGTTATCGATATTAAAAGAGATGTATCTTTATCAGGCTCTGTGAGTGAAGCCATAATTTATGAAGATGTAAATATTTAATACGTTAATTTTTTGATATTAATCACAGAACTAATAGCACCAATAAACATATCCCACACTTATTTTCACATTAAATAACAGAAAGAATTACACCAATTTTCTTCTCGACATAAGCCTGATAATAATCACGAAAGTCGTTTCATATTATGCTAAAGATTTAATAAAAGAATACCGCATTACATATTCAAATATATGATTACATTATGATGACAACGATTACGTTAATGAATACATATATGTATATGTATACATATATAAGTATACATATATGTATATGTATACTTCTTTTTTTTATTGAAACTAACTTTTAAAAGAATATTCTGCTTATTGCACAGTAGCTTTGCGTCAGTTTATGTCGATGGCATTATTATTAATTTTGTTAAAAGAATATTTCCCCTTTGAGTTTAAAAAGAATTCATATTGGTATTGCAATAATTTCTGCTTGTGTTTTGAGAGGGAAAACATGCAGGAAAAAAAAACCGGGAGGTGCACATTTTATTTCTTTGTATGTATCCTACTCTATTATTTTGTTATACTGTTTATATTCTATGTTAGCAATTGCAACTAAATTCATGAAATTATCACACTGTACATTTGTGTCAACTACAATTTTTGTATGCATATATATATATATATATACATAACAACAGATGTAAAAATGAGATAATAATAATTATGTTTCTATCAGAAAAATTCAATATGAGATACTCTACCTGATTAAAATAATCATAGTATAATTTTTCTGATAAGATTAACAAAGAAGCTATTGCGGGATAATATTGAGGAAGAATAATAATGGAATATTTATAAATACTAGAGGAATTACATGTAAGTTATCGTATGATTACTTGAGATTAATACTGCATCATATTTAAAGGAAGTAAGAGATATGAGTTTTAATTAATAATAATTTAATTAATAATTAATTAATTAATTTCCATACTGGCAAAGCATGGTTTTCGTAAGCTAAGTGTTAATTTTATTTTAAATTGATCCTTCTCAGTTTCTTTAAAATTGCATTACCTTGCTCCTAATAAAACAAGAAACAGCTCTGTCGATGAATTACATATTGTATAATTAATGTAGCAGTCAGAAAATTTACTATTATGTACATTACAACCGACAGATAGCATGAAATCTTTCAACCAGAAGATCCACACAATGAATTACGAAAGATAGAAAATTAAATAAGGAGCTATTTGATTTAAAGAGGAATTTAAGTTTTTAGCATTAATAAAAGATAATTTGACGTCATTAATTTTTGGTTTCAATCTCAACTCCAGTCTTCTGTTGTAATTTATAAACCAGGAAATGAAAGTTCAGGAACATTTTTATATTTTGAGGTTATATAAAATATACATTTTTTTTATATTACTTTGCAAAAGATTACATAATATTTGTAAGCAGAGTTCTTGTTCTCTGTCTAGATCAACATAATTCCTTACCACTAATATTTTCCTTAAATTTTAGTACATATAATTTTATCTAGCTTTTATATTTTTTTTAGATCGATAAACATTAGTCATAAAATTGAATCCAAAATTGATTAACATCTTAATATCTCTAGGTTTCTTTAAAAAATACGTGCAATATTATTTTTAATGACTCTTGCTTTGAACATACCTCTCATTGACTAGTTTATCCTTGGAAGGGTCACGTGGTTGTCTTTTCATGATGTCACTCTCAGGGTGCTCGTACGCTAGTGAAATTGCTGGCACCTGTGGGACCATACTCCTATTGTCATAAATACTCATAGCTCTAGCCAAATTAGATGATACTGCATAACACCAAAATCTCTACATCATTACATATTGTATTAGGTCAAATCGAGAGTTGGTTTTATAACTTGTCTAATCCTCTTTGTTCTTTTTGTGTATAATTATAATTGAGAATATAGAGATAAAACATAAAGAAATTAAAGATGATCTGAAAACACATTTTATATTAACCTCAGTATAACTGGTTTAAATAAAATACTTTTAAGAGAGTTAGAATTATGCAATATTTTAAGTTAGTTTGAGATAGCTTAATTTTAGATACTAAGTGTTTAATATTCTTAAAGTATTAATCAATAATAAAAATTTAAAAAATAAATCAGTTTAAATTTATGACCATTATTACTTAAAATTAATATGTAACAAAAGAAAAGACTCCTTGTTAAACGCTTGAGCAGAATTTTAATACTATGTATGTCATAAAAAATCCTTTGAAAGGTGATTAACAGCTTTTTCAATGTGCTATGATTTGTAAAAAAATCGAAAGTTCTGCATTAAATAAAATCCTAATTTATTGTCTTTTCAAAGAACATATTTTAAGTTTCTCTGCTTTATTGTATTTAAAATATTTTAGGAAAATAATATTTTGTAAGATTTAGAAAGAGAAGAATAACGATTAAAATAACGAGATGCTGAGACTTCTGAACTGCGTATAAATATACTGAAATGAAAATATTTTAATAATTGAAGAAATGCAGTAATTTTGAATTTAAAGGAAAATAGTGTTTTGTAAACTTAAAAAGTAAGAAGAATCCAATTAAAAATATATACTAGAATTTAAGAACTGGTAAGTTTTTTTAATGAAAAATGAGAAATATAATAATTGCATATATGGTAATAATAAATAATAAACTTTTAAAAAGAGAAAACATCCTAATTAAGCTATAAGAAATTACTAATTCAAGTAAGTGCTAATACGAGAATAGAAGTAAAATAATCACGATAAATATTTCACGGAAACTAAATATTACAACTGTTTTAAAACATGCAAGAACTCCTCAGGATTTAGCTTTTTAATACTTTAAATTCATAAGTTATAATAAGTTAAAATTTTAGTGGCATATATAAAAATAAAAATAGAGTTAAAATAACAAATATAATTAGATGTGCATCACTTTAGCATTCTATGCGAAAACAGTTTAGAGAGAAAACTTTATTTTTTTATAGTAAAATGTAAAAATAGAAAGAATCTTATATATATATTATTTCAGTTTTATATATATATATATATATATATATATATATATATGAACTGAAATAATTTAAATGAAGGGAAAATGAAATTGAAAACCCAAACTCGTTACATTTATTAAATTTTAAACATGAATCTAAGGACATTAAAGTATAATTGGAAATATGAATTGGCACAAAATATTTTTAATGCAAAAACTAGTGTAAAAAATTAACTAGGATATGACAAATGTTTTAAAGTCTGCAGGAAAAAAAATACAAAGTCAAACCTCAGAGAAACGTTTAGTTTTGAAATTTGGCATTTGTTTAGTTTGTCAGTGGATTTTGGAACAGCTTTCAGTATAATTCATATTTTAGTTAGATTTTACAATACAGTTCTCAGCCTCTTATTCTAATTAGTTTTCTGCAATAGTTTCTTGCATTAGCAATTTTTGTGTAAATTCGTTACTCGAAAATTTAATATGATATTTGAATTTTCTTAGATTATATTTTGAATTTAATAAATGTTGTAACTGAAAAGAGCATAATTTGGGTTTTGGTTGTGAACTTAATTGGTCCATTGGTTTGCCTGAGAATTTGGAATAGCTCTTATACTCTAGTTAGTTTTTTTACAGTAATTTTGTTTCATTGGCAATTTTTTGTGCCAATTCATTATTCCGGAGCTGAATAGGATATTTAAATTTACTTAGATAAAGTTTTGAGTTTAATAAATATAAATATAAGCATATTTATCATGAAATATAAGCAAGTATGTTTTGGAAAAAAATGACTCATAATATAAACGATTAAAAAAGCAAAATTAGAAGAAATAAAAATAGTAAATATCTCAAAAATGAAATAAAACTGAAACATTTAATAATTGTACTAAACATAGCCAGAAATACAGATAAATAAAGGAAGATATAGACAGTATTAACAAACGTAAATTAAGTGTTCTTATGATTTTTTTTGAAAGGTCAAACTTTATCTTTTGCACAGTTACATTTCTGAAATGTCATCTGATAACAGAATTAGACAAGTTATATGTATTAACTTAGGATCCCAAAATGAAACACGTACTTCTTAATTAATTTGGTTGTGAAGAATACAGATGCAGTATCATCTAATTTTCGATGACCGAAAGCCACGAAACGACCATCAATAATGACAAAGAAGCAACAATACACATCTGTGTAGCTGAAGTATACCCACAATAATTCATGCAAAACTGAGCCATGCAAAATTACACACTGCTCCATTTACAGAAACGTTTAATGCACAGCGTATTGAGATTTCCATAAATTTTCCTTTCACAAGAATGCATTGCATATTTTTGTAAAACTGAATATTGTCTCCTTTAGCACTTATTTATAATGTGTTGTATTTCAAGTCTGAAAGGAAATCCTCTATCCACCTAAAATCTAAATTCAAATACATCTAAACTCAAGTAATTACTTTTCGAACTGAGAAAAAAAGATATGTGGTTAGTTTTCTTAACATAATACTTATTGTTATCAAAACTATTGTTTTGGAAGCATTTAGAAAGTCAAAAAGAATGCAGAATTTTGGCATAGTTCTTAATTTTATTAAATATTTTTTCAATTATTTTGCCAGTTTTATTTTGTTGCTTTTCATGCCACCTATAAATATCTTAAACACTTCTCATCTGTATTATCTTAAAATTCCCGTGTAGGAATTAATCGGATTCTGTTAAGTCTGAAGCTAATTCTTAAACGAGCACTTTGGGGAAAAAGGGAAAAAAAAATCATGAATTAAAAATTTTTAATTGATGTATGACATTATGTATGGAAATTCATCCTTAGTATGATTTTACGTGTCATTTCAGACTGACTTTGATGTTTTTAGAAATTAATGATTTCATCATTTATACTGAAGAATCTTCTGTGCATGCGATATTAAATGATTGAATAAGAGTTTTGTGAGTAGCAGAAAACAAAGGAAGGCTAAAGAGTTAAATTATATACCGTTATTTTATTAAATGAGTAATTTTAATCAAAAATATTCATCCAGGGAGTAAATCAAGCGAATCAGTTTCGTTAAAAAATTTTCATATTATTATTATTATTACTATTTATATTTAAAAATCTGATATTATACATTAATTTAACATTCATTATTTATATGCTATAATATAAGATTATATATAAGATTAGATTATATATAAGATATATATAAGATTAGATTTTTCTCAGTCTTCAAAAGGAGAGGCAAATTTTTAGCTAAGTAATCCTCAAGGCATTTTAATTCAGCTATTATTATAACGAAAGTTATATTTAAAGCAATATTAATGCAGGCCGCAAACTGCCATAAATTTTGCTTTAAAGTATTGTAGCTATTTCAAAAGAATTAGAAACCAAATATGGAAGCTTTGATTTCTATAAAAAATTTCAAAGACTCAAATAGCTTATTATAAAGTGTATTCAGGAAATATGCTTATCACTCAGCGAATTCTTTACATAATAAAATTCTTACATATAGAAATTTTGTAACGTTTTAAGAATTACAGCAGAAATTAATTACTACCAAGACTTTGCTCAACTTACCGCAGAGTCAGCTCCAAACGTGGGAGACATAGGCAGCCGTCGAAGGCACCAGTAAGTTGCTCTCACAAGCGACGACTAAATGACGGTATATTTCACTTTGAATTATTGCTTACTAAGAGTAAATAATAGGTGGCCCCTTCACTTATACCTAAGCTAACCATACAAATTGTCTAGAGCGCCGAAAATGCTGACTGAACCAGGCCTGATTTATTATTTTGATAATTTACTGCTTCTAATTTTTTTCCCTTCCATTTCAAAAATCACACTAGTTTTAAAATTACATTAAACGTAATTAAAATATTTATGTGAATAAATTTATTATTAAATATATGCACTTTACGATATTATCTGATTTAATACCATTTTCACGTTAAAAGTGAATATATCTCTAAACTGTTTTTGTCTGTATCTTTAAAACAATAGCCGCTGGCAGCTAGAAATAATAAACACATTGATAACAGTTGTAGATTGATCTGAAGCACAACAAACTGATAACAGAAATTCACATGATACATTTTAATAATTATGATAAATAATAATAAACAGCACTCGCATCACAGCATGCAGAAGCAAGCAAGTACGAGCTTTCATAAAAACAAAATAAATATATGAAGCCCTTAAATAAAGTATTCGATCTCTTTCGTCCATTTGTTAAGTATATTTTCCGTGGTATGTTTTGATATCATACAATTGTGATTACTTTAACAACAGAAAATGATTTTTTTTTATTTTTTTCATTACTATACATTTTTATCACTAATATCAATAAACGACTCGCTGGAATATAAGACCCGCTATAATGGTTAAAGTTTCAATAAAGTTCCTCAATAAAAAAGTGGGCCTTTTTTTTAATTAATGTAATCATTCCAACAAATATATAGACAGAGTTTTGAGAGGTGAATTGAAAGCTTGCGATGATCTTATTAGTTAATGAACAGGCTAGTACAAAATTTATAAATGAATTGTAAGAACTTTGCCTACGCAAAAATTATTAGTATTATTAGTTGAGAAACAAGAAACAATTTAAACGCACCTAAAATGCATTCAGAACGTAGAATAAAATCGAAATAACAATTTTAAATATATATCGAGATGAGGCACGAGAAAATATATATAGTAAGTTATTAATAAGTACTAATTCAGAAGTCAAACAACAAAAATCAGCGTTATATTTACCAAATTTTCACAGGACTAGTTTCGATGGTTTTACCGAACCACCATCTTCAGCTGCAAAACCGCAAAAAAATTTTTTTGCGGTTTTGCAGCTGAAGATGGTGGTTCGGTAAAACCATCGAAACTAGTCCTGTGAAAATTTGGTAAATATAACGCTGATTTTTGTTGTTTGACTTCTGAATTAGTATTTATTCGGCGTGTTATTGTGTCTTAATAAGTACTATTTAATAGAAATTATCTATAATTTTAGGCCTTTGTATAAAATATAAAATTTTAGATATTCGTAAAGTTCTGAGGTTACAAATTGCTGTAATTTTGGATTTCCATTTTTCATACTAGATTACGTTAGTTACGCTTAATAATCCGTGCTGTCAGGTAAACTGTCAGCTTTCAAACTGCTGCCGGAATCGACTATTGCTTTTCTGCAGAAGAGCTTTAAAATAAAAATGACGGCAATCACCAAATATAACAATAATTTTCTGTTTAAAGAAGAACGGACAAGTCTAATTCTAAGTATTAAATGATTCAGTGATAAATCTATTTTTCATAAATATTCAATAAAGCTTTAAAGAAGGATTTTTAAAGTATAAGAAAAGAAATCTAATGGAGAAAATTTATTATCTAGCATATAATCTGTATAAAAAGGGCCCTAAAACTTTAAATGCTTTAATTTCTATATTTTGGATATATTATTAAAAATAAAATAAAGATATAATATTTTTTAGTTTATTAAGATATATAGTCTTCAAATCCACAGCATGTTCTATTTTTAAATAGCCAAGCAGCACTTTTTAAGGTAGGGTTTTGTTAAAGCTCGGATCTTAACAATATGCATGTACATTAACAAAATTTGATACTTATCGATTATAGGGACAGTGAAGTAAAGCATGGCAACAAGTAAGCACTATGCCAAATTCTGTCTTATATAGATTGTTGATATTATAAATAGGTGGCATATTTTCGAATATTGTGGCTTATAGCGCCTGCTGGTATTATAAATACGTGCCGCTATTTAGTAGGATCAGTAACGTGTAATGGCAGTTTGAACTTAGCGCGATTTTATTCGCAATAAACTGTCAATTAGATTTTTCTAACATTTTGCTGCAAAGAGGAAAACCAGCAGTTTGCCGATAAACGAAGAAGACACAGTAAGGTTTCTTTTAACCGAAGGAAATTTTATCACAACAGCATTTTTTCGTCCAAACGGTCAACCCATGCAACTGCAAGTAGGTAATAAGTGCCGCTAGATGTGTTATATCATTGGTTATTGATCTTCGCGTGATGAATTGGTTCTCGTGATCTAGAATTCCGTTTATAGAAGCCTTACGTTTTACTTGCTGCAGGACATACGAAGGTACTTCTATGTTTGGAGTCAACGTCAGATGGAATTTAGCCTAGAAACAATCGTAGATTGAAAAAATTACATGCGCAAAGTTTGTTTTTAGAATCTGCGGAAACGATCCACGAAAAAGATCGCGAGGACGGGGGAGGTCGCTGAAATCGATGAAACTGTTCGCAAATCGGCCGGTACTTCCTGAGCAAAGGAAGTTTGTTGACATTTACCGGCAAACCATGGACTGTTTTGTTGTGGCAGTTCCTTATCGGAAAGTTAAAAAGGCCTTTCGAAGAAATTGTTGAACACATCGATAACGACTCAGTCCTTTTTTCAAACTACTGGCATAGCTACAAAACTCAAAGATTAGAAGAAGTCGGCTTTCAAAATTTGAAAGTAAACCATCGTTATAACTTTCCCTCGCTTCATGGATCCCAAAGCCAGGAATCGTACGCAGACCATAGGAAGAGTCTGGGAATCCGTGAAATATGGAAATAAGAAGCATAGAGGATCCTAGATGGACTGAATCCTTGCCTTTCGGTAGCCATGGTCTAAGACTTACGTTTAAAATTGAATTATAGGGAAATTGTTTAGAAGTAGTAGATGGTACCATCTTTAGGGTCTGACAGGAGTTTTCGACTCATCTTTTGTTTCATCAACTGATCTTTCAGCGATCTTCTCTGCCCCAAGAAAAATGTACTGATTTCACTGCGTTATGTAGCAAAGATAAGCAATGACACTGAACCCATGCAAAAAGTACTATTTTCGTACTGTTATGCAGACTTTGATACCAGTCCCATTATCTTCGTTCGACAAACCCGCAGTATTTGTACACCTGACTTTACAGTTTTGCTCTCACATGATTGCACGTTCAGATGGAATCTGAAAAACTCTTCAACTCTCTTATATCGCACCGTTTGAAGTAGAAGATCACACACCAAAGTATTTTATTTTTCTCAAGCAAGGTAACTGGTGATAATAATTTGGGCAGACCAGCATTCGTCGAGTCGAAGTTGTACAAAGAAGTACTTCAGCTGACTGCCGGTCTTCTTTGTAATACCGCCGTAATGATTTGCAGCACCAGTGACTCATCCTACTCCAGATCCAGATAGTGTTATAGTTTCTGCATCTATTGCAACTCGCCTTGGTCACCGAGTGTGTTTCAACTCACGATATCTCTTTCTATCTTCCTACCTTTGATACCTGAGGAGGGGGAAGTATTTCGGCAGAACTTCTCATTAACGAAGAAATTCAAAGCTGACAACACATGGACTCACGGGACAACTACCTACTATCACGACTTCGTGAGGTTTTAAAAATTTGAAAATGTGTTCTGTGTTCTATACTTCTTATTGCTTCCAAGGATCGAGGATTAAAGTGATTTAGTCCATATTTATCCAGCACATCTAAAGAGTTTTATGAACACTTATACTGTTAGCTTCATATTTTATATAAAAGATATTTTTAACACTATCGGTAACACGGCAATAGAAATATGTTTTAGGAATTACACTAACGGTGCGAATGCTAAAAAATCGTACATTAGATAAACGGCTAAAAATGATAGCTTTTATCTTCATTAGAGATGTCTTTCCAAAATAACCTTCTAATGGAGTCTTTCCAAAATGTCTAAACTTATACTTTCAGAAAGATTTGCTATATTACGCTACCATGCATGTATCATTCCCTCACACAGGGCATGTATTAGCACTTAGTAAAACATAAGATTTATTTTATCTTCCTGGCAATGTATTGCTTGTGGATTGTTCTCAGAATATTAGCATTCAGAAAAAGATAAAATTTTTAATTTACCTTTCAAATTTAACAACTATTTAAAGTTGCTAACAAACTAATTGAATGAATGATTAACGTAACTTGGTTTAAGAGTGATTAACATATTTTTTATAATTTAGATGTTATTAATATTATTTTTAATAGCATACCTAACTGATATAAATTAAAATTAATTTAATTTTAATGTATATAACTGACGATTTTTAAGAGAATTCTCAGTCCTATTGTGGTGAGTAAAAATGTTTTATGATATTACGCATCACCGAATAGTTTAATTTAGCTTTGCTCGTTAACATGATGTTATAATTTCATGAAAAAAAAATCAACTATCTTATTTTCTGAATGAGTTTAAGCTAAGCTAGTATAAATAGACTATAATGAATCAGATTATGAAAACAATAGAACTTTATTCAAGAGAAGCTCGATAATTTCGTTTATCTTAAAAAAGTTTTATTCTCTGATATATTAAATCCAGTTCTGTGAATGTATATAAAGTACATGAAAACAAATTTGACCTACTAAGAAAATATTGGTTAAACATGTCGTATCGCAGATGAAAGCTTTCTCTCAAAGGTTTCGTTATGCAAAATTCTGACAATGTCCAACACTTTTTATTGAGGAACTCTAATTTAAAGAGATAAGTAAATGATGGATCATGAGTATGAGGGAATGAGTATAGTGGAGGAATGAGAACAGTTGTGGGATTTAAATTAAATGCAACAAAATTCATATGAGTAGAACTCAGATATTAGAATATTTAAATGAAAGATAAAGTAATATTGCTTTCGATAAAATAAACAGAAATAGAACAAAAATAATTACAATAAATTTTGCAGTTATAAGATTTCATGACAAATGTGAAAAATTATTTCCTTTGTTCTAATACAACCGCATTTTCAACTCATTTTTAATTAAGGCAAAAAAGATTATTTTGCGTGTCCGTACAAAGCTATTTTGCTCTACGTAAAATGCATAAAGTTTTAATTTTTATTTAGAAAAAGCAGACATGCATTATTTTTAGGGAGAGCATGAACTTATATGTGACTATTTCATAAGTACAGAATTGAGTATATATGTTTAAAATAGTTTTTTCTTTTAAATATGTTGCTAATCTTTGTCGATAATTTCGTTTATCGACAAAGATTTATATCGACTTTTGGACGCGGAAGAGGCTGAGGGAGTTAGACAGCTGAACACTGATAGTTCGACTTGGATTCATTTTCGGTAAAAGAGCTGGTACTACTGATTTCTTCGTACTTTCCCCATTGATAATGTAAATATGAGTCTGTTTCTTTTAGAAAGATTGATTGGAAGATTTGCTAGGGTTTCTAAAGGGTGCTTTAGAGAAGTAGCTCTCGCATGCTCTGCTTTGATAAATTAACTAATTAACTGAGATGCTTAGCTGAAAACAATGATGAAACAACAAATGCTTAGCTAAATATTATTTAATTTTCTAAAAAAATATATTATGCTTATTAACATGTTTAAAATAAAGTCTTTGACTAAGATTAAAAATACAACGTAATGTTTTTTAATTTTAAGGTTAATAAATTCAGATAGTATTCCAATTGGAGAACTATTTCAGTAGCTTACATTTTCTTTTCGTATGCTTATGTTTTCGAACCTTATTTGGAGGAAAAAATTTATTGACAATAAAGAAATGATTTTAGTTTTTTTTACTTATATCGCTGCTTGCCAATTTAAAGACTTGAAACTTATTTATAGTGAACAAAATACGATCATTATGTTTCTAAAAACAAAATAATTTATTTCGTCTCCCCAGAAATGCTAAAAGCTAACTCACATAATGATTTGAACATTTAAACTTTAAGAAGTTTTAATGAGTTTTTTTTTATTGCCAGTAGTTATGTTGAATTTTTTGTTTTAAATGCAAATACATAACATGAATCATTTTTTGTAGATTGAAACTCATAATTCTTCAGCAAAATACTCAAGTAATTTCAGATTGGAAACGTACACGACAAGCTGGTACATATAATTTTAAGTTACATTAGAAATTTAATTATATAGTTTAAAGGTGGCAAATCCTTAGAATTATCCCCGTAATCAGTAATGTAAAACGTTCAGTGGTTTGTGATATTAAGAAACAATGATATTCAGAAGAGTTGAAACGACTAAAAATGTTAGTACAACAATTCAAGCTATTACCAATGAATCGTAGGTTTATCCCGCAAAATATCAAACAAAACCGAAAGATTAGCACTGTAAAACTCGCAGATGGATCATAAGAATTATTTACAATGAAAGTTAATCCTAAAAGGGTCATATGAGTCTTCAGGGCATATTGATACAACTACCCATCTAATTTCAAATCGATATGTAATACTAAGATCTGTTAGAATAATTTTAATTGCTTAGTGTCTTTCGTTGCTTAATAGTGTTATCAATTTGTGTGAATAAAGTTTAATATTTTCTGAAATATTCCATAACTGTTACAATTCCTCCACGCGGTGCGTTTTTATTATGATGGGGTGCTGTTGAATTACCTCTCATTCACAAGCTTATCAACAAGCGGGTCACGTGGTCTTCGTTTCATAATATCGGATTCGGGTTTCTCGTACGCCAAAGAAATCGCCGGCACCTACAGGAAAGTAACCACCAGAAAAAAAAGTAAGGCAACACACAGACATGCAACAAGAACCTTCCACAGTTTTGATGCAACTTGTATCAAAGGCATTCCAACAAAGTTACGACAGTAGGCAATTTCATAACCAATATGCAAGACAATGATGCAATAATAACATACATATTTACAAGCATTAGATAACAACAATAATAAATTGTAGCAATAATAGTATAAAATTTGAATTAATACAAAAGAATCAATTAAAAATACAGTTATAATATCAAAAGTGTACATATTTATAACTCCTTTTGAATGAAATAAAATACATTACTAATTTTCTTAGTGATATTCCTACATTAACTATATAAGTGTCATAATTACTAATTTAGTAAATAGTTTGCTTAGCTTTAGACCTGTCAATGCACAAGAAAACACATTTGAATTTGGTTTTACATAAGCTAACATTACATAAATGTCATTAAATAATGCGAATGAATTACTTTATTACCATTTAAGAAAATGTTAAATAGGTATTTTAGTTTTTAAAGGAGCTAAATATAATAAATTAATTTAAGTTCTTATTTAAAAACATTCTAATGCCTTACACTACCTATTTTTAGTTAAATAAATTATAAATTTTATTTGACTATGTAAAATAAAAATAATGTACATAGAAAACAAAATCAAAACTTCTATGCCGGTTATAAATCAGATGCGTCACATCTAAGCATTACAAACACGTGTTTTAAAATTCAGCTGCATAAATAACGTACAGTTATTTTTAAAAAACCTTAACATAGATTTATTTAACTGCGAGCACTCAATAAGTTGCACTGCAGACAATGTTTAAAACTAATTAAAAAATTAATGACTGGCGTAATTTTAACATTTATGCGATATGTAAAATTTATTTTAGAAATTCATGAATTAATTACTTAGATTTATTTTATACTAAGGGAAATTAAAAAAAATATTGCGATAGTTCTGAAAATCTTAAAAGATGTTCACTATATTTATTTGAGTTAGAAATTATAGACTTCAAACCAATACAAAAATTTCAAGACAATAGCTTTAAAAGTATGATGTTATATTAAAATGAAAATCTTACTTATCGCATACATTTTCAATGAACACTTTTAACGCAGCATTTAGGCCAAAATATAAAGTACTTTAGAAGAATATTTAAAAGAAATTGAAAGACACATATTCATGCTGACTATCATGCTGCTGCCGATACTTACCAAGTCAGTTCCTAAATCAATGCAGAGGATAGTGACTGTCCCCAAAGGCAAAGGTACGTCGGCCAATATAAACAGCAAGAAAGGAGTAATTTCTGGAATGTTGCTTGTTAGAGTATAGGCAATAGATTTTTTCAAGTTATCAAAGATTAAACGACCTATTTGTTTTGGAAGAGAAAAGACAGACAGATAAAGACTTTAATTTATATACAAAATCAATTTAGAAAGCGCGAATTTTAAAAAGCTTTTTATTATCTGAAACATTATCAATCAAAAAAATAAATTAGAAAAAACATATTCTTAGTAGATGTAAGTTCATAATGCAAAAGTTCTTGAATGGCTTGAAAAGGTAAACTGTAAGTATGCTTTTATAAATTTATATAGTAACACAATTCAAGATAAGTACAAGAAAGATATCAGGAAGGAAACTGAGTTTTGATAAAAGGATTTTAAAACTAATTAAAAAAGTCCTTTTAAGCGAATGGTAGCCGAAAATCAATATATATTTGTGGAATTAGTGAAAAAATAGATGCATAAAATTGATGAAAACAGTACTGATGCCAACTAAATAACTTTTAGTGATGTAATACATTTTCATTTGAGTGGCTACGTCAACAATCAATACTCGAATTTCTGGTTAAATAAAACTCACATCGAGGTTGGCAAGTCTTCTAACCCAAAAATGCTACTGCTTATCAGCGAGAGAGTGGATAAGTGTGCTAAATACTGGTAACTGGACCCCATATCCAGTTCATCGATATTTTCATGATTTTCTGCATATGTCACATTAATATGAATCAGTTTTCCTAAGAAAGTCTTGCAAGAAATTATTCCTCTTGTTAGGCAGATAACCCTCATATCTTTTGGCACAATTAACTAGATAACTCAACCCAAAAAGCGTCTTAGTCTGGTTGGCAGTTTCGGACAAATCGGGTATCATAGTTCATGAGACTATCAGAAAGTTAGATTTTTTGCTAATCATGACTTTTCGAAGAAAAAACATTCTTGATAGTCATTCTGGTTATAATATTATGGTGCTATTCAACACCAAAATTCTCTTGTTTTGGATATATTTTAGAACATACGTTATTGGCAATTTATGAACCACTGGGATTCTATAGAATACCGAGGCCTTTTTATAGGATGCCAGGCATTTTATAGAATGCTTGGCATTTTTAGGCAAGTACGAAACATGAGAATTATTATATACTTTCACTAGGCAGTCTATGGAATGGCAAATGTTATTTAGTCAAAGTGTGAAAGAAGGTCAATATTTGGATTTTATTTAAAAGACATGCATTCCTCAAACGAATAACTACGATTAAAAGCTTTTATTCAAAATACATAAAGAAAAATCAAAGGTATACAAAACAAAATTTATACCTTTCTTATTAAAGAAAACAATGAATGAAAATTTATAAAATGCATGGAATAATGGAATGAATGTATTAAATATATGGATTTTGCATTTATTAAATGTATGAATATTCAAAACGAATAGACGATATATTTCATACTTTGCTGGTTTGTCATTTGGAATTCTATAGAATCCCTAGGAGATGTATGAAATGTTAATCTTTCATACACTGCCGGCCAGTTTTTCGCATTTAAAAAAAATGACTGCATATTCTATTAGAATGTCGGATTTTATACACTGTCCAGTAGCACATACATTTCACGATTAAATTATTATCCTAGATTCCTTCAAAATTCAACTCAATATTCATCTGATCTCAAATTCTACGATTTCTTTTTAGGTCTTTCTGATGAAAAAAAGGCATTGCAATCATTGCGGGGAGTGATCTCAGCTGAAACCAAATCAGTGTTTTCAAAGAATGGCAAATAAATCTGACTCACAGTTTGTAACAAAGTTACAATATATCATCGGGCAGAAAAAAAGCCCATTCGAGCACTTCATTCTGTGTAACCGTGCAATAGTTAGTTGAATAAATACCCGTTTAAGGAGTAATAACTTAAATTTCTTAGTTTCCAATATAAGCGGTTTTTTTTTTTTTTTTTTTTTTTTTTTTTTTTTGTGTGTCTCTAATAATCTGTAGTCTGCAGTTCAACTTAATGAGTGCTTGCAGTTAAATAAATCTATGTTAAGGTTTTTAAAAATAACTGTACGTTATTTATGCAGCTGAATTTTAAAACATGTATTTGTAATGCTTAGATATGACGTATCTGATTTATAACCGGCATAGAAGTTTTGATTTTGTTTTCTATGCACATGATTTTTATTTTGCATAGTTAAATAAAATTTATAATTTATTTAACTAAAAATAGGTAGTGTAAGGCATTAGTATGTTTTTAAATAAGGATTTAAATTAATTTATTATATTTAGCTCCTTTAAAAACTAAAATACCTATTTAACATTTTCTTAAATGGTAATAAAGTAATTCATTCGCATTATTTAATGACATTTATGTAATGTAAAACCAAATTCAAATGTGTTTGCTTGTGCATTGACAGGCCTAAAGCTAAGCAAACTAATTACTATATTAGTAATTATGACACTTATATAGTTAATGCAGGAATATCACTAAGAAAATTAGTAATGTATTTTATTTAATTCAAAAGGAGTTATGAATATGTGTATTTTTGCTATTATAACTGTATTTTTAATTGATTCTTTTGTATTAATTCAAATTTTGTACTATTGTTGCTACAACTTATTATTGTTGTTATCTATTGCTCGTAAATATATATGTTATTATTGCCTCATTGTCTTGTATATTGGCCGACAATAACGGATTAATCCAAGAAAAACAAAAATTATACCCTAGATTCTTGTTTCAATGGTTGAGTGGGCTGTGTTCATGACGCGTGTAAAGTGTATATGGACCTGTTTTTGTTTTCAGAATTTCCACTATGCCATTCCTTCTTATATGCTGGTGTAGTACGTTTTGCCCTAATCAACTAATCAATCCCATTACGATTCTATTGTTTTGTGTCATATAAAGCAATTCTGGAATGCTCAATTTCAAATTTTATCGAAATTTATATCATTTTCATTAATCATATTTCATTCTGAATTTTTGTTCGTTCTAACATCAAAAGGAGTCTCACCATCGATTTTTTAATTATCCCAAATTATTCTTTGCATATATTTTAAGATAAGATAAGATAGCTTCCTTTTTCAAAGAGCTTTTCCCTTTCCCCTGAAATTAACCAATTTAATTCATATTCATTATATGTAGTATTTTAAACCATAGTCAGACTTAGAACTGGTTATCACAGAGGATTGAAAACTGACAGAGAGGGTAAGAAAACCTACAGGAACTGTGATAACTCTTCGGACACAGAACTCACAACTGCACATATTTTTGATTGTAGGGCTGTCCATGCTGAATTGTTAAAAACTGGAGTCTTGTTTGAGAGACTGAAACTCTATGATGATAATATTTTGCAAATTACTAGGGCTGTCATCATTGCCCAAGGCACTATTTGAATAGGTTTTATCATAGACACTACATCAATAACAGCAACATCAGTTTAAATCATATTCGTAATATTCCAGTATTTATATTTTGCAATTATTTCTTTACGCTTTGCAATTAATATTGCATTTTTCATATGTTTTTACCATTACGAGAATTTTAGTTTCATTTTCTTTGTTAGTTGGCAAGTAGTTTAACCATACTACTTTTATTGTCCGCTAGATTAATTTTCTTTTTTATCTTAATTTTTTCGTTTTGCTTTACTTAAAAAAAGAAGTTGAAAATAAAATAAACTGGGAACTTAAACAGTAATTTAAATAATCTAAGGCATCGTAAATAAAAGAAGGTTGCTGTTGGCAAGAATGGCAACACAATAAAATGGGTGTCTTCATTTTAAAAGAATATCAAAGAAAAAGGTGACTAAAAATTCGTGGTCAAGAAATCAATACAACACTTAAGCTTAGGTTATTATACTTAACCTCCGGATTTGGCTGCGAGTATTTCAAAAATCTATTCATAAGAGAGGTAAATGTGGGAAAAAATAAAGTTTACGAAAAGTAGAAATTTCCATAGACCACAGACAGCCCTGTTAATACTTCATTAATGAGTAAATGTATTCGTTAATGAATATCTGCTTATTGGTCATAGTATGGAATTTTTAAAAGCATGATGTACTCATTAGTAAAAATATAAATTTTCATTAAGTTTAGAAACCACGGAGAGAAATTATGTTACCATTTATGAAAAATATTAGTTTCTATGGACCACAAACTTGCCCTTAATTCTTCTTTAATGGGTAACTGCTTATTGGTTAAAATATGGTGTTTTTAAAACCAAAATGTAGATATCGTATTTACTAATTAATAAGCCATGGTTAGAAATAGTGCTTTTTGATCTGATGAAGTCCAAATAATACTGATTTACAATTTTAATAGGAGCAATGTGATTTAAAACGAAAAATGAACATTTTGAGATATTCTTAACTTAAAAAGTAGTACTATTCGTTTCTAAGCCATATTTATATCTCATTTTCAAAACTGGAAAGACTAACAGGATTATAAAGAGGAAGATACGTAAAAGTGCTTAGATGCAAAAAAAATGTGACATTAGCAAGCATTTAACTCATAACTGGATAAAATTATGAGTTTGGGATATCAGCAGAAGTAAGTTGTTAAAATATTCGTTTTAAAATTTAGGCCGTACCCTAAATTTACATCTTAAATTTTCAATAAAAATTTGTCTTAGTTCTGCAGTAATGTGATAAATGTTTTATTGCATAAAATAAAAAATTGTGATAAATTATTTTACAACTGGACTTGCTAAGAAAAGAAGCATAATGCTTTTTCTTTGCAAATTCTGCCAATAAAGAAACATAAATTAAAACATAATTTAAGCATTTCTATGAATATAAATAATTATTTGATATAATCTAAGAATTTCAATAATTTTTCTTTCTTTTTAATGACTTGCAGAAATGAAAAATTGGAATGTATACCTTCTTCTACGCCAGTCACGATGGAAGCAAAATTATCGTCCAATAATATCATGTCGGCAGCCTGTTTACTGACATCACTTCCTGCGATACCCATGGCCACACCTATAATTAAAAGAAACAGACATGTAAACTATAACCGTTTTTCACTATTGAAATCTGTATTAAAAACGAAAATAAAAGTACGTAATAAAAATAACTCTTGAAAACAAGTTAGATGTATCAGAAGGTTTTCAAGAAATACTATAATTTATGCATAATTCTAAGATATATAAACATAGAAAACTTATTATTAAGCGGTCTTAAATGACTATACTTAATCAAGTAATTGAAAAATGATTATTAATGTACGGTGCTAGAAATGTCTTTTATTAATTACACTCTAACGGTATAAATGCTTTCAAAATTATCAGTCAGATATATTACAAATTACATGAAAGCTACATTATAAAAAATAAAACAATAGACCTAAGTTGTCCTAATTTTTTCTTAAGGATAAAATTATTTAAAAAGACCTACATTATTTTAAAATCTTTTAATTTGTTACATTTAGACATACATTCTATTAACATGGAAAGCAGCGCACCAGAAAGTAGTCATCCGAATGGGACGAAAATCAGTAGATGTGACTGATATACATGTACTGAAAATTAAACGGTAACACGATCATAGGAATTAAATGTTTTCTTCAAGAAATAGAGAGAAAAAATAATACACTAGCCCACCTCTGGCCCTGGTACAAGATATTATCCGGCTGAGCACTGACTCGAAGAGTTGGCGGATGTCCTTCTGAGAGAATGCTTACCGTACACGTTCCACCTGGCGAATTAGATGGTTGCGATCCAGGGACGGTCGGAGACGCCTCTTGCTCTTCAAAGTTCATATGAGTCCTACTGAGGGAAACCCTGAAAGCGGCCCGGTCAGGGAAGTGTTAGAGAAGCACAAAGACAAGCAGTATAAAAGTATGTCATGTGTAGCCGAGCATTATCCTGTTGAAATGCAAGCCCAGGAGTAGGTGAAAAGAAGAGCCACACTACGGGGCTTAGAATCTTGCCAACATATCTCCGTGATAGTAGGATGTAACAGATGACAATCAAAGGGATCCGGATATCAAATGAAATGGCACCTCTTACCACAACTCGTAACTGTCGGGTTGCGAGGCGGACGACAATTAGGTGAGTATCCCACCGCTGTCTTTGACCGTTCCACACACGTCTTCGCTGATCATCAAGTCGGAAGTAGGATTCATTGCTAAAAACAGTTCTATTCCAGTCTGTGAGATCCCATGTCGAATTCGCCCGGCATCACAGTAAACGTGCTTGGTGGTGTACAGTGGTGAGTGGCATATGGCGCATTGGCTTCCGTGACCTCAGCTTCCCTTCACTGAGTCACCTACCAGTGGTCATTGCAATTACTATTATGCCAGTTAGATGTCGTCTCACTGACAAAAACGCATCAAGAGCTGTGAGTGCCTATCGGAAGATTACACTGTCCTTGCGTTTTTTTTGTCGCTTTACGTCGTAGGATAGTAGCATAGCTCCTACCAAAATGTCTAACGATCTAGCGATTTGATCATCCTGCTTCTTTAAATTCAATTGCACGTCCTTTTATACATGGCGACATCTGCTCATACTGTTCGCGAAGCTGTCTGCGAGGCATTAGTACAGTCCCTGTGAATTGACGGAACGACATTCGTACGGAAGTTATGTCTTAGCATTGGAGTGTCATATGCAGTTTTGTCCCATTAGGATATTTCTTGTTGTTGCGTCAGGATTTATGTTATACAATGTATTTAATTTTTTTTAAGTGTTGCAAGAAATACAGTTAAGTTTTGCAGGGAATATTTTCATTTTGGGTTTTCTTTATCCTTTCTTTCATTTCCTTTTATCATTCAAAACGTTTTGTTTTTAATTTGGACAATTTTGTACCTTTTCATTTTCATATTCCAAACAAATATTTTTCTTTATGTCTATATATTTAAATACTAATTGACAATTCTGTTAGGAGTCGTTTCCTTCCCAAAGGATGTAGATGCTATTCTGTTGCAAAATTTTCTCCAGCTGCCTTCTAAACATAGGTACGTAATTTATTAATATATCTTCTTGAACATTCTACCACTGATCTTCAAGAGGGCTTAAATCTCCATATCGTGGAGGCCACTAAAAACCTGCAACTCAGTTTAATACCATACTCTAAGCTATGGCTGAATGATAATTTCTTGTGAGGGAATGTTCTACATTGTTAAAATGAACAATTCCGTTTTGCATGGCAAATCCTCGTTGTCGTCGCTACATCCAAATTCTCTTGTCAGTTGGTAAAGATTAAAACAGAGCTTATATTATACATAATGTCCAAAACATCTGGAATCACATTGAATTCCTTCATTCATTTCAGTAATTTTGAAGTTTTTAATCTGTCTCTTTCTCATTCTTTCCTTTGGGCTCCTTTTCAATGTAAAAGACGAGGTCTTGAGATTATAAGATGGGTATTGAAAAGTAATGGAAAAATACTTATGTGGGCATTATTTTTAGACTTCTTCCAGAATAATTAAAGTGACATGTACTAATCTAGTACATCAGTGGTTCAAAAAGCATGTAATAATCTAGCAAGATGGAAAAGAATGCATTGAATGAATGACAGCTTTGTGTTACAAATAGCGCGAATGATTTCGAATATATCCTATAATATATTTTGCGGCTCCAGACTTTAGGAATACCCTGTAGAAAAGCTTTTTTTCCAACTGGAAAGCTTAAAAAGCCAGTGGCATCTTGCTACGAAATGGATTATTATACCAGAACAACGCACGGGTTTAATTTCATACAGTATTAACCCGCTGTACACTGCTCAAAAAAAAAAAAAAAAAAAAGGGGACAGTCCTATATCTCCCGATCTACTGGGCCGATTGACAAAATTCAAATTGCGTTCTTCATGTCTCGAAAGCGCGACTTAGGATATATATTAGATTTATATATAGCACTATTCTAACATAGGTATTTTGACACAAAATCGGACTTTTTCTGAAATAACATACCAATTTTTTTACATATTTCGATTCTACGACTCAAATTACGCCTAAATATGAAATTTTGTAAAATTTGGAGCGAAATTTACGGAGAAATTCACAAATTTATGTTGGCACTTATTTGTCAGTTTGCGCCAAGAATACTTTACTTGGCAAACTTCTTAATACTCGTATATGGCAACCTAGTTTCCTTAGGGAAAAAAGTCACCATCGTTCCTTTTTTCCAAATAATATTCTTTATATTATATTTTTAATTATAACTTATTATTTTAAGTAATTTTTTCTTTTCGAATTTCATTTTAATTGTTTAAGTTGCACTTTTTTTTTTTTTTCGAATAACTGTTTTAAAAATTTCTATTTACCTATTCGAACTGCGTAAATAAAGGTGCAGCGTTTATTTATTTATTTTTTTTAAATAGTTTTCTTTATATATATTTTTCGTCATAGCTATTATTTTAGGTCATTTTTAAATTTTTATACTTTTATTTTAATTGTTTGTGTTGCATTGTCTCTTCAGATAATTGTTTTAAAATTTTCTATTTATTCCTTCGAACTGAGCATTTTAAATATATTTATTAATATCAATTTTCCAGAATTTGATTTTATTTATTTGAACTGCGTTTTTTTCGGAAGAATACTTTGTAACCCAGACTACGATGCGTTTGAAAACTGCATACTATATTAAAAGAGAAAATACAGTAAAGCACAGTTTTACACGCCTTTCAATGTTCCGTTCAGAAAAAATATATATAAATAAGAGAGATGTATAACCGATATTTTAACTTAGGATGACTTGCATACACTGCTTTAAACAGTTTTATCATTGTGCCCATTGCTTTACACAATTTTATCATTTGGTTTCTTAAAATGTTATTCATATTTTAGTCAAATATTTTATTTTTGAAATCGCAAGAATCAAATATCATAAGATTGAAAAGTTTTAAATTTAAAAAAATACGAATACTAAATTTTACGAAAAAATTTATTTTTCTTCTCAGGCCCACAAACGGCCGAGCGGTAAAGTTGCTGAACACTGGTAGTTCACTCCGGGGTTCGAACCCCGGTAAACGGGCTGGTTGCATGAGCGTTTTCGTGGATTTTCTCATGTGTACCGCGTATGACAGCTGGTTTCCCTTAGAAAGTTCTTCACGAAGTATTTCGTCAGAGCCTTTATCAGTCTTTAGAGGCTAAACATTTTGAAACTATGAGATGAAAGGAAAGACTGGTTTCATCAAAAGGTTTTGGTTTATTTTATTATGACAAAGCACACTACGGCTATCTGCCTAAGGGGAGGGGGGCTATCTGCCTTCCTGGAGAACTTTCTAAGGAAAACTGGCTCGCATACACGTTACACATGGGGAAAACCACGAAAACGCCCATCCAGCCAGCCCGTTCGCGGGATTCGAACCTCGGTGTGTATTTAATTATGGCAAAGCACACTAGGGCTATCTGCCTAAGGGGAGGGATGCCTTCGTGGAGGACTTTCTAAGGGAAACTGGCTCGTATACACGTTACACATGGGGAAAACCACGAAAACACCCATGCAGCCAGCCCGTTCGCGGGATTCGAACCTCGGACCGAACTACCAGTGTTCAGCGACTTTACAGCTCGGCCGCTAGTTCATTAGGAAGGGAAAAAAACATCTTTAAGTGACATCCACATACATCACTGGATAAACTCCTGAATCTTCAAATAATTCGACTGAGGAAATCATGGGATTCACCATTTATGATACGATATGATGTTCTATAACGTAATTTACACAACCATATAGTTTAAAACCAGTCGCTCTTCACTTTAATCTGCAATGATATCGTTTTGTCTTTTCTGTTAACACAAGCTCAATTGATGGTATTTGCTGGTGTACTCGTCCAAGTGTTTTCTCTTTGAACACCTAAATTCTTTGAAGTATTCTGAAAGTATATTCGAAAGCGTCCAACTTTTTGGAACATCTTGGTACGTCTGACAGCCAAATTTCCCTGCAAATTTTTGCTTACTTTTCTCCCTAATTTTCTTCTTTCCTTCTACAGTTATTTTCAGTGCTCACACAAGAAAATTAAGATTTTTCGACTGCTAGGCTTCCATACATTTTGCATTCTTGTCAATTTTTTAAAATATCAATTATATGAATTGCGTTTCAGCTAAAGACAGCTTTTCATTTTCTAGTCATTTTAGCTATAAATAAAGTTTAAAGCGAAGTCCAAAGGATAAATAATTTAATTAAAAGATTTTTGCTAAATGACAAAGAAATAAAACAGTCCAGCAGGGTTTATTCTGTACCACAGAGTAACCCGATTCTTATATCGGCTGAAACAATCTAAATCATATTAAAGATCATGTTTTTTTATACAATCTATAACGCGAGAGAAAAAATTAGCTTCTTAAAACATGCTTTCTAAGAGAATTAATATAAAAATTTATATTTATATATATATTTTTTAAAGTTGGGACTTGAACCAAACTGTCAGACTTTTAAAGCTTATTTTACATGGTGGTTATTATTAAAGTTCCACTTTGAAATGGTCATAAAAGGAAAACTACCGGACCAAATGTTATCAAACTTGGGAATCGTGTAAAGGAGGTTATGAGAATTTATTTTCGGCGTAAAAAAAAAAAAAAGAGTTCAAAAACAACTCACCATCAGGGGAAAAATGGCGCTGTATACAATATTGTTAAATGAAATAAGACACGAAAACATCTGTTTAAAATGTGTTTAATATTTTCCGAAACGTGTTACAAAGCATGTTCAATGTAGCGTCCAGCATTTTCCGAAAGCAAGTTAAATCATGTTACTGCATTCTCAACAGCAGCTCTTAGCATATCAGGTTTGGTTTTGGTTTGGTTTATTAGATTACGACAAAGCACTCGAGTGCTATCTGCCTTAAGGGAGGGATGACTTCGTGGAGGACTTTTTAAGGGAAACTGGCTCGTATACACGTTACACATAGCATATCAGGAGGAATGTTATCAGTGTATCACATTTTTCATTTCTGCCAAATTGTTTAGATTATCACCATAAACAGTGCTTTTGAGATAACCTCATAGACAAAAGTCACAGAGGTTGAGGTCTGGTGGGAAGAGGGGAAGTGTTGGCCTATAAGACGTTCACTTGTGAAATGTTGCCTAAGTAACTATGCGACACTCTTGAGGTGGTGCCCAGCCCTGCATAAAAATCGTAGTATTTAAAATGCCACGTTACTGCAGTTCATGTATCACGAAACATTTTAATATTGGCTCTAAGGAACTGCAATCGCAGTGGTCCAGCTGTCGACTGCTCTTCAGAAAAAAAATGGTTCAGTTATAAAACTAGCTGTCATTCAACAGTAAACGGTGTGAAATGACTGTTATGCAATCGAATGCAGTAGGAGAATGCAATGGAACTAGATAGATAACATGAGAGATTTCCTTGGCCCAAATCGATTAAAAGCGTTTTGAATCAGTATCTTCATGTTTTAGTGCCGAATTCAGGCTTCAAAAATTACAAATTAGCGATCTGTAAGAAAACGATTTCCAGATTGTACGCACTTGTGCGAGTGATTTGCGATCTCACATTTTCGAATCGCTAATTCGTGGTTTTCACGGACGAAATTCTCACTTACAGGGATGGCGCACTCGACATTTATCGAATTTAACGTCTTTAAATAATAATTTGCCTACTTCAAAGTTTCTTAAGGGTATACAACATATTAAACCCGTTTAACAAAAGGTTAAGTTAGATTCCGACCCATATTTCGTTTAACAATATTGCATACAGCGCCATTTCCCTCCCTGGTGGTGAGGTTTCGAACTTCCTTTTTTTCACGGAAAATAAATTCCCGTGACCTCCTTTACACGATTTCCAAGTTTGATAACATTTGATCCAGTAGTTTTCCTTTTATGACCGTTTCAATGTGAAACTTTAATTATAACCACTCTGTATATTATTAAATTTTAATTTGAAGCTATGCGTTATATGTATACCATGCGTAAAATTTTCGCTTTTATGGAAAAATAAAAAATCGAAGCAAATATACTTAGTATAATGGACCAAAACTGAAAACATTTCCCCTCCCTCCGAAAATAAAATATTGAAATTTGGAACTTGAATTTACTGGGTTATCGAAATATTTAATTTGACTTATCTTCTAAGTCCTAGTTCCGACAACAATTCCGTCAAAAATTCCGAATTACTTAAGCTAAAGTTAAAGATTTAGTATATATTCACTGTATGTTAATAAAGTAATCAGAGTGTAATAAAAATAGATTATAGAATTTACGCTGATGTAACTTTTTGTCTGACTGCACAACATGTAATGGAAGAGAAGGTTTGTAGAGATCTGTTTTTCACATGCCTCTAAAAGTAGATGTCATATTAATTTTGTCTCTTCAATGTCAAAAAACATTCCTTTGAGAGGCAACTTTAGTTTTTGAGAAAGAAAAAAAATCACAAGAAGACAAATTTGAAGAACATGCAGGACGATTGAATATACATACTTATTTTACGAACACAAGCGGTTCTCCGACTGGTTATTGAATAATGAAAAGATGCATTGTCATGCAATACAAAACATTTGGAATACGTTTTCTGGCTGAATAACGTAAGATTAAAAGTCATCTGCTTAATTCACATCCATTTACAAGTCAACTACTCGGGCAATTGCAGAATCGTTTTGATCCTGAGCTTGTAAGACAAACCTAATATCACTGGATTTAAACACTTCTTTAATCTTCCGAGAACGTTCCTTCTTTAGCTCATATTCCAAGAATATTAAGTGAATACAATTATTGCCAAAGAAATTGAATATTCATTTGCACTACGGCTTGGTAGTTTACTAACGAGTTAACAAAACTTAAATTCTGCTTTTTGTGTCAAAGAATACAACAATATTTTAAATATTTACAAATAAAATATTAAATTGGAGATTTAATGGGAGCCTCATCAGTTGCCTATCATTTGAAAAAGAAAATATTGTTAAATACTAATTGTTTGCTGCTCAGTCTAACTCAGGCTGCATGGTTGGTTTTCGTAGTTTTTTAGGTTCTCTTTACAAAGATTCTCTATGAAAGCATCTTAATCAAATAGCTCCCATGTTCTTTCTATGTTCAAATAACCAACTAACCTAGTTTAAGCGCGATTTCCAAGTGAAGTTACTAGTAAAATCCGAATACTCATTAAAAATCCTGTAGCTAGCCAATCGGGAGTAACATGAAAGATACGGAACCAATAATTGAAATGTTGTTACGGTACGCCTTTTCTTAACTTAGATGGTCATTTCTTAATTAAATAGCCCACCAACAGCCGAGCGGTAAAGACGCTGAACACTGGTAGTTCGGTTCGAGTTTCGAATCCCGCGAACGGGCTGGCCGCATGGGCGGTTTCGTGGTTTTCCCCATGTGTAACGTGTATACGAGCCAGTTCCCCTTAGAAAGTCCTCCACGAAGGCATCCCTCCCTTTAGGCAGATAGCCCTCGTGTGCTTTGCCATAATTAAATAATCCAATTCAATCCTTAATTAAATATAATTGATTTGTAAATTCTACTAGAACTGACGGTAAGAATTGAAGTGGAAATAAGTAATATGGTGTGCAATCTTGATTAATAAAAAATTAAAAATATTTGCATAGAAAAATGTTTGCATTCAGACAAAGTTTTTTGAAATATTTGCAATTACTTTATAAGAAGGATTTATTAATAACAGCAATAATTACTTATTATATTACTGATGATTAGGTTTCAGTTCTTGACAATTACATTCTAAATTAGAATTTTAA
Source organism: Stegodyphus dumicola (assembly GCF_044657685.1). Taxonomy (NCBI): domain Eukaryota; kingdom Metazoa; phylum Arthropoda; class Arachnida; order Araneae; family Eresidae; genus Stegodyphus; species Stegodyphus dumicola. Next base: position 32,355,611 of record NC_140777.1, on the reverse strand, counting down.
GGATATAATGAAAATACGCTACGCACAAAAATACATTTTAGGAAAAAAAAACGAGTTTATTTTTTATGTTTTAAAACTTCTTAATTCATTTAGTAAACATCGTATCCTCGTTGTTTATTGAATCCAGAATGTTGGTGTCGTTTATATAATTATTCTTACTTGTCCACAGAATCTGCTGACTTATCCAGCCATTAAGTAGCTGCAGATCATTTCTACATAACCATTGAACTTCCATTAATTCAGTCTCTAGAGGGTTGTATGTTTATATCATAATTTGACTTTTATAAAAAGTGATTATTCTAAATATTATGTTTCTATAAAAATATATTGTGCTTTAAAAATATGGATAATAGTATCAGCCGCTCTTTCAGCCACTTCAAAAGCAACAGTTTGCTTAGAAATAAATTATGCAGTTAATGTCATAAAATTCAAATATATATCAAACGAAAATTCTCAGTTTTAGACAATTCGATTTAAACGAAGTAAAGTAGCAGACGATGAAACGCCGAAGGTAAAAATTTACTCTTACAAAAACTTACTCTTAAATTTTTTAAAAAAAGAAAAGATACGAGAGAAATTAAAAAAAAATAGTTAAAAATTTGAATAATATCATCTATAATTTAAAAAAATAGCCTTTCATATAGTATTAATAAATATTTATTACGCATCATTGAGGGAAAAAATGTCATATAATTAATTCTCCGTAAAATTTTACTTGAAGTTTAAGGTTAAAAATAGCTGTGGCAATTCAGTGTAACAAAAATCCATAGACAACATTTGGCGTTATTATCGCTCAAGAAAAAGGTGCCAAATTTTAAAACGCGAAATTATGTAAATTCGTGTATATCTTAGAAAATTTTGAGTAAAAAAGTCTAATTTTTTGCAGATATGCTTAAAAATACACCTACTTTAAGATGATGGTAAAAATTTTATAGGTTATAATTCAAAATTTTTTTCGAAAAATCTATAGAAATTATTTAAAAATAAAATTTTTAAAAATAAAACGCAAAAAATGGGTAAATTTTATTTGGAATGAACCAAAATTTTGAAATGTGAGAGAAAAAATTAAAAAAGTTTAATAAAAAAAGAGATATTAATAAATATTTGCCAAATTCAATTAACATTGAGGAGCTAAAATTTTGAGAGCTAATATTTTAAAAACTAATCGTACGATTTTTACAAAACTTGGTATTCTGGCATAATTTGAGTCGTAGAATCGAAATATGTAAAAAAATTGGTATGTTATTTCAGAAAAGTCCGATTTTGTGTCAAAATACCTATGTTAGAATAGTACTATATATAAATCTAATATATATCCTAAGTCGCGCTTTCGAGACATGAAAAACGTAGTTTGAATTTTGTCAATCGCCCCAGTAGAACGGGAGTTATAGCACTGTCCCATTTTTTTTTTTTGAGCAGTGTACATTAACCTGTTATAAATTATTATATGCCTATAAAGGAAAAAAACCTGCAAATCAGTTTATTATGTTTCATTACATAACAGGGAATTTTTAAATTAATTTTAGCCGTATACTTATAATTTTCAAATTTTATAGCAACAAGTTTTTTATATTCCATTATTTTAAGACCTAATATTCGTAGAGTCTATAGCAATGCCTTTCTTAGCTTTCATAACTGTTGTACTACCTTTGCTGGGCAACATTTTGAATTTATTTTAATTTCAGCCCTACTTTGGGAAAACAGTGATGCAAAACGTTTCTATTGTCTAAATACGCCTTACATTTAAATAACTATGAAAAGTCTTGGGTTCTTCCTTAATAAAGTATTTGTTATTTGAAATGATTGTTAATACTGCAATCAGTTCAAATTACAAATATTTTATTAAAAGTATTTTTCAAGGTATTATTTTTTTCAAAATGAAAATATTTTAAAGGCAAGCATTGTTTTTAAATGGCTTCTATTGGTTCACCATGGAATTCTAATAATTTATGAATAATTTACGAAATAAATCTATAATCTTAACATATATCAATTACTCACTTGTTATTTCATCTGAATATGATTTTATAGTTCTTTCGTAACTTGTCTGTTGAGTGCATATAAATCTGCCCGCATACGTTATTTTAATTAATACGTATAATTTTTGTAAATAAAATCAGAGGGCACAATCTTACCGATATCAGCTTTTTTGAGGGCAGGAGAGTCGTTGACACCGTCCCCAGTGACGGCTACAATAGCTCCTTGTCTTTGGCATCCTTCCACGATGATAAGCTTTTGCTGTGGTGATGTACGAGCGAATACTATTTCTGTGTGATACTTAAGGATGTTATCCAAATAATCCGTGGCCATATCTCTCAATTCTGAACCATGTACTACGGCAGCTTTGGCGTCTCTGTATGAAATGTAAATGAAAATACACTGCATGAAGTTTCGTCAATATATATGCTACCTTTACATAATAGAAATAGTATTATATATATTAAGGAAATGTGATAAGCTTTAGTAACTTCTAAAATTATTAATGCATGTAAAAGAAATAGATTTGTTAAGAAAAGGGCACTATTTAAAATAATAAAGGTTTAGGAACTTTTACAAAGTAATCTATACAAATTTAAAAAAAAATTAGATTCAAAACGTGTTTTTATTTTAAGCTTAAAAACAAGAATTGTATTTTATTTTGTTTGAATGAAAATAAATATTTAGAAATATTTCTTTATATTGAATTTCTTTTATATGAAATCTTAAAAAATTTCAACATCTTTTAAGATGATAAAATTGTAAGGTTCCTATGTTAATTAACCAATTATTATGCTAATTAACCTTCTTGTTTTGTGTCGACGCCTTTTCTATTATTTTGGTGTTTGATATGTTCTAGACCAGTGATGGCGAAACATTTGAGCTCGTCGTGCCAAAATTTGGAAAATCCCTAGCTTAACTCTGGTGCCGTGTCACATATAGAGTCATGCGCTTGCTGTCATCCGTCTGCCAAGAATGCCTTCGAGGTGAATACAGTGTATGTTGACAAGGATGAGACCGTTGCAAACGACAAATATTTTTGTTTTATACGGTATTCTGTCTCCTCTTCAATGGCTCTGGAAATGCGTGATGCGTGTCATCCAAAGTGGATTCGCGTGTCACATGCGTGAACCTATGATACGCATGTCATAGATACGCCATTACTGTTCTAGACAATTAACATCATTTATCGTGAGATTACATAAATTATTGAAACTGTGGGTTTGATTTGCAGGGGTGGATAAAATTATTAATTACGCAATTTTCTTGACAGTATATCATCAACGTTCATATGTTTTTAAAGGAAAAATTGTTTAAATTACAGTCCTGTAATAAATTTCCTATCATCTTTAGCTGCTTCAAAAGTTTTTAAATATTAAATATTAAAAAAATATACTGACCTTGGATTGACTTCTTCCACAGGAATATTAAGTCTTTGAGCAATATCATCTACAGTTTCGTTGCCTTCAGAAATAATACCTACGGCCTTAGCGATGGCTTTGGCAGTGATAGGATGATCGCCAGTCACCATAATTACCTATTTGAATGCAAAGTATCAGTTTTATATATATGAGTAAGGTTTCTTTTTTATATGAGAAATGCAGCAGTATTTGAAATGGAAGTATTATTTGTCACAAAAAAGGAAAAATAATCTTGCAGATTTTGGGGTTTCAGTTTTGCTTCACAGTGAAAATGTAAAGGTTCAAAGAACTGCGGTTAGAAAATTCTAAAACAAGATTGTAAATTTAATAAAATTTTGAGGTACTTTTCCGTTTTGCCGGCGCAGGCGATAAAGTCGCCAATAATCGTACAACTGATGCCAAACGGAATATCCTCGCTGGTAACCTTTTACGCCTGATTTTCAAAACAAGTAGCAGCCATTTCTTATCAGATTGATTGTTTCTTTCAATACTCGCATACAATTACACAGCAGTTTTACCAAATAATTCAATTTTATGCTCTAAGACTATTCGCGGTAATTAAATCAATTAGGATGCAATCAAACCGCTCACCCGAAGGCAAAAACATAGAAAAGGCAAAGTCAAATCAAATCTAATGAGAATGCACTAGCGAAGTAAAGCACTGCGGTTTTACATAATTTCTGAGTACGCTATTCGTACGAATTGAAGTAATTCTTGCATTTAAACTTGTATCTCAAATTAATATTTAGCTTGAAATTAATGTAGATAATTACTGAGAAAATTAGATTTTTGTAGCGTAGTTTATGTGAGATGAGATCACTTGGGATTACGTGATATGAACCGGCGAATCAGGATGTTGAACCATGAAAGCACAGTAAATTCTTAAATTAATGTCTTTTTACAAATTTATTGGCTTTTTACAAAATTTTAAACGATATTAAAATGTTTATGCCTACAAAATAAAAAAATTCTTAGAATTAACTAACATTTGTTAACGTTTTTTATGTGTATATTGTACGTTGTCGCCAATAAAGTCTGCTTGGCGAGATTTGCGCCGGTAAAACGGAAAAGTACCGTTTTTAATTGCAAGGAAATACAGATTAACCTTGTAAAGTATTTATGCCGTAATTTAAAAATAACAGATAATCTTCTTAGTAAAACATAAATTTTATTTTTAGTTACGGAGAGAGGTAATTTGAATACGATCTTTTAGTTACAAATTTTTCATGCATCTACTAGCTGGTAAAACGTTCAGAATTCTAATTTTTAACAATTTCTTGCGTTGCTGAGCAACGGTTACATCATACAAATATGGCGTTGCCACTTCAATAATAAATATAGTTATTTGTTAAAATAACAAAATATTACAACCTAAACAAAAACTAATTAAATTATTAACTGTTCCTCCTGATAATAATAATAATTTTTTTAGGTACTATTCGGTTTTGAGGGCCGTAAAAAAATTGCAGCGAAAATGTATGCGCAAAAGCGCCAAATCTGGCAAACGCGCCCATATAACAGCGCGCCAAATCTAGCGTACGCGTTGATTTCAGATTGCGTAAGTTTATATACTCTATATTTCTTAAAACGCCATTGACATACTAGTTTAATTTTTAAATCCTTTTTTGATATCCTATGGATTTAACAATTTGGGAATAGCCCATGACGAAAAGTCGGCTATAGAATTTTGGGTAAAGTGCAGAATCCCCCACTGCTTGACGCGTTTTTAAGAATTGCACATACTCGGTATCCATGTACACATCGACTTACTTTCACTTAAAAAAAAAAAAAAAAAAATCCTAGAATTGGAGGGGGGGAAAAAAATGGCACTGCGCACATCCTTGACATTATCTATGTACACTATTTTACACTTAAAAAGTAAAAGAAAATTGACAAAAGTCCAATTGTTTTTACTCTTGTAAAAAGCGGCAAACAAATAAGTGAGCGATTCTGCACTTTACGGAGAATATTTTCAAAGAAAAGGCATCATTCATTATAGAAAATTACGTTTGAACAACCAGCGAGATGAAATTATGCTTTAGCGATAAGTCGGTAGCGAAATAGCGATGCAGCCATCCATTCAGTTATGTTTAGCAATTTTTATATAAATTATAATAATGATTTGAAATAGTTATTGATTCTTATGTTTCCATTCAGTCATGTTCAGCCTTTTCATATAAATTATAATAATAAAAAAGTATTATATGAAATTAACCTTTCATCTAAATTAAAACATCAATCTTAGATAGTTATTTACTATTATACTTCCTTTCTTGCCGCAATTATTTTTGGCAGCATTGGCATCAACAATATTTTGGTGATTTTTACGGCCCTCGAAACCGAATAGTACCTTTTTTTATTTTTAATTTGAAAAAAGAAAATTAAAAATGAGCGCTAAATATAATTTTCAGTTACATTGAACTATTTTTTTGGAAAACATGTTTCTTAATCTATTTTACTATTTATAAATAATAAAATAGATTAAGGAAAAATAGTTAAATTTATAAATTCAGATATTTATAAATTTAACTATTTTTTGGAAAACATATTTCTTAATATGTACTGTTCATTGTATATTTAATTACAATGATTCCGATTGTTTAAGGAACAATTACGGAATTCACGGTAAGAGGCAAAAATAGTGCTGTCTTCAATAAATTTAAGCATTTATCCAGCAATGGAATGTTGCATCAGTATATTAAGTGAAAATTAATGTAAGATGCAGTGTTACAATATAAGATGAATGGATTTTTTTAATTGCTTGCGAGCATTCAATTCATGATGGTGCAAAAAGTGTATAGATATCATTTGAAGTTATTTTGAATGAATAGAGTTTATAATTTATTATAGCATTTTTTGTATTTTTATTTAACATTAGTTTTGTTTTCAAATTGACCCAATACATATAACATTTATCAGTTTGTTTTTAACACGCATGCACATTACAATTTCTATCCTTGAAGATTTTTAACAGTTTTGAATAACGATAAAAAGAGAGGAAATTAAAAAGTTTTCAATATTGCAACATATGATCTGATTGGTTTTATTATTGTATCCTGAAACTATTCCACGTCTTTTCATTAATGTTGCAAGAGTTACTGCTTTACTCATTTCTTTCATATACTGTAAAGTTCCCCTAGCGCAACTTACTTTAATCCCGGCACTCCTACATTTGGCCACTGCGTCCGGCACAGCAGCTCGAGGTGGATCAATCATGGATACAAGCCCCAAGAACCTAAGTCCAGACAAAGGGAAATTTTGTTCGTCGGCATCGAAAGGATACCCGGGAGGAAATTTATCTGCCGGCAGAACGTAATCACAGAAACCTGAAAAAAATAATAATACATTGATAATTATCAGGAAATGCAATGCTTTTAATTATACACTTATTTAATTCAGATATTTGAAAATAAAATATTCGGTATTTGTTTTAATGGAAAATACGCTTTTTAAAATGCTTTGAACACTAGGAATGTAGATCGTTTTCAGAATTATAATTGTAATGACTCTCAGACCCCGTGTAAAAATTCGTGTTACTTGTAGAGTACTTTTACCACCCTAAACGAGATAACAGTTTATGTGAGTAGAAAAAATTAATTAGTAAAACAAAAATAATAAGAGAAAAAATAACTGTTTGAGTCATTTGCATTCTGAATTCTCTAAGCTTCAAGCACTCGCTAAGATGAACTTACTTCTACCTAAAAGGTCCTACATGAGTGTCTCTGCGGACAGAAGAGCATGAGTTTTCCAACGTACTTTGAAGGAAAGCATACAACGGTAAGTAATATATACTATGTTAGCGTCCTTGCATGCATCATGAGGTTTCTTTGATTTGCTTTTTAGGCTTCTGTATGCATTATGAGAATACTTACTTATGTTTCATGGTTTTAATTATTTTTCAAGTTCTGAAACGAAAATAAAAACAAGGAGTCGAAATTTGTCCAAATATGTTTATCAAAAAATTTCACAAACAGGTAGAGTCCATTTTTGTTAAGTGTTTTCAGCAGAATTTGTATTTTCTGAAAAATGCAATTCTCTGAAAGTGCATTAGTTTCTGAAAAATGCAATTCCCTGAAAAGGCATTCCCTGAAAGTGCATTCCCTCCACATTACCCACCTCCCATGAAAGTGCATTCCCTCCACATTACGCATTAGTGATTTCAAGACGCATTAGTGAATAAATCAGCTACATTCGATGTCATAAAATTTTACAGATGAACGAATTTTGCAGCATTTGTTCATAGATATAATGAGATATGTAGTTAGAAAGCTTACTGTCATGATGACCACCATTATCCGTCTTACATGAGTAAGCCACTTAAATTTTCCCCTTTTTCGCGTATGCTATCTTAAGCATAATTATTTATAAATATTAGTTAAAAAGAGAAATACAAAAGACATGTTAACAGTATCTTTAGCAGTATTGCATTCTGAGTAATTTTACTAAAACTACTTCTGAAACCCACATGTAAAGTTGCATTACGCTTGAGGCGAACTGAGTTATTTGACACCCCAAAAACAGAAGCATCACTTACCAATGACTCGTTCTCCGAGACCACCAAGCTCAAGATATGCATTATTGAAGGCCTCTTTCATTTCGTCATCCATGACTTTCTCTTCTCCATTGATATAAATTGTAGCACAGCGATCCAGAATTCTTTCTGGGGCGCCTTTCATGCATAGGAGGTAAAAGCGTTCATTGTTCTCTTCTACTTCGTGTATTGTAACCTATAAAAGAATCCAGAGTCAATATTTACATATATATGTGTTTTTGTTTGAATTTATGAAAAGTATAATAGAAGAGTTCGGAGAATGACGTCATAAGATGCACACACACAGTCATTTGTGAACGACGAAGCGCGGTAAAATACTCCACGACGGGTTTAAACATGTCTGTTTAACGAAGTTTGAACATTTCTACTTAATTACATGTCTGCTTAACCTTTAGCTGAAGAACAGGCAATAAGGATAGTAATATTTTAGCTTGCAAAGGTATAGTAGTGGTTATAAAATACAGCAGAGAATGGATTTTAAGTTCGTTTTAAAGCTTGGTAAATATGGGAAATAAACTCAAGATATTCTGAAACAAGTTTATGGAGATGTGAACATATCTTTAAACGGATTTGTGGATTCTTTAGACGTTTTCGAGACAGAGAAAATTATACTGACGTCGCTGTTCAATATGATAGGCTTATGGCTTCTCGTAGCCACAAAAATATCGAAAAAGGTGATAAATATTTATCTAGAAAGAGCAAAAGGGAATGCTAACACACATAAAGATGGTTTGGTAATTCTATTGCACAAGATCCATCATGTACGTATGTGTTATTCAAAACTATGGATGACTGTTACCGTGCGATACCAACAAAAGATTTAGTCCGCAGTTTTCCGGAAGTTAATATCGAGTTACAAACGGTGGGCATTATTTGTAAGGAATAGCCGCCCAGACGGCGAAGTGGTTAGGGAAGCCTACTGCGATACCGAAGGGCCCGAGTTCGAACCCCGGAGAAAGCATGGCTGTAATTGGCCGTCCTTTCATATGATGTAACGGTGGCCCACCTATTAGGTGCTTCCATAATAAATTGCCTACATTACCGGCCTTAGTAGTGGCCAAGCCTAAACTGGCTAAGTTCTCGCCAACCAGGGAAAAAAAATCACATTACATTCACCGAACTTTATGGTCATTCCATCTGTCTTAATAATATATAAAGGAAATCCTCAGTATTGCAAGAATGAGTGTTCCCGTAAACATTAACCTAGTTCCCACCCTAGTTCAGGGGGCGGCAAACTATGGCATTTTGGCTCCTTGAGTGTGGCTTTTCCACAACTGGCATATGCGGGCGTGCGCACGTAAAAGCAAGAAAATCTTGAAAATACAACACGAAGACCGTCAGGGTTAACACAAGCATGGAAACATGCAGCATGAAACATCCGCCAATGGTATTTTTAGGAAATTGTTTTGTACCAATTTCGGTGTTTTGATTGTGCTGATTATACATCAAATTGTGCTGTTGTACTAATCGTCATATGCCAAATTTTAACTAATGAAATGCTTTGAATTAATACACCATTCGATTTCAGTTTTACCTTTAATGAGAAAACAAATAACGTAAAAACGAAATTTAGTTTCAAAACATCAGGAATTTTAGCATCTAGACTTTTAAAATTTGAAGTCTTTTCCAGTGTCTGATTCAAAAAGTTTCCTAGCTATCGAATTTAGGCAACAAATTAAAAATGTCATTGTACTGATTATAGTAAGAATTTTGTGATATATTGATAAATGGGCCATTGTACTGATTTCAGTATAATTGCACAGACAAGAATAACACTGATATCCGCGTTCGATTGTGTCCCTGCCTCGATGCGAAGCACTTGTTTTCTATGATTATTACTCTATCCTACTGAAAAATTGCTTCTATCACCAGTATTAATTGCTTATCTTCTTGTTTCACACTTCACCACCTTCAGCTACTTGTTCGAAAATCGACTAGTTTTACTGCATCGGATTAGCGACTCAAAGCGGACAACATCAACAGCGATATGCATTTCGCCTGAACCCAGATTCTCCCACCTCCGGCGGCGGTGCAGTTCATCAACGAGTTGAGTGAATGTTATTACTTTTGTGAGCCATTGAGTCAGGAGGCTTGTTGGGGAGTGTTTAATGCAAGAGGTTCCCAGTGTTTTGTTTAAAAACCACTTAAAAGGTGGGGGGATGAATTTCATGGGTGTAAACACGCATTTCTTATTTCCTTGCGTTCCCGGATAGCGTTGTTTTCTTGTCTGACTGCTGTTAGCTGGTCCTCAATCAGTTCGCTGTTTCTGGCACTATCAATTCCTTCTCGTAACATGTCTGCAAAGAAGAAGCAAAGAAAACGAAAGATGAAATATACCGTAAATTTCAAGTTGAATAGACTGAGACTTTCGCGTTTATTCGAAACTCAAATGGCCTTCCGACTTGTGTTATTTGTCAGGAAAATTTGGCTATCAGTGGATCCCAAAATTTTATTTCATGGTAGACTTTATGTCTCATCTAAATCAGCTTAATCAAAAACTGCAGGATAAAGGAAATGTAATTTTTTCGATATTAGAAGAAGTTATTTCAATTGAAAACAAATTACCTCTTTTTGCTCAAGATTTTGAAACAGGATATTTATACAACAGTTTTAAATATGAAAGAAGGTTTTCTCAGCAGGTTTGACAAATTCAAAAACAACAAAGCGACGTTAGCCCTTGTTAAAAAACCTCTTAATACTACTGTAACAGAATTAAAATTTTCTCCCTTTAATATTGACCTTGGCAAGTTTGAAATCCAATTGCTGGATTTAAAAAACAAGGAATTATGGAGCTTGAAATCCGAATGTCTTAGCGCTGATATGGAAACACTGGAGGAACATAAATGTAAGCTTACTTCACAGCACAAGTGGTCTGCTTTGAAAGACCTGGAGAAGGGAGATATGTTGATTTTTAACACACGGAATAGTATTTCTGACTTATATAATCAGCTAAAAAAACTAGCTGTTCTTTCCTTATTCGGATCTAAATATTTATCGGAGTAATCATTTTCAAGCATGAACCTTATCGAGAGTGAATTGAGAAGTCGTCTTATTGATAAGAACTTAGAATTACGGTTACAATTAAAAACAGCAACATACAAACATGAGTTACACAAACTTCTTTCCCAAGGAGATGCAAGGTCATTATTCACATAAGTGTTTGTTCATCATAAGATTTTGGACACTTTACAATTTTATTTTATCGATAAACAGCATCGTTATTAAGTGTAATATGAAGTTTTATTCGACATACCTATAGAGTTTAACTAAAAAAATTGAAGTATTAAGTTAATTTTAAGAAGTGTTGTGGAGTGAGAAAGATGTAGTGGGGAGAATTGAGGAAGGTATGTTAAGATGGTTCCGACATATAGAGAGGATGAACGAAAGAAGGTACACGAAGCGAGTGTACAGCACAAGTATGGATGGGAGAGTTGGAAGAGGGGTGACCTCAGCGAACGTACATTAATTAGATTGAGGACGTTCTTAATAAAAGCCAGAGTAACCATAAACTACAGGTAAAAGGAAACTCAAATTTTTGTCCTAATTAAGAAAATAACAATATACCTACCTATATAATTTAACTTTAAAAATGTGGCTAACTTTAAAAATGTGGATTTGAATCGTTGAACTGTCGATAACTGGTTCTGTTGACCATTGAGTTTGCCGACCATTGCCTTAGTTAAAAGGGTTAATTTTATTGCCTAATTTTTCTCATTAAAGATGAATGAATTAATTAATATGAAATAACTTGTCATTTCAATCTTTAACTTTTCATTCAACTTACTATTCTAAATAAAAGGATAAGGCAATAAATTCCTTTCATGCGGAACTCTAACTTTTCTAGTTTTTAGTTAGAGAAAGGAAAGAAAGAAGAGATCAATAAAAGTATAAGACTTAAACATTAAATATTCTTATATGATTTCTTCCAATTTAAAGAACGTATTAGCTGAAGCCTATATACTCGTATTTAAGTATGAAATATTCATTTAGTCGAAGATAAGTCTAGCTTAGTCCCTTGGTTAGATTTAACTACGCAGTTTATGATAATTCTAGAACATTCAGTTACACGTATTTAAGGAAAATATTATTTAATAGGCATATAGATTTTACGTTGAGACAGTGCAATTTCCATGAACCTAAGATGATGATACTAGAATCTCGACTTTCTAGGAACGAGTGCCTGAAAATTAATAGCAGATCTTGTGTTAGGTTAGTTGGTAACAAGTGTTCAACAATATTCTTTTAACATATTTTTACATTATTAACTCATATTCTTAGGTCGGCATGACGTGCATTGAAATAGTATATATGAAAACATTATTATTCTCTAGACGCGGTAAATTATTTGACAACTGAAATACTGCATTAATTTGAAATTTAAAGTGGTCTGTTAAAAAAATGCTCATGAAAATTTATTGAACATATCTAAGAAATGTTTTCCTTCAGTCCTCATATATATTTCTTTATTACTGGATAACCGCACCCTAACATTTTGTAAAGCTCATAGTTCCAATTAGAATTGCCTTATCTTCTGCTGCGTTAACTGATATTCTAGGCGTCAGGTTAAAATTAAGTTTTTCAAGATGAAAACTTTCGACACGAATTTTTATTGTTTAAATTTCGAAAAGAAAAGCCAAAATATAGGAAACACAGGTTTAAATTATGGGATGCATGTAGTAACATATTTTACACTTATGCTTCAAGTAGCAAATCTTTTACCACTTTAGATGTGTCCAGCACTGCCTTACAGTACAAAATTATCAGCGACATATGAAAAGTCAGACCTATTGTTGTGCATTGTTTTGCCTAAGTTCTTGGCGAACGTAATGTCAGTATTAACACTCTCTTTTATATGATGATATGCAGAGAGCATTACGTGCTTTAATTCCTATTATATCTATTGGAATTTGGTCACGTGGAAGATGAATTTTTGCACTACCGTGATTGCACTTTCAATTCAAAACCAAAATCCGTAATCTAGTGCTTAATAGACTATTTTTATGTACATTTTCATTCAGCAATATTGCTTTGTGTGTATAGAGTTCCAGCCTTGAAGTTGCAGCTATGTGTGTGGAGCCTTAAGAACTGGTAAGCGAATAATCGCCTTAGCTCAGGAAACAGAAACGTAAACTCAAGAAGGGTTAATTATCCTTTATTGCTCAAAATAAGGATTAACAGTAGGCCTTTTCTCAGGACGTACAAAAAAGATTCCACTAGGGTTTGTACTGAAGAGTACTAAGTTTGTAACTGAAGAGTACAAACTTATCTAATGCTTAACTAAAACGATATATTCGAAGCTATCAAAATTCTACAGGAGTTGGCCCCTAAATGCTAACTAAACGGCGAAGCTATCAAGGGCTTGAAACATGGCCGAGCGTAGTAATAGCTTTGAGAGAGTGTAGCCAAAACGCAAACGCGTGCTAGTCAGAATTTCTGGGTCTCTAACGAAGTCAGTGGAACTTCGACTTAAGTACCGCTCTTCCTTCATTTGCATTAACCGCGATTCTAAAAAGACACTCTGGCAGGAAATTTGTAAACTGAAATTAAAAGGGACAGAAAAGTAGCTTTAATTAAAGATAACTGTTAAAAACTTAGGATAAACCTTACTTGTGTGTGAATGATTTCAGTACCTGAAGGTTCGTTGATGTTAAACACTGACCAAACACTCGTCAGTGTAAAACAGCGCTTGCTAAGTTATGTGAAAAGCACATGCTTTAGTCTCGGGAAATAACGGAAAGAAATATATTGCGATCGCTCCATATGATTAAACACATTCATATTACTTCTTTCTTCATTGGTTTTAAAAAGACTGTTATAACTACCAATATACAATGATACATATTTTGCTCGTTCTACCTCATGGCGGCCAAAAAACCGCCGGATAGATTCTGCCATAAACGGCATGATAGTGACAGTAATGATGAAATAGACTCTGACTACTCAAACTCTTCTAGGAATAGTAATAAACTTAAATTAAAAGAGTTCATCAAGGACACTCCTAAAACTGAACTAATTTCGAAGAAAACTAAACGAATTAAAAGAGATGAAAAAACTTCCAGCTAATCATTGGACCTACAAGACGCAGGAATTATCTCAAAATACGAGAATGTAGATAATATACTGAAGCACTCTAGGTTATCTAGAAAAACAGATGATGCACTTGCAAATCCAAATTCCGATGTAAACGATGAGGAAACAAAAATGCAGAATGGTAAACCACTAAAAAGACTTTCTTGCAACTTAATAATACTGATAAAAAATAAAACTTAATAATACTGATAAAAAATAAAAAACTAAACTCAATGGCGCAAATGGGCCAAGGCCTGCAGTGCCCCGAAATCAAATCTGCTTTTCTGACGGTGAGCCCCGAGGTGCGTAAGCATATGCCCTGAACAAGTGGTAAACTTGGTCGCAGGACCCCCAGTTTTTAGTCCCCAATCGAACTTGGTACTCATTATATCGACGCAAGGGATGGAAACCAAGGGATGAAAGGCTGAGTCGACCTTACCTATCGAACAACTGATCGGATTCGAACAACTGATCTGTGGTGCTGCTGCGCAATGCGCTAGCCACTGCGTCACCAGGCCTTAAATAATATTGATAAAAACATCAAAACCACTGCAGCTAATGAGGATAACATTGAAAAAATTCCGTCGATCGTCATAACCCAAGAAGGACTCGACTGGATAGATATTCAGAAAGACTTAAAAAATTTTAAAGAACGAATTTGAAACTCAAATGAAAGCACGCAGAGTTTACCTGTACACATCCAATACTGAAGATTTCGATAACGCAAAAGAATATTTCAAAAAAGCTACTATCGAATTCCACACATTTCAGCTTTTCTCTCAATCAATTGTAAAAGTTATCCCTAAAGATTTACCCAAAAATATTCCAGAACAAGCTATCTTTAAAGATCTCAAAAACGGAAACTTTCCTGTACTAAAAGTAAAACAGTTCACCAAGAAATCCGAAGAAACCCTCATAAAATTACCGATCTACTTCATAGAACTCGAAAGAAACAAATCAGGAGAAGCAATTCACAATGTCAACAATATATCCAACTTTAATGTAACAATTGAGAAGTACTCCTCTAAAACTAAAAGACCAATTCAGTGCTATAAGTGTCAGGCCTATGGACATTCACAAATAAACTGCTGTAAAAAAGAAATATGCTGCAAATGCTTCCAAAATCACCGTTCAAATACTTGTACACTTAAACGAGAAGACAAACCCATCTGATATTTTTGCCGTGGGGAAATCACGTTATTTCTTATCGTGGGTGCCCTGTCTACCAAAAAATTATTTCAAGCCCCTAAAACCCAAGAAGTAAAACAACCCAATACCACAAAAGCAGATTTTTCAGCACTAAAAACGAAAACTTTAGAAGAAATTAAAGAAGCTAAAAATCCTCTATTCAATCCGAGCGACAACTCGCAGAAGATCTCTGAAAAAGAATTCGCTGACATCTTTCAAACTTTCAAAGATCCAAAAGTCTTTAACTTTATTCAAATAATGAACATCACAAATAGAATTAAACAATCTAAATCCAGCACTGAAAAACTCGTAATAGCCTTCGAAGCATTAAGGATTACTTTAAATTTCGCAGAAGAGGAAAATTAACTTGAAGATAAATTTATTAAAGAGGTTCTCAGAACTTACAACAGATGGTGACACAGTTTCCTAGGAGCTAACCCTAATTCTTTGCCCTAACTTTCATTTTCAACACTATCTCTGAAGACCAACGATAAATGGCGACTCCGCTGCAGAGCTTATCTGATGACAGAAGACAACGCTTTCAACTAAAACTCAAGGAAATGATTCTCAAGTCTTTTAACAACTAATTTCTCGTATAGTTAGCAAGCAACTAGAACTCAATAACTTTTCACTTTATTTTTTATAAAGTGAACTTCGTTTTTGTACTAAGACTTCCCCAGCAGGGATTATAATTGTGGAGTAAAGGCCTTCGGGTCGAAGACTTGACTCCACCTTAATTCACCGTTAATTTACCGTAACTGCATCCGGCCCTATGTAGCTGTGTATGCCGTCTCAGCGGCGGGGGGAAAACTGTATGAGACCCGAGAAAGCATCAATTTTAGTATAGTTTAGACCTTAGCTCAGATTATTGAGAATTTTGAGAGACCACTGTGCGAGCTTTTTCATTTGAGGTTTTTGGTAGTTTGAACTGATTGTGGTCTGTCATACTGAAAAGAGCTGTACGAATACTTTTGTGAAAAGTTCCAGAACTGTAAAGTGTTTATTTTGGGATCATCTGTTATTTGTGCATTCAATCCAATATAAAAGCGTATGCACGCAACAATATAAAATAAAAAAAATACAGAGGACAGTTACTTACGTGATATTTGTTTGTAGAATTGAAAGGAATTTCGCATACTTTGGGACATTTACTTCGGTAGGCGGCCACATTTCCAACAGCTAGCTCCATACATTTGAGGATTGCAGATTCAGAGGCATCCCCTGCACATTCCCTGTAAAAATAATTAAATCTTAGGTTAAAGGCCCATTATATGAGATCTTAAGCAAGATTTTAAATAAAATGCCTATACGTAAAAATTTAAACATTACGATTAAAGGAAAAATTTATTTTAAATTTTGAAAGATGATGCAAAAATTCCAGCTCTCAGAGTTATCTGTTATTAAAAGATTCAAATAGAATTCTTTTAATGCTAGTTAGATTTTCTTTAATTTTTTGTTTCACGCTAGTTTTTCTTTAAATTAATTAACGATTTCAAAATGCATTATAGAATTAGGAAAGTATCTCTTTCAATGTTTCGTCAGAACTATTGTACATAATGAAATTTATTGAGTTTTCGTAGAATTAAAAAGAAAAACCTTTTAAGAATTGGTATATTCTCTTGCCCAGCTTTAAAATCTGCTCGGCTGCACAGACAACACACTCTTGATAAGGCTTTCCATCCAATAGAAGTTTTGTCATATTGCATACCTGAAAGAATTAAAGTTGCAAAGCATTATGTTTATTTCTTAAACCGAAATAATGTTACTTTTTTACCAAAATTTATTTATCATTTATAAGTTTTATCTTCGCTACAAAATAAAACTGCGACACAAGAACAAATTATTGTCTAAGATGTTTCTCTAATTTTAAATAAAAATTATTACTGAATAATCTTAAAAGTTAAAATAAAAGAAGATTTTTTTAATAAGATATGGAAAAGAGGCACTTGAAACTATTGTATACAAAACAAAGAACTCATAAATTTTGTTACTGTAAACATAGATTTAAAGACAAATCAGTAGTATAAATCATATTTTCATGGCATACGTTTTGTTCTTTTAAGCAATTAAAAAACTTCCTCGGTGACTACTGAAAATAACTACTGAGAAGGAGATTCTAGCAAAATTATGGGCTCATCTCGAAATTTCCACTTTTAAAACTAAAATTCAATTGGTTAGCGAATCAAACCTGTTAAAAAGACATTAACGATCTCTAAACCTCATCTTAACGAATATTTAAAGAATAATAGGGGAAGACTTTATGCAATACTTCATGTACAGTATTTGTTTTTGGCTGAAAAAAAATTGAGCATTCTTTGTAAACATTTTAAATTTGTGATGAGCAGAGGATACATAAATCCAAGTTTTAATAAAATATTTTCAATACAAAATTGAAATTTATTATTCTTAAATAGAATTTTGCTTCATATCTTTGACAGGAATCCACTAAAAAGCGGGAAAAATATCAATTTATTGAGCTTATAGAGTACTGTTAATTTCGAAAACATCATGTTTCAGAATAAAAACTGCAGTCTGATGAAATTTGCAAGACTTAACATGTAGATTTATTTGCATTATGGTATTTATTAGCTCCTAGATCTAGACTTGGTTACCGTATTTCTGTAATTTTAGATAAACTATCATATTCAGGCAAATTTTCAAGTGTCACATAATTAAAACTGAAGTTGAAATAACAGTGACACACATAACCAATAAATAACCAAAACATGTACTGATGGAGAATGAAATTCTAGCACAAGAAGTCAGTTTAGAGGAATGAAATGTTAGCAAAGCATTCGTCCAGGTAACGTATTTATTTGATTGAAGTTTCAAGGTCACAGGTTAAAGTATGTGCAAAAAAAGGTATTTCAAATGTGAATTGGTGGTATACAGTAATAACCCCCTGTAGTCGTCCTGATGTTGAATGCAAGCATACATACGTGCATGAAATGCGTGGTGCATTTGTTGTATGTCATTTTTTTGGGATAGAATTCCATGCCTGTTGCACATGGTTAATCAAATCAACAGCGGTTCGTGCTGGTTTTGGATGATGCTGAATTTGTCGTTCAGTCATGCTCTATATGTGCTCGATGGGAGAAAGATTTTGCAAGTCAAGGCAATATGCCGAAATTCTGTAGAGTTGGGTTACAGCAGCTGTAAGTAAGTATGTAGGTAGGTGACGGAGGACGGGGACGCCTGATATATAACATAGGTAAACAGGCATGTGTCCCGCGTCCTCCCGAGGTCGAATCAGGAGTTTATTAGTTTTAAAAGAAAATGCATAGATTGCCATACAAGGGCGCTTTTGACATATTCGTTGTACATTGCTATTTTTTTTACATGCGTTCAGATGATGGTGGACATATACATACATAAATACATAACATGTAAATCTAAGATATAAATAATAGACATGCAATTAAACATATAAACAAACATAAATAAATACATATTTAAAGAAGCTGAAACAATTCTTACAAATAGTAACATACATAAATAAAGTATAATAAAAATAAAATAGAATAAAAATATAAAAAAAAAAATAGAAAGAACAGATACAATAATATAATAGCATAAAATAACTAATTAAATATAAAATAACTAATTTAAATATAAATAACACATAAATAAATAGTCACATAAGGCTTGCAGAAAAATATGTGAGCGCTGAGTATAATTATAGTAAATGGAAATAACATGATAGATGGATAATGATTGATGTATTTTATTACAATTGTCATTATTGTGGTTGGCAGTCATCTTGTCCAAATGCTGCAATTGTGTCGGCTATTTTACAAATTTTATTTACAGCGGCTTTATTCTGTATTAAGAAACGGCGGTAAGCTTCCCTATTAATAGACGGCAATGGCAGATGAAGATTTGCTGTAATAGGACATGCAAATAAGTAGTGGTCAGGAATACCCTTTTGTCCACAGACGCATAAATGTGTTGTTGAAATTCCATGTTTATAGAAGTAGGATGGAAACAGGCCATGCCCTGTGATAAAGTTGGTGAGTGGTGCTGTAGCTATAAGTCGTTCTGTTGTAACTTTTGGTAAAAGATCATATGTACGCCTGTCCGTCTAGCCTTGGATCCTTTCTCGTTGCCATTCTTGCAGAGCCTTTGTTTTTAGAGCTACTTTTAAATGTGAAGGAGGAGCAGGAATTGTAATTTCTTGTGCTTATGTTTGTTAGCAGCAGCTTTGGCAAGTAGATCTGCTGCCTCGTTGGTGTCCGCCGATAACATCGCGGACGAGAACGTCGCGGAGAAAACAACGCAAGGCGTAAACGTCGTGCTACAAAACATCGTGGGAGAAAACATCGCAGTTCTAAAACATCGTGGTACAAAACATCGTCGTCGAAAATAAAGCGGTCCAAAAACTTCGCAGTTTAAAAACATCGTCGTCGAAAATATCGTGGTAAAATATAAAGTATCTACAAATCATCGCATGACGATAACATCGCAGACATGCTTTTTTCAGGCTTTAATAACTGTAAATGGATATTCCCATAATGATTTGTGAGCGCAAGATGTAAAGAAGGATAATTTTTACTTTCATATTTTTTATTAAATATTAAATTTTTGCTGAAAAAATAAGAAGAAAACTTAAGCATAGAAAATTAATGCAACTTATAGCACTTAATAGAATTTTAAATCGACATAGTTAACTAACAAAGACCATTAATAAATCATTTTTTATAAAGATTTTACAGATAATTTTTCATAAAAAGTCTAATCTATTAAGTTGCATTTAATTTTCTATGCTTAAGTTTCCTTCTTATTTTTTCAGCAAAAATTTATTAGTTAATAAAAAAATGTGAAAGTAAAAATTATCCTTCCTTACATCACTTGCGCTCACAAATCATTATGGGAATATCCATTTACAGTTATTAAAGCCTGAAAAAAGAATGTCTGCGATGTTATCGTCATGCGATGATTTGTAGATACTTTATTTCTTACCACGATATTTTCGACGGCGATGTTTTTAAACAGCGAAGTTTTTGAACCGCTTTATTTTCGACGACGATGTTTTGTACCACGATATTTTAGAACTGCGATGTTTTCTCTTTGCGATGTTTTCTCCCACGATGTTTTGTTGCACGACGTTTTCGCCTTGCTTTGTTTTCTCCGCGACGTTTTCGTCCGCGATGTTTTTGCTGCGATGTTTTCGGCTGTAACCGGCTCGTTACCAATATTGCCAACATGTGCCATATCATATTAATATGAGGTTGTGGATAGCATTGTAGAGTTTCTTGCAGATTTATTGTAAGCAGTGAAGTATGATTTTGATTTTCTGTTGCATATAGAGTTGATATTCTATCTGCAAAAAGAGTTGCAGTATGTGATTGACAATTAATGATGTGCTGAAATGCTGCCGTAATAGCCAGAGCCTCGGCTTAAAACACACTATTATATGGTTGTAAATGTTCTTTCTAAACACATATGACGTTGTCTGCTTCGTAATAGATGAATGCACTGCCCACACCGTTGTCATATCTTGAGCCATATGTGAAAGTTTTAGTGATGGTGGTTTGTATTGCCGTGTGCGGTTGGTTTATTCCTTTATACTCCTAGGCCTATACGTGCCGATTGAGTGTGCAAAATATTGCCCGGATGTTCAAATGCTACTGGGCTGAAGGTTGTGTCGCAAAAGGTTGCATCTTTGCGAAGATGTGTAAGACTGTCGTATGCTGCTATGCTGCTTCCAGTTGAGCTTTTTATATGCAAAGGGAATAGACCTGCTAATACATATGCTGAGTTTGTCGGTATAGCTCTGTAAGCTTTACACAGGTTGAAGGCAAATGGACGCTGAAGACTGCTAAGTGTCTTAGTTTCCTTCCTCTCATAGGATTGGCCTAAATTGCTGGTGCATAAAGTGCCACTTTTTCTACTGCTGTAAGATATAATATTTTTGCGATATGTGGGTTCTGCCACTACTTCCGTGCTTGAAAATGTTTGGCCATTCGTGCTATTATAGATGAGCTTGTAGGCGGAGAATCCAAGTAAGACCTGGGTCCCATATTGTTCGTAGATGTTTAAGGTTATTGACCACTTTAATATTCTTCCCTTCTAGCTTAATACATGGTTTTCTTTTAGGGTTGGTACCTGGGTTTTGGAATTATTAGTGCCATTGATTTTCCCATTCAAATTGTTAGTTTGAGCTGGCTGCATAATTTGGCAAATAGTGTACAAACTTCAGTACCATGCTTTTCAAGTTCATCGTGCACTCTTGCACTAAGAGCGCTGCGTCATGAGCATACGCTATGACTGTTGTGCGTGAAGGTCATTCAGTATTTAGTACTGCATTAAATATAATATTCCATAATAGGTGGCCTGCGCAAGAACTCTGTGGACAGCCAAGAACTTGTTGGCTGGTTGCAATACCATTTCTATTAGATAGTAATAGATGACGGTTGTGGAGTTAGCTTGAAAAGAATGTTAAACGTTGACCGGGCAATTAGCATCGCGCAGTGCCTGCTTAATAGAAGGCCACTATAAAGTATCGAAGGTGCTTTATACGTCTGTTTATATAAAGGCTGTATGCTGATTATTTTTTCTGTTTCTTTGAGTGCATTGTAATATGCCATTTAATGCATGTGTAGTAGAGGAGCTGGAACGAAAGCCATATTGTCTTGCGCTGAGGTAATTGATAGAATGCAGATGCTATTTTAATCTATTTACTATTAGTTTTTTAATATACCTTTCCCAGCGTAGATAGAAGACAGTTTGGGCGAAAGGAGGATCCATAGGATGTGGTTGACATAGGATGCGGTACAGACTCTTAATTAGTGACTTTCATCTGACAAACAAAACACTCTCTTCGCCGAATACCACATCGTGCCATTCAGATGTTCAAGTAGCTCGTTGGCGACACCATAACAATCTTTTGCGTCGATGGTTTGGCGTTAATGGCAGTCTTCATTAAGGACGGCTCATGTGAAAGCCGATTTCAGCCAAACGCCAGGAAACTGTTCTCCGAGATACTGGAGTATCCAAAGCTTATTGCACGATTCCGCAAAATGTCTATAGTAGTCGATTGTGGGACCGCCAGCACTTCGTTTCGTATGCGTTTTGTAGTACATCTAAATGGACTTAAAATAGGATCTAAATGGACATATCCTAGTAATGGTGGTTTAACAGGCCCTCATTTCTCTAATCGCTGGTTTACCAACTTAAAGTGATACAAAGTACCCCATCTGTTTATTCTTAGATGATTCAATGTGATTGGCAGCGTCCTGGAAAATGTTACGATGTTATCGGAATAAATAGGCGATTACCAATTAAAAGAATGAAATTATAGCAAGATAATGAATCAAATGATCCTTTCTTATCAGTAAATGACTATATAAATAAGTTGTTTAGAAATATATGATCTCAGTGGATTTCTCATTTCATTGCAAATCTTGGAGGATTGTACTTCAAAGCAGTCATTCTTACAATACCAATACTCACGATGACCGAAATATTTGATGATCAGTTAATACTGTCCTATTTTAAAGATTTTCATGGCAAAGAGAAGATTGATTCTGTCTTTGCGGAACTCTGCACGTATCCTTTCCAACCCGTAAAACTGAATATTTACGGCCACCAACATATTCCAGCTCGACTTTGTTGCGCCTTCGAGGATGAAGATGGACTCACCTACAGTTTTTCGGAGAAATTGATCGTCGCCCAGCCCTAGACTTCTATAATTAAAAGTGAAGTGGAAGTACTCACCCACGAAAAATATAATTACGTTCTGCTCAACAAATACCCTGACGGAGATGCCAAGATATCCGATCACAGGGACGATGAAAACTCCCTGGATCCTTCCTACTGCATTCCCACACTGAGTTACGGTACGACGCGAGTAATTCATTTTACAAGAGAGAATTATATGAGTTATATTCTGAGTCTGGAACATGAATCGCTTCTAGTGACGAAACCCCCCACGAATGTAGTCTGCTCACCCGGTATCCCATCCCAGCTCGAGGTGAAGACTATTCGAATAAGTTTGACGTTTAGAAAAATTATATCTCCGCAATTGAACCGTTCTTATGATGAAATGGACTTCGGTTATTATGATGACATAACTAACTCCATAACCCCAAAACCATATATGAATAAAAAGAATTTTCCGCACAATAAAGCACGTTTAGAAGATGAGATACTCGAGATACCCCAGGACGACTGGCTGAGTTGGCATTATCAGTCATCACGAAATCATGATGAAGTGATCAATTATTGGCCATTAGAACGGATATGTCGTCTTCCCATCGTTGTAAGTAGAAATAATAACGTTCGAATTTATATACAAAACTTTGCAGAAAAGAATAATTTCAACTGTGGATCTTCTCTTGAGGGTGTGAGTATGACTCCTGCGACGTGGTATGATTTCATGAACAAATTACCAAATTTTAATTTCAAACATTCGGAAGCATCTTTCATAGCCAATAATCAGTTAGCGGTATTTTGTGCAAACGCGCAATGTGTTCTTCAACAAATTTTTAAAAGCTCCTGCGGTGGTTTAGGTCTCGTAGCAAATTGTTTTGAATTAGAGTCATATCAGACGGATAAACTTTTAGATTTATACAGTTAAATAACACACACTATCCAAACTGCTCTATTTCAAAATGTCTTACCGCATGAGGTATGAAAACGGTGATCAGAATGCCAGTAGTTAGAACTTTGGACTAGCGAGGCAATGTATGCAGAAACTTAACAATATTATTTACGAGGAGTACTTAACCAGTCTCATCTAGGTATTTATCTGTGACGGATGTGCAGTCGATCATCCAAGTCAGCGTCGCCACCCTTGTATAATGGAGACGATTCGGGAAAAAGCTATGAATAATACTGACAAAGCTATATTGTCAATGAACTTTAAAAGACTTCCTCTAAAACTTTATTTAAACACTTGCTGTGAACTGAAATTGGAATCATTTTCTACTTTCTGTAATTTCGCTTTCATTAGTATTATTTTTACATGTTAAAATAAATTTTATGATATATTCAGAGAGTGAGTCTGAGGACAATGAATTTAATATCTCTCAGTCAGAAGACGATACTACTGATTTATCAAGAGATAATACTTTTTCAGAGCCTAGTGAATGAAGTGATGAGGATATGAGCTCAGTAAAGATGTAAGCAGAAATAAAAACAGTGCCTTCTGTTCTTCCTCGTTTCAGTTTTACAGAAAACCATGGAGTATTGGTAAATTTTAGTAATGATAATTTGATTGAATACTGTGAATATTTTTTCGACGTTTCTCTGTTGCAGCTGATTGTGGATGCCACTAATATACATGCTGAACAACGTCTTCATTCTCAGAAATTTAAAATTCATTCAAAGAAGCAGAAATGCTGCTCAGCTTACAAGAAGAGGACAAAATTTTATTTCGTATTTGGATTATGCAAGGCATAATGAAAATACTAGTCGAACAGTTGTATTGGTCGAATGATGAAAAATTATGCACTTCTTTCTTCAGAAAACTAATGCCATACAAGCGAAATCACAATTTGAAACAATATCTGCACTTTTCTAACAATGAAAATTAACACATCCTAATGCAAGATTGAATAAAGTTTGGCCAGTTTAATAAAAAATAAACGAGTTGAGCAAAAATGCAGCTATCTTACAACTGGATGTATCTACTGATGAGAGTCATCTTTTTATATGAAGTTAGATTTGCTTGGAAACAGTGCTTACTTTTGAAAAGGGGCAGATTTGGTATAAAGATATAAATGTTATCCGAGCCAAAAAGTGGTTACATATGGTCGACAATAATTTTTACAGGAATATAAAATTTTTTTTTGATGAAGAGATTTTGAAGCCAGAATTTTTTAAATCTAAGCAAGTTTTCTAACACTTATGAAGCCTTTATTACATAAGGGATACTGTGTAACAGGCATGCGTGTGCAGTGTATCTGTATACACATACTGTGTATACACATACATACTTACGCACATCAAGAAAGACGTAAAAGACATCATGAAAAATCGTTTTTGAATGTATTTAAGTCCATTTTACAATCCGTTTTCGAAAAAAAAAGAGTCCTTTGTTTTGTCCGTATGTATAGACGTCATGCAAAAAACTTACAACGAGCAAAGTTTGTCAGTTACCTGATTGATCCTCAGTAGTGTCAGCTTCAATGATTTGATTATCAAACCACATATGAGCCACTGTCATTCTGTTTTGAGTTAAGGTTCCCGTTTTATCCGAGCAAATAGTTGACGTTGAACCCAAGGTTTCAACAGCCTCCAGGTTCTTTACAAGGCAATTCTTCAGAGCCATCCGTTTGGCAGTGAGTGTCAAACATACCTGTGCGATTAGAAATGTTTGTTAAAACATACAACAACTTGAATACCTAATACCACGAAACATTTATAACCTTCGAAACAGTATTTAAGGTTACTCAGTCAGTGAACATGGCTTAATAAAATGCGAATTGTAGAGTAAGTGTTAAAAAAATCCGAAAGATTTCAGATTTTAACTGTCGCCCAAAATAGTTTGTTATTGGCTGAGCTCGCAGCCTATCAGACTGCTGTTGCACTCACTCCTGATAACACTTTTTTGTACTTTTAGATTTATTATTAAGCATAATTTTATTCGCACTTCCGCCATATACAACTCAACAGCAAAATTATATGAATTTTAAAAGAACAGCATAGCAACATATATTTAAATTCTCGATGGAGTGCTAAGTGTCGGCATACATTTTTCTATTTTTTTTCAATCTTTTCTCAGCTCACAATATCAATGTTCCGTTTTCTTATTAAGATGGGTTTCAAAACTTTTTTTTTTTTTATCTTTGTTTAGCCCAGATTGGATGTTAATTCTGAATAGGATATTAGTCTTGAAACGGCATTTTGCGTTGAAACACTACAAATGGCGTTTCATTTTTCAAATTGTTGCCAACAAATTCTATCGCCCTGTATTATGTTGAAAGAAATTAAATAATGAAGAATCTGCGTGAATGTACGCATGTTTCTAGCATTGAGAAAGACCAAAGGTACCTAGACCCATGACATTTTGAATAATGTTATCTTCCACCCCAACATTTGCACCTGGAAGGCCGAATTTTAAATTTCGAATTTGTTTTATTATCTATTTCATACTTTTTTGTAAAACTTTAACGAATTGTTGATTAACGAACCCACAAGTTCATAGCGAGCACTGCCTACACTGTACGGTGGGGAGGGGGGAATGTGTCTAGCTCGCAAGATTGTCTATCGGAAGTTCTAGAGATATGTTGTTTTAAAATGTTTTGTAATTTTGCTGCTGAATCGAATTTTATGTGGCATAAAAGCTAAGAGCGTAATATTTAATACAAAAGAATACAAACGCAAAAAAAAAAAAAAAAAAAAAAAAAAAAAAAAAAAAAAGTTTTGTAAAGCTATCTTAGTAAGAAAACTAAACATTGATTGATGAACAACTGAGAAAAGACTGAAAACGCAGAAAGATGTATGCCAACATTTAACACTGCATCCGGAACTTTAAATGTATACTGCTATGCTGTTTTTAAAAGTTTTTATGGCTTTATTTATGGCTTAAGCATGAAGAAAATGATGCTTAATAGTAAAGCTAAAAACAGTGGGGGTTAGAAGGAATGAGTGTAACATCACACTAGTAGTCTGCGAACTTTGCAAGAGCATAAATAAACCTTAGCAAACCCTTTTGACAACTTTTAAAATCTGAACACTTTCATATTTTTTCTTTTTATTATTAAGTGTTAACTTTGTTCATTAAATATCATGTTCTTCACATTTAAGCCACATAAAATCTAATTCAGCAACAAAATCACAAAATATTTATAAACAGCATAACTTTGGAGTTTCCGATAAACAGCCTAGCGCACTGGAGACAAAAATGTTTCTTTCCGTACACTGTTGTCACTAGTCGCTCTCAAATCGTTGATTTTCTTAATCAAAATGTCGTTAAAGTTTTATAAAATATGAAGTAGTTTGTAAAGTAAATATGAAATTCAAAATTCGGGCTTCCAGGTACCCATATTCAGGTGGAAGACTATATTATTCAAAATTCGATGTCTCTAGGTACTGTCGTTTTTCACAATGCAAGAAACATGCGCACATTCATGCAGATTCTGAATTATATAATATCTTTAAAAATAATGCAGGGTGATAACATTTGGTGGCAATAATTTTAAATTGATACGCCATTTATAATGATCAATGGAAAATTCCATTTGGGCTAACGCCCCTTTTGGGTTAATAAATAATAAAAAAATATAACGCCATTCTGCAAAAATATTAAATATTAATTAGATAGATCATGAATTAAACGATTTTTTATTATTTAAATCAACCCGATTCAAAAATAAGAAACGAATATTCTTAAGAACTGCATATGTTGTTTTTAAATAGCTTAGTTGGTTAATCCAACAGACAGATTCAATTTGAAAGACATTACATTTTGAAGAATGGCAACAGACCCGAATCAAAAGTGAAACTATGCATTATAGTGATTTGACTCAAAATCGCATTTCGAAACTAATAGCTCCTTTTAGTCTAAAGAAAGGGAGTTAGAGGAGGGACAGCTTTTTATCTCCCACTATAGTTCGAGATGAAGCACTGATGATCGAGATGTGATCGACGAAGCTCATCATGTGTTTTTATTTTCTCGAGCGCGCGATTTAGGATATATTACATAGATTTGTGTTTAGTATTAGTCTAACGAATGAGTTTTGAGACAATATCCGAGTTCTCTTTTTAAATGACATGCTGATTGTTTTGCATAGTTCGATTTTTTTTGCCTTAAACTATGTCAAATCAACAAGTTACGTAAAAATCGTAAGAACAGGATTTTTTTGTTTTTTTAAAATTAAAACTAAAAATTGAGTATTATTAACAGAATTTGAATAACATCGCTTTTTAAATTAAACTTCCTTACTTTCTTCTTTTCTAATTTGACATTTAGTTTTAATTCAAAAACTTAGAAATTTGTTTTGTGATCTATTTAAAACATTTTGTATTAATGGAAGAAAAACACGCTAATGTAAAATTTAAAGCTAAGCAAAATGCTCCTGAAGAATAAGAATGTGTGCCTGATCGCCTTGAAATCGGTAAAGTTTTATTCAAAATGTGCGTTAATTGAGCTTGCTGGTTTCCCTAATATAAATTTTCATACGTTTCTAAAATTACTTTGAACTATAACCTATACAAATTTGCAAAAGAAGAAGAAAAGAAAAAGTATCTTTTTTTTTTGTAACACTTTGAATTGTAACCTATAAAAATTTGCAAGTGTTCTTAAAATAAATATTTTTTAATCTATTTTCGAATAGCTAGAAATTTTTAATCCGATATATTGAACATATGTTGAAATATTATGAATATTTGGTATGATTTCAGAACTGCAATAGGATTATAAGCAATAATGATGCCAAAACATGAGCATCCTTTCCTGGTTGGTTTTCTATTTATGTTTATTTTTCGTTTCATTTTATTATCAACGAAATTTAACAGATTGGTTCTTATTAGCGTAATATTTCAAATATTTTAACTTTAAAAAACGTCAATTTAATCATTTTTGGAAAATTACAACTGCACTAAAATTTTCAAGAATATTTTTAAAGAAAATCTGGTAGCTGTTTAAATTTGAAAATAGGGATTTTATATATGTCTGTTAGCATATCTCCTCAGCTTGATCTACAAATACTTTAAATGAGTAGTTTTTATTTATATTGCTGTGCCTTTGCTTAGATGTATTTAATTTTTGCTTTTAAATAGTTGAATATTACATATTATGAAAATAAAGATAAAGATAAGCATTGAAGAAGGTATATATATATATATATATATATATATATATATATAATATAAGAAAACAGTTAATAATAATTTCGTACCAGGAAATAATGCTAAAAACTTTAGCAGGGAAAAAAAATTCCTAAACAAATCGAAGGGGGGGGGAAACCGTTTCTCATAATTTTCGGTTCTTATTCACGAGTTACTTAAGAAGAGAGAAACAGAAACCAATTCCTGCAAAGTAAGTTAAAGTAACACACCGAATAATAATTATTGGAAATGCTAAGGCAACAAAAATGAATTCAAACCTTCGAAACGAGTCGCGCAAATTTATGTAAACTACCACTGATACTTGTCTTAGCAACTCCAGTAACAAAATCCTTAATGTTTCAAACAGCTTTGTAACAGCAAAAAATAGTTCATTTGAAATAAAAAGCTAAAATGATTCCGTCTTCTCCCTAACCTCACATAAATACTAACTTGGATTTCATTTCCATTGTGATTCAGTTCTTCAAACATGATGTAATCAGGCAAAATACAATTGGATTAACGTAAATCTTTCTCTTCCTGCAAGTTAATGCTTCTCTCTTTTTACTCCCTAATTTTGTTTTAGACGAACAAGGAATCTGTTATCTCAGTTAATATTCAGATGAACGTATGTGAGATTATGTTGTAATACTAACAGTGACGGTAGCTAGTAGACCTTCGGGCACATTGGCGACGATGATACCGATGAGGAAGATGACTGCGTCCAGCCAATGGTAGCCTAAAATGAAGGCTGTGACGAAGAAGGCCAGTCCCAGGAAAACGGCCACTCCCGTGATCAGGTGGATGAAATGGGCAATCTCCCTGGCGATGGGCGTGTCACCCATCTCCAGACCAGAGGCCAGGTTAGCAATGCGACCCATCACCGTTCGGTCTCCAGTATTGATCACAACGCCACGACAGGTGCCTGAAATGACATATAAACGACTAAGATCAAAAATCATTATTATACCATCATACTTATATATCATTATTGAAATTTATATTTCAAAACTTTGGCACGTTTAAAGGTCAATTATACATCACTGAAAACTTTAAAAATATTTTTTTTTGTGAAAAAATTATCCAGATTTGAGAAAGAATTACTGAGATACATTATTTGAGAATAGGATGCGAAAATAGTAATCAGACAGCGCTATACTTTTATAATTGATTTCCTTTTTAATTGTCACGTAACCAGTGGTATGTGGATGGATTCCTTGGGTTTCATGCCTTAGTTACATTCTACCATCTGCTTTGTTATCTATTTGCAAGTTTTCATCATTTTTTAGGAATGTATACTAAGATATGTCAGAAATGATCGGAGCCCGGCTCCTGTGCTTTTCAAACTGAATGAAAACGTAATTCCAAGTGAGATGAACTTCGCTATTTTAATTTATTATTTAACTATTATTTAACTATTTGCCAATAATTTATTATTTAACTATTTGTCAATAATTTAATTGAATTTAATAACTTTTTAATTTATTTCTTTTGATAACTTAATTTTATTATTCATTATTTCTTATTTTATTTTTCTAAATTTGTTTAACTTTCCTCATGACTTTCCTTGAAGATCCGATACTTCTATGTTTAGAAATCAAGCCCAGCTGTTATTAATATCTATACGTATACTTATTATCAAAAAGCTAGTAAGTAACGATACGATGACATATAATGATAAATAAGGATGCAGTAAAGTTAGACATAGTCAACTTGCTTGACCACAGGCTGCTTCCATTACTCTATCGTTGCCTAAAATACTTTTCTCAGTTTTCGTGTGACCGCCACCGACATTAGCAATCATATGTCGTTGAAGCCACTGGCTATTTTGAAGCTGCTGGTTATCACTTTGTGCATTTTATGTTTCCATTACCGGAGGAGGTAGACATCAGAGTGATTCAGAAGATAGTGAAACATAAATACATGATGAGTTTCATGGAATACAATATTTCTCTTCATCATAAATTGAAGCATTGCAAATACTGCCGATAAAGTGCTGCCTCAATCTGTTAAGAACCAAAGCTTCGAGAAGAGCATTTGATTCCAATTGCGACTCGAATAAGTACTGTTAGCATACCGAGACACACCTACATCTGTGCATTTGAAAAAGAGACGCAAATATTTGTAACCTACAAGTACGAGCGAGCGTTCTTTTAGATTTGTTAATCAACTAGTATTTTTCTTGGTGGGAAGAGGATTCATGGATTTTTGGGTGTAGTTTCTCTATATTTTCGTATGCATTTCGTATGTTCCAAAATCATAACACAACGCAGTGACTGTCTCTTTTTGGATAAGTACATGCTATAACAGCAGGAATAAAGATTTTGTTTATAATTTGCAAAAAGTATATCGAGACTTGTAATCACTTTGCGGATGCTAACGCATAAGTGGTATCAGTAAAAATATGAAGAAAATGGACGTTGTTTTACCTTCATTAAGTGAAGTAACGTCTAGATCAGTTGAAACGAAGAGAAATGCTAGTTATCGGGGTTGAAATGAACAACTTTGCTTACTCCTTTTACTAAATTGGCAGGAATGTAAGTATGTGTAACAAAAGTATGAATGTCACAACATTGTTAGTTTTAGGTGTTACAGAAGAAACTAAATTAGAAATTAACTTAGAATAAACTGGCAACGAGCTGTCATACCTTCAACACAATTCGTTGAGAAGTAAGCGAGGTTCCTGGTCTCTAGGGGGTTTTCATTAGTCATTTCGGGGGATCGACTTTGGGGTTCGGATTCGCCAGTCAGAGAGGAGTTGTCCACTTTGCAGGAGGATGCGGATATGATACGGATATCTGCGGGTATCCGGTCCCCACCCTTCACTTCCACGATGTCCCCGACTACGACGCCTTCAGCTGGAATCGTATACTTCTGTCCTTCTCGTACAATGGTGGCGTACTGTTTCAGAAATATGTCAGTAATTGGTAAATTGCATTAGCATATAAGAAATAAGTCTTTCTAGATGAATGGAAACTAGTCCCCAATTTATAAATTAAAAAGAGGATATGAATGAGTTAACCATATTATGAGGAACATAATATTGTAGTCTTAATATAGCTGCTTTAAAAGATTTTTACATTGCTTAAAATTCTCAGGCTATGCTTATTTATATAAGTAATATAAAAATTAGCATTGCTTATAAGATGATACTAGAAATAAATATTTTCCTATAATAAACAGACTATGAATAACTTGCAGTCTAATAAATAAATATATCGGATGTACTGCCGAGAACTGTTAAAGTTGTTATTATTTTGCTATACAAAAGTCTGCTTGATTAATTGCCATTCTATATAGGTATCATACGCTTTCAAAAATGAACTTATCTATTCTTGCATAAAATTTTTAAAAACTGAATGAATGATATTTAAAATAAGTTGATGTAATTTAGATCATATTTCCTATGTAACTTTCAAAAAATTTAATGCGAAAATTATAACTCCAAGAATGTTTTGTCATGTAAGAATGCTATCATGTAAAAGAAAGGAAGAAAATAATGCAAGGAAGAACAAAATCATTTAATACGCATGATACTACAAATGCAATTCAAGCCTGAGGAATCTAGAAGAATTTCATCAAGGTCAAAGTGAAGTTCTTAAAAAAAAAAGACTACAAATAAAAAATTGCAGTTAAAATACTTTTAAGTAATGCATGTTTGAGTGATAATTATCAAAGTGATAGAATCTGAAAACATGTGCAAAATGTTACACGTAACTAAAAGTTAAGATTAACATTAATTATAAACTTTTTATTTATCAATCCAATACATGAATGCAATGTAAAATAAATACACAAGGAAACTTAAAATATAAAATTCGACTTACCTGAGGAACCATATTTTTGAAGGATTCCATAATTTTGGAGCTTCTTGCTTCTTGATAATAGGAGAAACAACCCGTAACAATAACTACAACCGACAATACGATACCCAAATACAGCTGAAAAAAGGAAGTAAAAATTTAGCGTTACAATTACGTATGTTCTATGAAAAGTGCAGTGAAAGAAATATAGCACATTCTTAAAATGAAGAATTATTATTTCATCTTGGTAACATTCAGAAAGTGGTTTTTAAATCTTATCGTTATAAATAGAAGTTAAAGCAGCTGAAGTAATATTTGTAAAAATTTTTCTGAAGGCCAACTCCCGCACACACAAAAATCAACTGTATGTAAAGATGCAAAAATTTGCTTAAAAGAAAATGCAGTAGGATTTTATGAAAGCTAGACAAAGGGTATTTCCACAAGTTTTAACATTATGCTGCTTATCAAATGTTCCCTTAAGACTGTGGCATTTTTTACTAATCCAAAACTTGTAACTATCTTGGTGGTTCAGTTTAAATGTAACAGGCGTTGAAAAGCTCAGTTTTAAACACAACAATAACAAATTTATTTACAACGTTACTGAAATAGTGAATAGTATTAATCGTGCCATTAATTATTAGGACCGGTGACTCCCTTACAAACATTCTTACTCATAGCTTATTCATATCACATCTCATTAGTACAAATTGCAATTCTACACTGAAGAAACAGGCGGGGTACAGCGCCATCTATAGGCGTTTCGTAACAAAGACTGCATAAACACCCATCTTTGTTATATAGAATTTAAATCTCTTTCAGAACAGCGTAATCCTATAGAAGTAATTATTCCTTAGATTGCAGTTATTGTGCGTAAGTACCAGACGTGGTAATTATGGAAATATTTATTAAATCATACTAAATAGTTATCTAAGCTTATTTTGAAAAGTAAATTTTATCTTACATTGTCATCTGGAGGCTCTTCGAAAGTGCCAGCTTGGATGGAATATGCAATGAAGCAGAGGATGGCGCCTATCCAGAGTAACAGGGCGAAACCACCGAACAGGTTCTTACAGAATTTGACCCATTCGGGAGTCTTCTTTGGGGGAGACAAAGAATTGGGCCCGTCTCTCTCGTAAATATTCCTAGCTTGAGCTTGAGTTAATCCCTGTAAAAAGATAAAGAATAAATTAATGTTATAAAAGTTTCAGAAACCACCTGCTGCTTTGCAATTCTGGAAAGGGGAAAAAATTTAAAAAGATGAACGTTTTTGCTGAAAGATGAAATTCAAACTTGTTTGTTAATTGTCCCGCATCTTGAACGTTAATAAACTAAGAAGCATTGTAAAGAATTGTCTCATTTATTTCATTTTGGACCGGCATGATGGCAGCTTATACGTCTAAAGCCTGACTGCATTGTCTGAAATTTCTCTAATTAACCGTAAATCATCCCAGTTATGTTGAATATAGCTTGTCACCTATGCGATACATTCAAATCATTTTATCATTTTAAATTATTTATTATTCATTTCACATTCAATTCAAATCATTTGGAAAAAAAAAACTGTTTCTTGCTTCGATTTGAAGAAAACTTATGTGACTAGCATCTAGACACTGAATGCAAAACTATTGGTAGTTTAAATCATGCTTTCAATAATAGATTGCAGGAAAGCTTCACAGTTTTGTTACAGATTACGAGTATACAAAGAAAGAATCAGATAATTTGATCGTGGTTATATATATTTTTTTATTTTGAAAGCAGTACAGATGTATTACGCAGTTATAAAACAAATATTATGTAACAAGGTATTTGTTTTATTAGCTTATAGCAAAACCGTGAGCTTTTCGCTTTCTATAGCAACACTTTAGTGGAGACCTCAAGAACAGTGAAATAAATTTGCCAGTTTTAGCGTCTTAAGTATTCTACTAGAAACTTACAAACTACATTATTCAGATATCTCTCTAAGATAAGTCCATCATTTTCTCTATCAGCTGCATTTTTTCTTTTAAATAAAAGTAAATATTATCAGGAACATTAAAGACGTCGTTATTTCAAAGAAAAAGTATATTTCAGAAGTATTTTTCCAACAACATCTAATACAGTACAAAGTCCGAAATCGGTACTTTGGAGCCTAAATTTTTTTTAAAGTAATAAAGTACCAAAGTACTCGTCGGTACTTTGGCGATTCCGGATTTGGGATTTTTCCGGATATTAGATCATCAGTTTAAATCTAGTAAGATGGGATGTAGAATTTATAAAATTAAAAATATGAAATCGTGATTTATGAAATAAGGAAGTATTTATGATCTAAAGGGTAGTAAAATTTACAAAAAAGCTTAATATTTATTTATTTACCTTATTAAACATTTCTTTCAATGTAAGTTGTTTCGTTTTTTGTGCTAATACTTTCTCTTTAATTCTGTAGACAGACATAATCTCTTGTTGAGTTACATTGTTGAAGTCCTGTAACTGCTGTTTCGAGAATTCCGACTAATTTGTCAATCGAAATTTTCTCTTTTTAAGTAAATTCTCTGTTTTCAGGATCTAGAACCTTAATACAGATTTCGCCATTCATTAACTGATTTGATGATTGAGAAGCATTGTCATCACAATGAAAAACCTCTTTTATATCATCTTCATTTATTACCCCTGCTCCACATTTCTTTATAAAATCCGTTAACTGGAAAAATTTCACCTTTGTTTTGCGATATCGGAAATTAGCGGCTATCATCATCAAATTTAGCTATCCTTCACTATGCATCATGAGCTTGGCGACTAACGACAATTTGTCTCGTTAAATTTTATCTTGCTTCTATCGCGCACTGAGACAATTAAGCCTGCATTGTATTAGTTTAGGTATACTGTTAAAAATTTAATAATAAATATAATAAATATATTTATTATAGTTTTGTCAATTTCTTGCACATGTTTAAGGCTTATCAGAGTTCTGAATAAATAAATTCCTACATATACATAAGCCTTATTGAGGGCCGGCGCTAGATATCTTACCTCGTGATGCAGTCTTTGTGGGTCCTAAATTCTGCGACTTGGTGCGGCCATACGAGCCCTGGCTCTGGTTCTGGGTTTATGTGAATAACAAATCAGTTATTCTTAATTCAAATAGCCCGAAATGTAATCTTTGGGTCTATGAGTATAATCAACAAAATCTAGTTTTATCATATGGCAAGAAAGGTTTGGTAAATTCTTCCCCGTCAACATTTTTTTTAGCATTTAATTTAAATCTTTAATAATCGCCAAGCGTAGCGTAATGTCATCAGAAAAGGTTACCACACTTCTTTATTATTCAATTAACTAACATAAAATTGTTTAGGCATCGCTACATAAGTCATTACTCATTTCTCAATTTGTCATGTTTTCATAAATATGCAGTGATGAAAGGAAAGTATAATAAATAATGATTCACCAGGTTGGTGTTAGATCAACGATGTATCTATGTGGAATATTTCGGTTTGAGATGTGTGGCAAAGCAGATATGCAGCAACGGAACCAAATTACTGATCGTACAAATTTATGCTAAAATGATTGTTATTTATTTAGTATCGAAGTGAAATTAAAAATCGGAACTCTCCAGATGTTTTATTATGCGTTGAGGGGGGAATCAAATGCGCATGCGCAAAGCCTACGAGAAAACGTTGTTGGTGGTTTTGAGGTCCGGATTTTAGATCATTCCACATAATTAGGACGTGCGGATTTCGGACTTTGTACTGTATATCTAAAATCCAAATACCTTAGGATAATACTTTAGATACTGATATTTTAGGCACTTTAGATATAAGTAAAAATACGTTACTTCAAATACTTTAGATATAAGTAACATTGAAATTTTTGAAACATTGGCACACATTGTGCGTTAAAAAATTATTGGGTAGCTACATATATTTAAATACTTTTATGTGCACCGACGATAATTTGTGTCAACGAGTGCAATTTAATTATCGCAGATTAAATTTTGAAAGAACAGAAAATGGAGCTGACGTGACAGCATGAATGAGCTCTATGAATTTCTAAAAGTTTGGTTGTTGGGAACTATTGTGATTTGGTAAGTTGAACATATACCATTTAGCTGTATCTAAAAAGGTTCAACATGATTCTTGTAGATGTGGTTTTTAATACCATCAGTTTTGTGCCATTAATTTGCACCTTTCATGGTAATACTGTCAAGAACATAAGAAACCTTCTTCTTCCATGTGTTTATTTCATATACTTTACGCTAATAATATTTAATCGAATTTTCCAGGATAGTATCAAGGAATTTAGGTTTTTGCCTTGACAAATTGAATCATAGTTCTTACTCTAGATAATTCCTACATGAATTATTCAACAGGATCAAAGGTAAACGAAACCTTTTTTTAAATTTGAAGACCATGTAAAGCAAATATGTCCGACATATTTTCATATATTTTCCTTTCTAAAACCAGCTTTTGATCATAACATGTTTGATTCAGTGCAAGCAACAGCAAGTTAGTGTCTGAAAAAACTTTTATTTCATATAAACAACTGAATTTGAACTGAAATTAAAATAATAAAAATTGTTAAAAGAAAAGTACCTTCTCGGGATCTGTTCCTAAACGCGTATACAATTCCTGTAAAGTGATTTTGTGTTCGTCCTGAAAAAAAAAAGTTAAGTATTAGTGTAAGAATAGAAATTATAGGACATTTAGAAATTATAGGACATACCGAAAATATTACTTAAAAAGTAGTAACAAACAAACACGAAATAGAAAACAAATTGTCATATTCCAGCAAAAAATTAATTACCCATCTCAAGCTTATTTTCAGTGCAGCTAAGAAGATCAGAAATGCAGATATATACTATTTTACATTAGAAGATAAACGAAAAAAAATAGTTTTGAAGTTTTAAAATATTAGGATCAAACAATCTCAAGGGTACTTTTATGGATTTGAATTTTGACAACATTTGGAAACACGAAAACTTTGATTTTAGATCAGCATTAATTTTAGAGAATGTTTATTTTAATAGGATCTAGCGCAACTGAATTAAAGTCTAAGAACGTAAAGAAGGAATAATGATTTGAATTTCAGAATAATTTTAAAAAGCATAAAAATAGGAGTTGAAGTTGATTCTGAGAACGATGTTGCTTGCATTTCAGAAAAAATATGAAGATGACTTAAAATCTTTATGCATTTGGAATTTAAGGAATTTAGGACGATAGTCAGATAATGATAGACGATAATCATGTTGGCAATAACAATATGTTTGGATGATAAAGGTTTTAAAAACATACAGAAGCAAAACCAGACAAAATAGGTTAATTTTAATTAAAAAAAATTGAAAAATTAAAAGCAGTGATTAAGAAACTAAGGTGAGAAACAGAGTAATAATACGAGCAAAGCGAAGGTAAATAATGATTTCAAACCTAAAAGTTAAAAAACAACAGAATTTTCAAAATTTATTGATAGGGTTATC
Organism: Stegodyphus dumicola; assembly: GCF_044657685.1. Lineage (NCBI taxonomy): Eukaryota > Metazoa > Arthropoda > Arachnida > Araneae > Eresidae > Stegodyphus > Stegodyphus dumicola. Next base: position 32,317,385 of record NC_140777.1, on the reverse strand, counting down.
AAAATAGCAAATGGGAGAAAAATGTATTAACCCGAGAGTTAAAATTTAGCAAAATTCAATTTCCTATTGGATAACACACGATCTCCAAATGCATTCAGATTTTCTCAAATGCGCATGCGCAAAGCCTACGAGAAAACGTTGTTGGTGGTTTTGAGGTCCGGATTTTAGATCATTCCACATAATTAGGACGTGCGGATTTCGGACTTTGTACTGTATATCTAAAATCCAAATACCTTAGGATAATACTTTAGATACTGACATTTTAGGCACTTTAGATATAAGTAAAAATACGTTACTTCAAATATCTTAAGCTGAAGTTTCTTGATTTTAGAATAAATATGTTTCTATTTTGCCTGCAAAATAATGATGTGCTTTTTGATATATTCATGAAACGAGTACATTTTTCCTTAGCCATTTTTGAAAAAATAACCGCGACGTTTCACTATTCATCTGTGCTAATGTAGAACTGAGTTTGGAACTGTGTTTTTATTTAATGCTAATCCGTATGTTAAGTATTTTTATGCACTTTTAAAATTTTCAATAGATTCTTTCCAGTTCTTACTTTACCACAGATATTTTGAGCGAAATGAAATTTGGTACAAATTTGCATATTTCTAACATACGAAAGAATAATTCATTTGAAATTTATTAATTTATTTACTGTTTGAATAAGACTAACAATACCAAAACTAGAAATATTGCATATATTTTTCTATTTTATTAATATGCTTGCGTTAAAGAATGTAATTTTAATTATTGTAAACGAGATAAGTATTCTTGGACAGGTATTAAGTAAGTAGTCACTATTGTCACTAGTTACGAAATTGCTTAAACTGAATGCCTCATAGTTAGAATAAACATATTCAGAAATCAAAATCAGAATTTTTTTTTTATATTTCATTTGTACGGTGTCAAGTTTATCTCTTGAAAAATAGGTAAAACTCTCAGAGAGATCATTGGGTAATGAAATTTTGCGACAGTTTCGTTGTCTAGGATATGCACTAACAGTTGGAGGGAATTTCGATATTAGTTTGTCTGTTTGAACACAATTTTTCCAATTAATTTGCCTTTTACAAACGCACATTTAAAAAAAAAACTCTGGACATGGCAAAATCAAAAAGTGCTTACAATCAAAACACATAGCATTCTTGTACTGTACTATAATCATCTTTCATCTGAACTTCTTGACTATGTGGCTTATTTTCACATTAAGGAATAATATCTAGAATTTCCTTGTAACAAGATATTTTCATGTGAGTTGTTTTCTCTGCGAAAATTAGTGATATAGCTGAATAAATGAGGCGACAAATTGCCAGCTTGGTCATTCAAAAAAACATGGATAGAAATCACACAAGACTGATTGCTCTGATTATTTGATTTCATGTAGTCTCTGAATCTTCAGAAGTAATTCAACGTTTAAAGTCTTGATTTGCAAAGTAATTCAAAGTTGAAAGGTTCCTTGGTAATCAAGGCTCCTTGGTTATTCAGGTTCCTTTGTAATTGCGTTGGCAAATTTCCTTGGTGTTGACAACGTCCCTTAGCAATTCAAGGTTCAGTCTTGTAGAATTATTTTACAGCATATTTTAGGCATAAAATCTAACGAATGGCAGTATCAAAACAATTTATATATGAAAATAATCCAACACTTGTAATAGAAATTAAAAAGTAATGACAAAAATATGAAATTCACAGATTTATTCGATACTCACGACTTCGATACTCACGATTCTGTAGTACAAAAAGTACTACAGAATTTAAGAAAATAAACGGGAATAATCCCGCTACGATAAAATTGTCAACAGAGTTATTGGAAATAAATATATAACACTTAAATTTCAGTCTTCGCAGAAATTTCTTCATTCATAAAGAACTTTTCTTAAAACAAGCCTGTTAGGTTTAGTATTAAACAGTTCCGTGTTGACCATTCATATATTTCGAAACATTAACCTTTCTTTTTCTTTCTCTCCCGATAACACAGCAACTATCCGATAGGTTTAGTTTAGTTTAGCTTTTCGACAAAAAGCCTTATTGAAACTATCTTTATAACTAGGCGTTCATGGCATGCGCCTGTTTATGCATGTTTGAATCAAAGCAGAAATGAGTAACTGTGGATGGAAAGCTTGTCAGTCAATTAATGGTTGGAAGTCTAGTAGGAAGGAGGACGTCCAGCGTATCTGAGAGTAGTGCAGTAAGAAAAAGATGACGAAATCTGTACAGTAGCGGAAAAAAGGGATATCCACAAGGAAGATGCCAGTTGACTTGAATGATACATATTTTAGATAGATAAAGATGTGTTAGACAGTTAAATTCTATTAAATACATTATTTGCATGCACAGAAGGAAAAATAGCTTACACAGACAATTATAACAGCCAAAATTACTAGAACAGTACTGCCCAGCAGCAGGGATGCATAATTACAACGCTAATAATTAACAATATTAAAGCATTAAGGGATAGGAGACTCTGCAGATATTATCACTAAAGAACTGTAACAACATGATATCATTATGTGATGTTGTTAAGAGCGCAAGACTATGGCAGCATACTATTAAATACCATGTAGGGTTATTAATATTATTTTTTAGTAATCAGATATTTAAAGTTTTGGATCTTTAATGTCGCTTATCGTTTCCCTACCAGAATGTAAATGAGGCAGAAAGAGTTAGTATATAAAGGAAGGTTTCGGGAGTTTAATTCAGAGCGTGTTAAGTTCTAATCACATTATGTTTCGGCTACGCGGGACTGTACATTGAAAGGGACAATTTTCAGAACCCGCACATTTCCAGGAAACCCACGTAGCTAGGTTACCATTTTCACTTACTACAAAGACTTGAACGCCAAACACTAATCAATTATCGCTCAGATTGGGATCATGTGATCCTTCAGAAGCAGAACTTTCTGATTGGTTGACTCTACCCGGGACAGAGCTCCAGCCAAGACATTTTCGGTGATGTTTGAAAAAATCCTGCGTAGCCGATACATCGTTTCCGTAGCTGGGCAGGACTTTCCTTCCAGCGGCGCTCTTTTTTCTAGGAATCCTCCCGTTTAAACCAGTGCTCGTATCTCAGAAAAATCCCGTCTAGCAGGGACTGTTGCTAGAAGAGATAACAGCATTATGCCTCTCGAGGCCAAGTTACTAGATAAAGCTAGCTCAGATAATATTGCATTATTCACCTTTGCCCCATAGTTGTCGATATTTAAATTGATACGCCGGTAGGAAGTTTTGAGCCAACTTCCCGTTAAATCCTTTATGTAGCCCTTGGTTATTAAGTTTTAAGTTTGAAATTACTATTTCTTTACGTTATCTCGCCACAAGTGGCTGGCGGAGTTTGTAAGTAGGAATCGTGGATTAATGTTCAAGTTTCTGATGTATTGAAATGGTTTGTTTTAAAAGCTTTGTTTAATGAAATGGTTTGGTAAGACATTGCAGTTTTGTCCAGACATAGCGATAATTCGCTTAGCATCTGTTAGAAGTTTATGATGCCAAAGCAAGCCAAATTTTATAACATTGAAGAATCAAGACTGCATAAACACATTACTATTAAATAAAACTATTAATGAGACGAAACTGTTACAAAACACGCAATTATGAATTTAGATATGATAATGTGTATACTAACATTTCCATATAAAGCCAGTAAAAAAAATCAAATCCCTGTTACTCATGTGACAGGCAAGGCTATTGACCCACTGTGTATGAAGGTAATGAGTAAGAAAATGCTATGTAACTTGCATATGGTCCAAAACTTCTTATTCATAGCAAACGTTTTACCGCAGAATAACGTTTTTAAAATAAGTCACAGGTGTTGTTTCCCTGAGTGAACGTGATAAAACTAACAAATCGTCCTTGGAAGCCTGTCAGCAGAATGAATGTTTTCATTTTAACAGAGATTGGATCGCTTCCAGCCACTGTGACCTCGGAATAAGCTTCCGAGTGTGTTAGTTTACTATGCAATAAATTATAGTAAACTCATTCATGTTTTCGGGTTTACTCAAAATGTGAATGAAAACTGGAAAGGGCATCTGCTGTGTATTGTGTCCTTTCATTCGGAGCTAAAAAGAACTGATTTCGATTTATGAATGCTACTTCAAAGAATCTTGAAATATAGCTGAGGTGTATGTACCCTTATAGAAACCGAGTATTTTATCCTTTTGTACAATTATACTGAGTTTTGTGGTTGAATTTTACTTTTACATTTTCTTATTTTTCATCACAAATATTTCGTCCAATCCAGAAGCAAATATGATTTATGTGAGAGTAAATTTAAATACTGCAGACTAGAAATGCACTAGAAAACTAGTGCTATGGCTCAATGCGGAAGGCTCAATACGACTCTTCAATACGGAAGGACATAGCTGTTCAACTTCAGGTTTATATGTATGTACATCAGTGTATGAGTAGCCCTTGCAAATCTACTGACCCTTTAATCTGAATAACAAGCATGATACTCAGAATCAAAATGCAAGGGTAAGTGTGGTTATTCATCGGACTTCCTGAATTAGATATGAAACATCATTTGCTATTATTCACGTAACAAAGGTGCGGCCATAACGTTTCAACTCTTCATTGTAATAATAATCATTTAACACTTTATTTGTTTTGGTTACTAATATTATATATTTCGCAACGTTTCAGCAGTATGAAATTTAAAATAATTAATTGATTATGAGAAGATCGCACTCTACATTAATGAAAAATAAACAGTTAAAAGAATTGCATTTTTAGTCTTTAAAAATAGAATTAGTTTTTAAGAAAAGTAAAAATGCTGTCTTCTGCTTACCATGTCGACCTCCTGCTTGAGGTCATTGAGATCAGGTTTCTTCTTCTTCGCTTTGTCCTTGTTCAACATGGTTAATGTTTTTGAGGGTTTCTCTTCACTCCAATTACTGTTGGCAGATACTGCCGCTCGGTAGCTATCTGAATCTTTAGGCTAGGGAAATATCATGGGTATAAGTTGAGAATACTTTTAATAACCTTTTATAGCAATAATAATAATAATAATAATAATAATAAAATTAATAGAAAAAACAGCAACCATACTTATGTATCATAAATATGAAGAGATATTTGAGCAGTCAATCAAATAACTGAAGGGAATATTAACGTTACGTTTATTTTTATTATGAGATTTGATAGAATTAGAATGTTTTTTCATGCTAAAGTACTTCTTGAGACTATCAATGTTAAAAAAAGCAAATAGAAAGCAGTCGAACGTTTAGCTTATAAAACTGCTTTCTTTTGATTTAATCATTCAATAGTAAAGATCAGAAGTGCAAATAATTCTCTGCTTCTTATTTGATTCCCATTTCCAAAACGTTGCTGTTTTTTCAAGCAGAAGTTTATTTCTATTTTCTAGTAACTCTTTAGTATGTTTTAGTTTCTAGTTTTTTTTTAAAGATTTTGATAGTCGGCGTTCTTTTCATTCCAAGTTGATAATTTTTTTCCATTTATAACAAAATATGTATTAAATTTTTTAAAATTATAGTACACTTTAAGAATGTATACTATAATTTAAAACAATTATCTAGAAGGCGTTAACTTCATTTCAAGTAAACACTTCGTTTCCTTTTCTGAAGGACAGCTAACTGATTCAATAAAATTCTTTTAGTGATGGAATAATTTGTTTGCAATCAGAAATTATGTGAGTCTTAAAATTTGACTTGCATTAATTTTTCCTTATGACTGATGAAGAACAGTCCGTCGCTTATATAAGAAGATATGTTTGAAATTTTTTTCAGGCACTAAAATGTCCAACATTAAGAGATATACAAGTTTAGGAATGATTTACTTTAATAGGTTATCATGAAAGCAACTTCGATGATAAAGTAAAGATTTTACATTATGAAGTGAAAGAAAAAACAGTGCTGCTAGTCGCTGAAAAATTACTATTTACGCGTCAATGAACACGCATCTTATGCATGGTTTAAAAATGAGAAAATGAAAAATTACTAATAGTTTATTCCTTTGTAAAATAGAAAAATGTGTAAAAAAACAGCTTACCCTGTCTGAGTTTAATGTTGCAAGAAAATTCGGTACAAACACAATATATGCGTCTCTAAATATGTCGATAATAATGTTTCAAAAAATTCTGATGCGATAAATTAATGAGCACTCAGATCTACATATGTATCACTCAACTGAAACAAATAAATTTTCCTCTTTTAAATCTAACGCAATCAAAAATATGAAAACGAACGTTGGATTTATATTTGGATTAATCTCTGCAAGTTTAAAAATACGAAAAACATGCGAAAATAGATGCTTATTAGATTAAAAAAACGATCTTCCCGGAAGGAACGATAGATCAAATATAAACCAGGTAGCAAGAAATGGGTTTGAAAGAATCTATTGTAATCACGTTTTTGAACTATTAAACCGAAACTGGCTCTGGCATTTTGGGAGCAACAAAGAAAGATCGCCAGTGACTACTACAAAGGAAGGAAGAATTTCAATTCAATTTCTCACGAAGTATGAACTCTGAAACCAATGAAATTGTGCTTCAGCTACTACTTGTACATCTGCAATGCAGCTGAATGAGATTGTATGAGAATTTCAAGTGCAATAAATTTATTGCTTGGTGGAGTGCAAAGACTCTAGGCAACTGGGAGGAATATAAGAATTCTAAACTATCAGGGAAATGGGACTATTTGTTGCTGCCGTTTCGCTGTCATGCCATTTCGCCTTCGAGATATTTCGCGTGGGAGCGATTCGCCGACAAGACAGTTTTGCTTTAAATGCTTATCTTATATTTTGCCATATCATATTAAGTTTATTTAGTTTAATAATTTTGTTTGCCTATTTTATAGTCGAGACATATTTTTCTTTTCATGCCTATATTCTATCTTGGTATATTATATTATTGAGCTTATTTAGTTTAATAATTTTGTTTGCCTATTTTATAGTCGAGACTTATTTTTCTTTTCATGCCTATATTCTATCTTGGTATATTATATTATTGAGCTTATTTAGTTTAATAATTTTGTTTGCCTATTTTATAGTCGAGACTTATTTTTCTTTTCATGCCTATATTCTATCTTGGTATATTATATTATTGAGCTTATTTAGTTTAATAATTTTGTTTAGCTATTGTATACATCTGGCTGTTTTAAATTTTAAAAGGTAAAAACTTTTGCACTTAAACACATCTTCTAGAATTACTAAAATGTTTTCTAGAGTTGATAATTTTTTCCCAAGTAAAGATTTTATATGGAAGAGTTTTTATTAGTGTCGTAATTAGATGTACTGTATATATATATATATATAATAGGGTACAGTAAAAACATTAGGTCATTAAAGTTTAAAAGACGATGGTCAAAAACCTTTTGGATAAAACATAAAATGTTTTTCTACACAAATTTATACATTAGTATGAGTATATCATTATGCATGACATAAAAGTTAACTTATTACTCTATCTCTATATATATTTATTAATTTTAAGACGGTAATGTGCTAAAAAGATTTAAAAGTAATTCCATTTTCGATTAAGTTTTCATAAAAATGTGAATTTCCTGCTTGCATGAGTGATTTCTTTGAAGTAGCTGATTAAAATTTCAAAACATTTCGACAAATCGTGTAAACATTTACTCTGCATAATTTTAGAAACGATAATATAACTTCTGTTTTAGCAGAGGTTTAGCCCAAAATAATGAAATGTTATAATTTTGTTCTATTTGATACTGACATAACTTTCTAACTATGTGTAATTTTTTATATCCCACATCTCTAAACAATTATACTGTATATTATAAGCAACCTTTATAACGTATTTCCTTTCTACTCGTACGTAAAATGGCCCACGGCGAATCAGCTACCGGTGGACTGTCCTGTCAACGGCGGCGGCCAAACGGCTGCGGCGAAAAGTCCTAGAAACAACTATCAACGTACCTAATACAACGCGCCTACTGATTTTTTGATAAATTACCGTTTAAGTGGATTACTTAATTAACTAAAAAGGGTTTCTTAAAAACGGAAAAGATTTTTCATCTTTTTTACTGTTATTATAACTATGCCTGGCATCTATATCTTTGTGAATGAAGGTCATCGATTTTTATATGGACTTGAAATAAATTAACCAACTATTGCCAGTGGATTACTTAGTTAATTAACAAGATTCTCCTAAAAACTGAAAAGGTTTCGCTTCTTTTTTACCATTATTATAGACATATCTAGGATCTGTACTATTGTTAAAGAAGGCTATCCATTTTTACAATAACATAGAACAAATGCTTTGTCATGAATGCTTGTCATTAAATATTGTCATGAAGAAGGACAATTTTTATAATGTTCCACTTCCCATAATTCCGAGTCAATTGTAGAAGCTATTGATTCTGAGCCTCCGTAGAGACTATATTACGTTTTACTCAAAATTCGAACCCATAAATGTTAAATACGATGGGAACGATGTAGTAAAAATCTTGACTCTTCATTTCTATATTAGAAAAGTGCGTTCTTATTATTTCTGATATGCGAACTCCATTATTTTATCACCTTATAGCTAGGGTGAGTAAACTATTATCCATTAAGATATGCTGTTGTTTTTACTATTATTATATTAAAATGTTCCCAATAGTGTTTAACATTAACAGTGATGTATTTAATTTTTAACATAAATTTATTAAAAGTGAAATGCATATAATTTCGTACTCAAGTAAAAGCAATAAGGGGAATTTTTTAGAGCCAGTACTTTAACCCATTTAATAATTAATAACGGACAATCCTTTAAGACCATAAGTGACCTCCATAACTCTCCATAACAGAAGCAAAAATGTTTAGCTTTTCTAAACTTCATCATTTAGAAAAACAAATAGCATTAGATGAGCCACAAATAAGGAAAAAATGAATGAGTTTTGTAATTCGAATAGAAGAGTTTTAGAATAGTGAAAGAACCAGAGCTTAAATCTTGGAACCGCAGACATCGCTCAACAAAAAAAGAACTCAAATACATACGCAGACACAAGATGATTCTTGTTTCTTGTGTCTAAAATCCTGTTTCTATTTCCTAAATCAAAGCTGAAATTAAAATTCCAAATCTAAATATTGAGATTTAGTGATGGGAAGAAATTGCTGCCTTTCTTTAGGTTAGCGTATTCTTAAAAGTACAGTGGTTCAGTCATATGTTTGATATTTTTATTAGTTAAAGAGATGCAACTTATGCAGATGAGCTAAATAATTATTAATTTTTGATATTTCTTCATTCTGCACATTTACTAATTAAGGAGATGGTAACTTATGAAGATGAGAAAATTAAATTATTAATCTCTTGATATTTCTTTCCTCCTCATGATCCATCCTGAAGCTGACTGTCCAGCAATAATATGAATGCAGGAAGAATTTTTTTTGTGTTAAATGTTGACGACTTCAACAGTTAAGATGAAATCAGTAAAACGAGATCAGTGCATAATAAACTACAACAAACGAAGCAGCAGCTACCACAGTTCAAGCTGCTTTGGTGAAGAATCCTCAACTATCGTAGGCGTCGAATAATCTCGGAAAAGGTTGTCAGCCAAAGTTCGATAAAACATATCGAACACACGAACAAATTCCACCGGTATTATGTTCAGTTTATTCAAAAGGCAAGCTAAGTAGGCCACAATAGGTGTCACCAGGAATTTAAAATGAATCTTATGATGTCCTGAAAGATTCCGTATAGTGCTTGAGCATTCTGTTTAAGGAATTTTCCTTTAATGAATAGAATCCATACGCCAACCTCATAAGACGTCTCCTAAAGAGAAAAGATACTAAATAAAAATAACTCCGAAAATGTGTTTTTAAGAGCATTTTAACTTGAATTCATCTATCTGATAATTTCTTTCTTAATTAAAAATTTTGAGTAAGATTTAAGATACTAGATAGCCTTCAAGTTGGCAGCCATGATGCTAGTATATCCCAATAGGATTGTTGATCCGTACCTTATACTTAGATTTGATGTAGACGCTAGGATACGATTCTGTATTTCAAAGAATAGAAAAAAGTTTACAAATCTTTTTTTTTATATTTTGTATATACGAATACTTCAAATATAACAGACAATACTACATTTTTGAGTGCTTTTGCGAGAGCAAAGAAAACTTGCATGTGTAAGCCGATTTCAGTATTCTATACAAAATGAATAATTAAATCACCGAAATGCCTGATTTTGAGGTACACATAATTAGTACGTGTTTTAGGCTATAAAATAAAACTAATATAATTCAAATAGTAGTTTACACACATTCATATTTGGATTAAATATGTTATATCTCTTTTCGGAAATTATATTTAAAACAAACTTTGTTTTCTCAAAAGAATAATTATTTTCAACTATCCTTTTAATTCTTTACATCGCATTTCATTTCGAAATTGCTCTAAAAATGAAAAGGCACATGATTATTCCATATGTAAAATGTTCCAGAAAATATAAAAATTCATCTTCCGGCCCATTTTACCTTTAAACACATTACATGAATTTTCACGCTGAGCTTAAACAAAAATAATAAAACTTATTACATCAAGGCAAACTCCGATGAAACTTTCCATCTGTCCACGTCACAAGCACGTTGAGAGGGTCAATACTTGGGCGTTGCCTTCTAGTTTCAATTTCAACCTGAACACGCACGAGTCCCCACCCAATTACATCGAAACTGAAGATTCTTATTTTAGATGTCAGTGAGTGACATTTTGACCCAAAAATCAATAAGTAATTTAGGTTATCGGTATAAGAGCCCTTCCACTTCTACAATGGTCTGGACCAAATGCTTAAGCCGGCCATGATTCCATGATCGATTATGGAAAGAGTTAACAGATGTTTCGTTGTGCATTAGTTGCTAAATGTTATTAAACTTCTATTTTCCCGCTGGCAGTAACCTAATGAAAAAATTAATTACAGGAAAATGAATCGTGTAAATATGTTTCGGAAAGGCAGAACCATTACATAATATTTTAGGTAGTTGATAAACTTCTGGAGATAAAAGAAAAGAAAAATCTAAGAAATCCCCAAATCTCCATTCACTTGAAGGAAATAATTTAGATACCAAGCTATTTTTTTTCTTTGAAAGATTGTTTATCCAACGTGTTTAAAAGTAAACTCCTTCAGTTTTAACGCATGTTTTAAAACTTTCTTCCTCTATTCGGATTAAGATTAAATCAAGATTATGAATTTCATTGAAACTTCGAAAGCCATATGCTTCGATTTGCATTCTGTTCTCTTGATCTGATCATAATCCATATTTTACCTTTTCCATACGCCTGCTAGGACTGCTAAAGCTGCTAGGACTAAGATTATCTCTTTAAGTAGCCCTAAAATTTGGAGTATATCCTGATACACGGATGCCAGCACCATATTGTTTTTTCACATGCTCTGGAGACAACGCATTCCTGTACTTGCCTTTCATTATTTTAAGTTGTGAAGAAGCCTGCAGACGGAGATATATCTTGAATTTTGAGCTAGGTAACAGAAGATTTTCAACATGCTTGGATCATACTTCAGAAAAATTGTCGCATATAGATTGAAGGTAAATGACGGTAAACGTTGATAGCCTTTCCCCAAAGAGTTACTCTTCCACAAATCGATTTTAGCCAGTAAAGAAGAATTCAGCTCATGATTTCGAATACGTACTTTCCCTTTCCTTATAATATATTGTAGTAGTATTCAGGTAGATGTTAAGTCAGCAAGCCACTCACAAGACTGTTTCAAGACTGACCCACAAGTTTGGTCAAACTGTCTTTCGATTTCGATATAAGAAAAGCTTTCATCTCCAATAGCATTCCAACAAACTTTGTTAAAACGTTTCTCGACTCAACCACCTTAATTCTTCATAGTAAATTATATCATCATACTCACCATCTAGCTCATCAAGTAAAGCTTCAAAAAGTCGATAATTCTAACCTCGTCCTTGGATAAAATATTATATGATAGTATTCTTCAGTAAAATTGTTTTAAACTGCGTTGTATATGTCTTGCCTCGAGTGTGTTTTGCCAATAACAGCATAGCCAATAGTCAACATAGCCAATAATATTTCTTTTACGAAGAAGTCAGTAAACAACCTTCTCATGAACATCAGAAGTTGCAGTGAGGCAAAATATCAGTGGATTCATTAAACTGCAGGGTCATACGCATATTTTTCCAAATCAGATCTCATCTGTAAATACATGTCGTTCGCCATATCGTCCACTCGTTGTGCCACCGTATTTCGTGATAAAAACACATCTTTTATAGCTGAGATCATTTCATAGTTTCGCACTATTCATGAAATAAAGACTAACATTATTAACCTCCTTCACCACAGCCACGTCTGAATATGCCTTCTTTTGGATGCAAGAATATAACTTACTTTGAAGGATGCTTTTATGTGATTCTTTGCTTCATTATTTCGAGTACAAAGACTGATTTGTTGATCTTTTAGAGGAGATTTCAGTGACTGAAATTCATGCCTACATACTGAGTGGATATTTAGCATCGAACTCCTTACGAACGGTTTTATGATAACGCTCAACATTCGGTCACTTTGGTACCGCTACTAAAGCACTGCATAATAAACAAATTGCTCTTTCGCTAACATTTGCAAATAACAGCTACAAGGTATTTCCTCCCTCCTTTCTGCATGCCTTCGTGGTGTAACGGTAGCACACTCGGCGCGTATTCGAGAAGTCCAGGTTCGAGTCGCGGCAACGGTATTGCTCATTTTTTATGTTATCTTCCTTCAAAATAAGTTAATGACTTCTCTTCCTCTCATTTGTTATTGAAGAGGTAAGAAAAAAAGGTTTCTTTGTCTTCGATGGCTCTGACACTTCACTCAGCTCAACAAGCTCACCACAAAAGCAATTAAAGTGTTATTTTAAAACTCACCAGAAACAGCGTAGTTTGGTAACGTTACTGCGAATTTTTATTAACTTATTTCAATTGAACTGATGACTGATGACCATCGAATGCATAGCCGGCTGGAGGATTCATCGTTTGTGCAGACGTGCTGCGGTGCCAGCAGAAGACAGGTTTTGTGTTAAAGCATAGACTCTAATCCTAATCCACCTTGCAGATAAAACCGCGGTAGAGTGAAAGTGATAACACGCGAGTAGGTGAACATAAATGCATTGCTCCTGTACGTAACGTGTAATTGTACCCTTTTCATGGTTGTTTTGTACTTTAGGATTAGAGTAAAAGTTTTGTCTCATGACGATATTGTAACTGTAGTTGGTGAGCGTTTAAACATTAACTGTAGCTGGCGGCTGGAGGATTGCGGGCTAACAGGCGCCCGCAAGTCACCGGTTGGACACCACTGACGTAACCTAACACATCGTAAACTGCAAGGAAAATATGACGTTTTAATATAATAATATAAGCAGCATATGTCTCATACTATAGGACACACGAGAAATCTTATAGTATGGGACATACGCTACTCATATAAAGGACGTGTGCCCTATAGTATGGACATACGCTGCTAATATAAAGGACGTGTGTCCTTATGAGAGACATATGCTGCTAATATAGTAATTAAAAACTTCACATGAAGGATAAAGGATCCCATATTAGAGAATAAATTATTTGAAGGTTTAAAAATATGACATTAAATTGAGTATTGTTGAATTTTATGAAAAGGTGTCTAGAAGTGACAGATATAAATTAATAATGAAATGTTTAATACCTTTATTCAGCAGTAAATTTTGTGTATGCTTACTATTAATTTTTTAGTTTGAACTTACGTAAATTATTCAATTCTTTTTAAAAGTAGCTTAGAATAAATAGTTAAAAAACTTGTTGTTATGGAACTAGCAGCTAAATGGAAGTTACTGCAATATTTTTCGTAAGCTGACGAAAGAAACCTAGATACTTTTTTGTGTGCTATTTGTGATCATCTATTATTTACAGTTTCTGGAGTGTCTGATAATGCAAAGCAGTGTCATCTCTCAAACGCAATCAGAAATTTACTAGCGTTATGTGTTTTTTAATTACATTATATTGAATTAAAGGTTATGAATCGAACTAAAGCTTATACTGTACAATTTTTTTTTTACTTTTCGATAAGGTATAATATTTTAGTACTACTAATAAAGTATAATAGTTTTGAATCGCATAGAAGATTGATGTATTAACGGATAAACCAGTTTGTATGTTAAACTCTAAATTAATAAAAGCTTCTGTTTATTATAAAATAATTTGAAGCCATTCAAACGTTTTTGGGAAAATAAGTTAAATTTAAGAATAAGGATTAAAAAAGATGCCATAGATGGACCATTAGCAAAAATGTAATAAATACTGAAAAATGTAAAATAAACACCTTTTAAAAATTTATATTAATTAAACAAATCTTTTAAAAATGTATGTTTAACGCTTTAACTTTTAATATTTATCTTATTTACATGGTGCTCCGGGTTTGAAGCTCTTTAGTGGGATCATCTGCACAGAATTTGAGAAATTAGAATATGAATTCTATACTATACACAGCTATCTGATATTTATATCTAATTATTATTCTTATTTTTTATCCTTTGAAAGTAGTACATTAATTCACTATAGAACAAAATGAAGAAATCTCTGCTTTTACTATCCCCGAGTCTAGAAAAGCCCTTTATAACTGATTTTCCATATTTATAAGCTTAAAATTAATATCAACGCTATTGCTGAAAAGCAGCAGTTCCATTATAACGGAGCTGAGAAAGAAAGTTATCTGTTGAATAAAATTATATGTAAAACTGATATATCAGTACATAAGCAATTACGAGAAAGTACAGCAAAATAAAAAGTGCCCATTACCCTGAATGACAAGATCTTAGAAAAGGCATATAGAAAATGGTAAATTATGTAAGCATAAACTATTGTTCAATCTCCTTACCTGAGTATGAATTTTGTTTCTAGTAACAACACAATATACGTAAAAATTTTTGCCAAATAAATTGATATGTATTTCGGCTCGAAGGAGTGCGCGGGCTTGGCCCAGATGTTGCATATGAATCCTGAAAGGACAAAAGTATCTCTCAAACAATTTTCAGGAATTTGATAAAGGATAATCAAAGCTTTTCATTTTAACCTGGTTCACTAATATATAGAGAATAAAGCTCAAGGATGAGCTTATACTTTTGCTATGTGATTAATGATTTCTGTGTGTTAGTTTTAAAATTACGGTACAAAAGATTGATTGAAAAGTCTTATTATGTATATAAAAACCTAATTAACCGAATAAAGCGTTATCTAAAGTTTCAGATGTCGTCTAGCTCTTCCAATACTATTTTTGTAGTAAAAAGTTCAAAATATTAAAAAAATATGTTAGAAAAGTAGATAAAAAATTTAACAAAAGTTTGCAATCAGACATCTGTACTCAGATTCGAGGTTAACATCTGAAACAATTTTTATGGCAAACAATTATCCTCGGAAGTTCGAGATAAAGAAAGCTGAATCATATATTTGCAACGGGTGTTCAAATTACCAGTACTAAACTGAAGTGTGTATGGGGAGGGGATCTCGCTGTAATATTATTTAATTATAAATTAATGCTGTGTGAAATATTTATATAAATTTCTTGCAATTGCTTGCGCATAAGGCTTGCAACAAATCTATCTCGCAAATGAAGTGAAAACGATTTGTTTTTCTCCAGGACTTAACACTTATGTATTAGAAAAGTAACACTTTATTAAATCTGTTAAAAACAGCAAGAAAAATAACACACTATATGCGTAAAACACAAGATTAATACAGTCTGTTCATTCTATGTTAGTCAAAGCCTTCGTTGTAAGCTCAGGTTATTATTCATAACAGACTAGAATAACTAATACAGTGTTGTATGAAATAAAAGACTGGAAGATAATGTAGTATTGATTCAGAATAAGTAACAACCAGAGAAATTTTTTAAAAGGAATATATATAGATGTTTTTGATATAAAGCAAAGTATCTTAAATTCAGTTATGAATGTAGTGTGTTTTGAGTGTTGATTAATTGACTTATATTCCGGTCAAACGCATACGTGTAATACGTTGCACTTATTATAACCCGCAAAACCTTGGTTACATCAAACTCAATAACATTTTCTTACCCAAATTTTCTAATTTACATTGAAATATCGCATCGCATAAGCAGTGGTCCTTCACTATTATTAGTAAGCTTACATGAACAAAAAATTGAAGGTATTTTACTTGCCGAAATTTAGATGCTGAAGTAATTGAAGAACACTGCGATAAAGAAGCCAGAACTAGTTTACAACAAAGAGCTATAAAAGACATTTTTCAAGAAAGTTAGAAACATTAAAGTGTGTTATAAAATAATTGGTTTTTGCTACTTTTTGACTTTCTTATTAACATGTAGCTAAGAAAATGCAGATTCTTTTCTTATAACTATTGTGATCTGACCAGCATACGCTAATATGTATATTACAGCACATTATTATTTATTGTAAAGCTGTTGTACATATTAGTTTTGTAAATGAGACAGCTAACATGCCCAATAAGTTTAAAAACAAAAGAAAATAACAATACCTAAGAACATTTCCTACATTATTTTTTAGAAAAAAAGATATGCATAAATTTTAAATGTACTTATTTTACTCTCAGAAAGTACTTATTTTTTTGTTCTTAAAATACTTCAAAAATTTAAGAACGAAAAATACACAACTTGTGAAAGGAAAAATGTGTATAATAATTTTATGAATAAAACGGTGTATGAGAGATAGTTACGAATACGCATTAAGGCGCATAAAATTGAGTGCAAAAGTTTAATGTACAGATTGTGGTTGTTGTATTTGCATTTTATGTATTATACGACTACATAAATAACTATTAAGTATTTATATATATATGCAAATAAGTAACACATATATTATTCCTCATATTTTACGTTTATAATATTAAGGTATTACACTGAATGTTTCTATGCAAAGTGTTTTGAAATAATAAATTGTTCAGTAGCTTTTCTTGTACTTAAACTCGGAGCCTTATGAATCGTCAGCTGTTCTTCCTTTGGTATGAAAAAGAAACTTATCGCTTATATCTATATAAAAGATTCAATTCATAAGTTTCTTTTGATTTTAATGTTTCGTTTCATTCATATTCGCATTTATACAAGAGCATTGGCCGATGTTATTTTAAAAAATATGCATTCTGCTCATTCAGCTAGTGATAAAATATTCTAGAGCGTGATTGAAAAAGTGTGAAAAGATTTTTACATTTTGTAAGCCATTGCAAGAATCGGAATTAAACGTTAAGTATGGTGATGGGTAAAAGCGCTATCTGTTGGTGGGGGGAGTGGTATGAGCACCATGACCGCCATATTAAAATTGGCGATCTTAAATCTTAAGTGAGAAAACAAGCATGTTTACATGAATTTAAGCTATAATTTTCTTAAAAGCACATTGCTGCAGTTAGATTTTTATATACTTATTTTAAAGGCATAATAACTTATGAAGCTGATATAACAGGTTATTAATGATTTGTTTATTTGTTCATAGCCAGATAAACACTCATACCTTATGGCCCAGGAACAAAAAAAAAAAAAAAAAAAAAAAAAAAAAAAAAAAAAGCCTTGTAAGAAGTTCTCGCATTATTGCTTATGAATTTATTAACTTTCAGCTTAACAAAATTCTTATTGCTCACGGAATTTCAGATACGTTATTAAAAGATAATCAGTGAAACGAAATTAGAGCATGAATATAACCCCAGTGAACATCAATAAAATGCAAAACGAGACAACAGCCATTGGCCATTGCAATTGTGGAAGCTTTCACGAAAATTCATCCAAGTTATTTGCATTAGGTATCCTTGAAAATGGGTATCAAAGTCAACTGATTTTTCTATATAACCAAATGGCATCTAAACTAATGTTTGTGAAAAATGCAACACCCTGAAGGAATTATCGTAAATGAATGAAATTTATTCTCCATATTTTACTGATAGTGGTACAAATAAACGATCAAATTTACAAGAAAGAAAACCCGAACGTTGGAAATCAGTATTTTGTATGTCCGCCACGTTGAGGGACGAGAGCCTGTACATGTCATGGCATTGAATCATACAGGTTCTGAACGTAATCCTGGGGAATGGCGTTCCGTATGGCTTTGATTTGATGTCAAAGGTCAGTCTTAGTGTTTCTCCTACCAGCTGTACGAGAGAGTTGCCGATCGATGAAATACCAGACATGCTCAGTGGGCAATATATTCGTGGAATAAGCAGGCCATTGAAGAAGTGAAACCCTTTTTAACCTAAAGAAAGCTTGTGTAGTCTGAGGAACACGTGCGCGGACATTATCCTGCTGAAATACAGTGAACGGAATGCGTCAAAGAAGGGAGTGGACCTGTGGAAGTAGCGATCACTGCTGAGATTACCGCAGTCTGCACTAGATGAGATCGGCAATTATACCCAATAGCCCCCTACACCATGATGCCAGGCGTTTGTGCGGTATGACGCTGGATAACATACTGTGGGGCAGACGTTTCCCTCTCTAATGTCTACCGTGTACTCACTGTACTCCAAATTGAAGCGAAAGTCATCGGAGGAAACAACTTTTTGTCACAGAGCACGCCACGCACTGCGTTGTCGTGCCCATGGAAGTCGGAGGCCTCTGTGATTCAGCGACAGTAGAATCCTTGCACGCAATTCATCCTGCAAGAGACGTCGAAGAACGTAGAGCTAGACAACACAACACCTATAGCCGTTCTCCAACGTTGTGCTAACACACAAGACGACGCTATACGATCCGTCATAGTCATCCGGATGAGGTGTCCGTCGTTCGGTGCCATTGTGCTACTGCATGCCTCATTGTCAGGATTTCGCCTTATTTGGTTCTCCAACCACGCATCGCTGTTGTGGCATTACGCTGCGTGTGGGCTGAGATTGCTCAATTCGAAAGACAACTCTCTCGCATACGAACGATGCGGTATCGTCGAACTCCGTTAATTGTTGGCATTGCACCCTCCGCTGTTGACGAGGCATATTGAACACTAATTGAACGTTAACTGCAGATAGAGGACGATAAACAGATTTCAACGTAACTTTGCCATCCTCTACATGTAACAAGCGGCCGGTTCTTATTCCACGCATGCTCAATTGCTTTGTAATTATAATCGTTTGCATGTCTTACCTCACTTTATATTTCCTGTTAATCCTAACTGATTAATTCATGTATCACACTAATTGTAATTCATGTATCACATCACTAACTAATTCATGTATCACATACCTCTTTTCCTTTTTGAAAATTTCTGTTTTTAAAACTTTTAGATGGATACCATGAGCACTTTCTACCAGGTATTCTTTGATGACGTTTAATTTCAATTCCTGCAAAGATTTAAGACACAGAAAAGTAGCTTCAAACTTTTGAATCCTTTTATAATTACTATTGTCTCATTAGCGTAACTGGAGGCAACTCATATTACAACCAAAGCGGTTCATTATCTAGATAAAAGGCCACTGTGGTTAATGAATTAATCGAACTACAATTATAATCTACTAACTTTTTTTATGTAAGTCATTTAAAATTTGTTTAGTCTAAAAGCTCATTATTTTTAGTGCATCGTTAAAGCTGCTAATTAGCGAATAGATCTCAAAGCTGAAGACACAAGTTTTTTTAACACATTTGTAAAATACTATGTAGGTCGATTTTTCAAACACGGAAAGAATGAAGTTTATATGCGAAGAGATTCTTTTTCAAGGATAAACACTTAGATTCAAGGATATATTTACACGATAAAAAGTAGATAAAACGCAAACTGCTGAAAAAATATTGTAAGCGTTTCTTTTAGGGGAACATGTATGTCTTTTATTAAGTTATGATAAAAACTAGTATTCTTAAGGCTTATTAAGCTGTTTCACAAAATCTGAATGACACTAATAAAGGCTCATCTCTAGAACTCGCCAGTAATACCTCAGGGATTTACCGAAAAGTACGCTTCATTAGGCAATGCTATTTTTTCAGTTATGTTAGTTGAGGTTTGAGACCATAACAAAAATATTCTTATGCATCATTCCTTAATTTGTCATTTAGCAATCAATTTTTACTTAATTTAAATTATCTATTAAGATGAATTGTATGTTAAGAAATGTTAAAATAATTCTTGCTTTCGGCCTTTTTCCTATTCGCTAACTTTTCGGTTACAAGCAAAGAACCCAATATCATTATAAAAATCATATCTAACGTTTTCAGATTTAATTACATGTTAAAATAAACAAATATAAGGAAGAATTTTCGAATTGAAATACTAAGTAATTACTTTTGATGAATTCCTTCTAAACACGATATTAACACCGTATCTTTATTTTCGAACTGAAAAAAAAAAAAAAAATTAAATTTGACGTATATGTCTTGCATTGAGCAAATTTTATGCATTGACAAATTGCATGTGATTCCAGCGAGGAATTAATAAATACATTTTTGGAACTTCTTTAAGAAATACGTTAATCAAGGAGATATTATTGAATAAAAACACACCTTTGAAACAAACTGTTATTAGACCTTAATTAAAAGTTAAATTAAAACTTTTAATTAAGTTTCCTTAATTAAAAGTTTAATTAATTGAAAGCATACTGTTTACCAGAATTATAAGAAATTATAAGCTAAAATTAAAGCCATTGAAAATTTTATGAAATCTAAAATTAATGAAATGATTCAGAAGCTAATATAATTCAAACTACTAGGGCACTAATTTCAGTAGGAAAACTGCTCTGTGAGCTTTGTCGGCAATAGAAAGAGCCCACTTTCACTAGGGAAACATAATCGCAAAGAAATGCTCTAATTTTCAGTCTGCATATTTCGAAAGCACTTTAAGATAGCCATTGAAGAAAGATAGAAGAGAAAAAATCATAGATGAAGAGGATAAAATCTGTTGAAAACTGAAAATAGCTGATTTGATTTGATTTATGTGATCACGGCAAAGCTCTAAGGGCTATCTGCCTAGAACTGAAAATAGGAATCAGAATCACTGTAAGTCAAATCAACGTACACTGATTACTTATTGGATCATCCCATAAATAATACGGTTTTCAAAGTGAACTTAAAGTCGGAGTTGGACGGGATAAACTACCTGTATGAACTTGCCAACTTGCTGTAAGCAGATAGTAATTTTAATTTGATCTTATACTTAGTCCAAGTTTCAAATGTGCAGTTCGATTTTAACAGTTATTTCTTTCAGCTAAATGAATGGAATAACTAATGAACATGTTTGGCATATTTTACCTTATGAGCTCAATTTAGCAATTTTTAATAGGAATATTAATGAAGTACAAGTTAATTGGTAAATAAGCGTAAAGGCCTTCGAAAATTCCAAGGAAGAACCTACAGCCTTATAAGGCGAGCTCCTTCTTGGAAGACCTGTAAAGCTCAACAAGGACATCCTTCAATCCTGGTCAAACAAAATTTCGTCGTAACTGCTAGAACTCTCAGAGAAGAAAGGGGAGTAAATTTTAAATTTAAAAAAAAAAAAAAATGCTTCATCTTAATTTTGGAAAATAAATAAAGAAACTGGATTGTGGAATGACCCAATGCAATTACCTTATACAGGGTGTCCCAAAACGATCGCATAAACTATGCACAGCTAGCTTCCCCGTTGGGAGTACATAAAAACTGCTCAAAGAAGCGTTCCTGTACGATCCGTAGTTTACCAGAAAAATACGAGAAACAAAGTATGACGTCACTGCCGGCGTAAGAAAAAACACTTTATTGGACATATCAACAACTGTATTGGCATATCTTTCCAGACGATAATGTTTTCGCCGCGCATATCGCGTCATGAATGCGCGCGCGCCATGGAATGACGTTAAGCCGCCGTTGAAATGGTATTTAAAAGGCTGCAGCTACCGTTAGTCTTCTTTGGTGGCCATGTATTCCGTTCGTGATTATTGTGACATGTACGTGATGTACGTGTGACCTAAAGAAAGCTTGTGTAGTCTGAGGAACACGTGCGCGGACATTATCCTGCTGAAATACAGTGAACGGAATGCGTCAAAGAAGGGAGTGGACCTGTGGAAGTAGCGATCACTGCTGAGATTACCGCAGTCTGCACTAGATGAGATCGGCAATTATACCCAATAGCCCCCTACACCATGATGCCAGGCGTTTGTGCGGTATGACGCTGGATAACATACTGTGGGGCAGACGTTTCCCTCTCTAATGTCTACCGTGTACTCACTGTACTCCAAATTGAAGCGAAAGTCATCGGAGGAAACAACTTTTTGTCACAGAGCACGCCACGCACTGCGTTGTCGTGCCCATGGAAGTCGGAGGCCTCTGTGATTCAGCGACAGTAGAATCCTTGCACGCAATTCATCCTGCAAGAGACGTCGAAGAACGTAGAGCTAGACAACACAACACCTATAGCCGTTCTCCAACGTTGTGCTAACACACAAGACGACGCTATACGATCCGTCATAGTCATCCGGATGAGGTGTCCGTCGTTCGGTGCCATTGTGCTACTGCATGCCTCATTGTCAGGATTTCGCCTTATTTGGTTCTCCAACCACGCATCGCTGTTGTGGCATTACGCTGCGTGTGGGCTGAGATTGCTCAATTCGAAAGACAACTCTCTCGCATACGAACGATGCGGTATCGTCGAACTCCGTTAATTGTTGGCATTGCACCCTCCGCTGTTGACGAGGCATATTGAACACTAATTGAACGTTAACTGCAGATAGAGGACGATAAACAGATTTCAACGTAACTTTGCCATCCTCTACATGTAACAAGCGGCCGGTTCTTATTCCACGCATGCTCAATTGCTTTGTAATTATAATCGTTTGCATGTCTTACCTCACTTTATATTTCCTGTAAATCCTAACTGATTAATTCATGTATCACACTAATTGTAATTCATGTATCACATCACTAACTAATTCATGTATCACATACCTCTTTTCCTTTTTGAAAATTTCTGTTTTTAAAACTTTTAGATGGATACCATGAGCACTTTCTACCAGGTATTCTTTGATGACGTTTAATTTCAATTCCTGCAAAGATTTAAGACACAGAAAAGTAGCTTCAAACTTTTGAATCCTTTTATAATTACTATTGTCTCATTAGCGTAACTGGAGGCAACTCATATTACAACCAAAGCGGTTCATTATCTAGATAAAAGGCCACTGTGGTTAATGAATTAATCGAACTACAATTATAATCTACTAACTTTTTTTATGTAAGTCATTTAAAATTTGTTTAGTCTAAAAGCTCATTATTTTTAGTGCATCGTTAAAGCTGCTAATTAGCGAATAGATCTCAAAGCTGAAGACACAAGTTTTTTTAACACATTTGTAAAATACTATGTAGGTCGATTTTTCAAACACGGAAAGAATGAAGTTTATATGCGAAGAGATTCTTTTTCAAGGATAAACACTTAGATTCAAGGATATATTTACACGATAAAAAGTAGATAAAACGCAAACTGCTGAAAAAATATTGTAAGCGTTTCTTTTAGGGGAACATGTATGTCTTTTATTAAGTTATGATAAAAACTAGTATTCTTAAGGCTTATTAAGCTGTTTCACAAAATCTGAATGACACTAATAAAGGCTCATCTCTAGAACTCGCCAGTAATACCTCAGGGATTTACCGAAAAGTACGCTTCATTAGGCAATGCTATTTTTTCAGTTATGTTAGTTGAGGTTTGAGACCATAACAAAAATATTCTTATGCATCATTCCTTAATTTGTCATTTAGCAATCAATTTTTACTTAATTTAAATTATCTATTAAGATGAATTGTATGTTAAGAAATGTTAAAATAATTCTTGCTTTCGGCCTTTTTCCTATTCGCTAACTTTTCGGTTACAAGCAAAGAACCCAATATCATTATAAAAATCATATCTAACGTTTTCAGATTTAATTACATGTTAAAATAAACAAATATAAGGAAGAATTTTCGAATTGAAATACTAAGTAATTACTTTTGATGAATTCCTTCTAAACACGATATTAACACCGTATCTTTATTTTCGAACTGAAAAAAAAAAAAAAAATTAAATTTGACGTATATGTCTTGCATTGAGCAAATTTTATGCATTGACAAATTGCATGTGATTCCAGCGAGGAATTAATAAATACATTTTTGGAACTTCTTTAAGAAATACGTTAATCAAGGAGATATTATTGAATAAAAACACACCTTTGAAACAAACTGTTATTAGACCTTAATTAAAAGTTAAATTAAAACTTTTAATTAAGTTTCCTTAATTAAAAGTTTAATTAATTGAAAGCATACTGTTTACCAGAATTATAAGAAATTATAAGCTAAAATTAAAGCCATTGAAAATTTTATGAAATCTAAAATTAATGAAATGATTCAGAAGCTAATATAATTCAAACTACTAGGGCACTAATTTCAGTAGGAAAACTGCTCTGTGAGCTTTGTCGGCAATAGAAAGAGCCCACTTTCACTAGGGAAACATAATCGCAAAGAAATGCTCTAATTTTCAGTCTGCATATTTCGAAAGCACTTTAAGATAGCCATTGAAGAAAGATAGAAGAGAAAAAATCATAGATGAAGAGGATAAAATCTGTTGAAAACTGAAAATAGCTGATTTGATTTCATTGATGTGATCACGGCAAAGCTCTAAGGGCTATCTGCCTAGAACTGAAAATAGGAATCAGAATCACTGTAAGTCAAATCAACGTACACTGATTACTTATTGGATCATCCCATAAATAATACGGTTTTCAAAGTGAACTTAAAGTCGGAGTTGGACGGGATAAACTACCTGTATGAACTTGCCAACTTGCTGTAAGCAGATAGTAATTTTAATTTGATCTTATACTTAGTCCAAGTTTCAAATGTGCAGTTCGATTTTAACAGTTATTTCTTTCAGCTAAATGAATGGAATAACTAATGAACATGTTTGGCATATTTTACCTTATGAGCTCAATTTAGCAATTTTTAATAGGAATATTAATGAAGTACAAGTTAATTGGTAAATAAGCGTAAAGGCCTTCGAAAATTCCAAGGAAGAACCTACAGCCTTATAAGGCGAGCTCCTTCTTGGAAGACCTGTAAAGCTCAACAAGGACATCCTTCAATCCTGGTCAAACAAAATTTCGTCGTAACTGCTAGAACTCTCAGAGAAGAAAGGGGAGTAAATTTTAAATTTAAAAAAAAAAAATGCTTCATCTTAATTTTGGAAAATAAAAAAAGAAACTGGATTGTGGAATGACCCAATGCAATTACCTTATACAGGGTGTCCCAAAACGATCGCATAAACTATGCACAGCTAGCTTCCCCGTTGGGAGTACATAAAAACTGCTCAAAGAAGCGTTCCTGTACGATCCGTAGTTTACCAGAAAAATACGAGAAACAAAGTATGACGTCACTGCCGGCGTAAGAAAAAACACTTTATTGGACATATCAACAACTGTATTGGCATATCTTTCCAGACGATAATGTTTTCGCCGCGCATATCGCGTCATGAATGCGCGCGCGCCATGGAATGACGTTAAGCCGCCGTTGAAATGGTATTTAAAAGGCTGCAGCTACCGTTAGTCTTCTTTGGTGGCCATGTATTCCGTTCGTGATTATTGTGACATGTACGTGATGTACGTGTGACCTAAAGAAAGCTTGTGTAGTCTGAGGAACACGTGCGCGGACATTATCCTGCTGAAATACAGTGAACGGAATGCGTCAAAGAAGGGAGTGGACCTGTGGAAGTAGCGATCACTGCTGAGATTACCGCAGTCTGCACTAGATGAGATCGGCAATTATACCCAATAGCCCCCTACACCATGATGCCAGGCGTTTGTGCGGTATGACGCTGGATAACATACTGTGGGGGCAGACG
This sequence comes from Stegodyphus dumicola, assembly GCF_044657685.1. NCBI lineage: Eukaryota > Metazoa > Arthropoda > Arachnida > Araneae > Eresidae > Stegodyphus > Stegodyphus dumicola. The sequence continues at coordinate 32,291,672 of NC_140777.1, read as the reverse complement.
TTTCCCTCTCTAATGTCTACCGTGTACTCACTGTACTCCAAATTGAAGCGAAAGTCATCGGAGGAAACAACTTTTTGTCACAGAGCACGCCACGCACTGCGTTGTCGTGCCCATGGAAGTCGGAGGCCTCTGTGATTCAGCGACAGTAGAATCCTTGCACGCAATTCATCCTGCAAGAGACGTCGAAGAACGTAGAGCTAGACAACACAACACCTATAGCCGTTCTCCAACGTTGTGCTAACACACAAGACGACGCTATACGATCCGTCATAGTCATCCGGATGAGGTGTCCGTCGTTCGGTGCCATTGTGCTACTGCATGCCTCATTGTCAGGATTTCGCCTTATTTGGTTCTCCAACCACGCATCGCTGTTGTGGCATTACGCTGCGTGTGGGCTGAGATTGCTCAATTCGAAAGACAACTCTCTCGCATACGAACGATGCGGTATCGTCGAACTCCGTTAATTGTTGGCATTGCACCCTCCGCTGTTGACGAGGCATATTGAACACTAATTGAACGTTAACTGCAGATAGAGGACGATAAACAGATTTCAACGTAACTTTGCCATCCTCTACATGTAACAAGCGGCCGGTTCTTATTCCACGCATGCTCAATTGCTTTGTAATTATAATCGTTTGCATGTCTTACCTCACTTTATATTTCCTGTTAATCCTAACTGATTAATTCATGTATCACACTAATTGTAATTCATGTATCACATCACTAACTAATTCATGTATCACATACCTCTTTTCCTTTTTGAAAATTTCTGTTTTTAAAACTTTTAGATGGATACCATGAGCACTTTCTACCAGGTATTCTTTGATGACGTTTAATTTCAATTCCTGCAAAGATTTAAGACACAGAAAAGTAGCTTCAAACTTTTGAATCCTTTTATAATTACTATTGTCTCATTAGCGTAACTGGAGGCAACTCATATTACAACCAAAGCGGTTCATTATCTAGATAAAAGGCCACTGTGGTTAATGAATTAATCGAACTACAATTATAATCTACTAACTTTTTTTATGTAAGTCATTTAAAATTTGTTTAGTCTAAAAGCTCATTATTTTTAGTGCATCGTTAAAGCTGCTAATTAGCGAATAGATCTCAAAGCTGAAGACACAAGTTTTTTTAACACATTTGTAAAATACTATGTAGGTCGATTTTTCAAACACGGAAAGAATGAAGTTTATATGCGAAGAGATTCTTTTTCAAGGATAAACACTTAGATTCAAGGATATATTTACACGATAAAAAGTAGATAAAACGCAAACTGCTGAAAAAATATTGTAAGCGTTTCTTTTAGGGGAACATGTATGTCTTTTATTAAGTTATGATAAAAACTAGTATTCTTAAGGCTTATTAAGCTGTTTCACAAAATCTGAATGACACTAATAAAGGCTCATCTCTAGAACTCGCCAGTAATACCTCAGGGATTTACCGAAAAGTACGCTTCATTAGGCAATGCTATTTTTTCAGTTATGTTAGTTGAGGTTTGAGACCATAACAAAAATATTCTTATGCATCATTCCTTAATTTGTCATTTAGCAATCAATTTTTACTTAATTTAAATTATCTATTAAGATGAATTGTATGTTAAGAAATGTTAAAATAATTCTTGCTTTCGGCCTTTTTCCTATTCGCTAACTTTTCGGTTACAAGCAAAGAACCCAATATCATTATAAAAATCATATCTAACGTTT